>NC_135488.1:31304540-31604540 GCF_052094955.1 Ictidomys tridecemlineatus | reverse complement strand
AGATTTTGCCATGGAGAAAATTGGCAAAGTGTAAGAACAGAACAATGCAAACAATGGAACAAGTTTCATGAAACCAAATACAACCAAATTAACCCCTCATAGAACCAAAGGAACATCACCTGGAAGACAGAATCCCTAGACTCACCGGTTGTCAGTGCTGTGAGCTGGGAAGTGCGGGTAGAGGGCACAGAGGAGTGCAGCAATGGAAGAGTTTGATGTGCTCAGAGAGTACCTGCAGAGCGAATTCCATAGGGGCAGTTAATAATTTTCATGCACATATTTCAAAGGCACTGTTGAGAATGAGGAAACCAGGGTATTATGACAAAGCACACAGGTAAGGAGCCTTGATAAATATAGGTGTGTCAATGTACAAACAGCTCACTTTTCAGTCAGTCCTCAAATCATTTCAATATCATGTAGTAAGTACTTCAAGTAAAAACAACATCCCACATTTGTTCGATCCAACCTCAGAATTAATAAGCAAGGTTTTAACCTACAATAGTTTAGCAGTGAGGACCAGGAAGCAATCCTAAAGTTATAAATATTCAAAGTCATGTGTAAAGCATGCTACCTTCTTCTTCCAGTTCCTGGCTTTTTAAAATAAAGGGCTTTTTACTAGGTACTTAAACATTTTTCTTCTGTTTCTGTAAAGCATAAATATTCCTTTAGAATGATAAATGTTGTTAAAGAGTACAAGTAATCATTTGAAACCAAAGTCACTAAAAAAGCAGAAGCAGAGTGGGAAGATCTACTCAATACAGAAACTGAGCCAGCAGTCAGGTCATGTGGAACAATGGCAGAAGATAGTAAGGGCATAAGATAAAGCAGAGGCTTACTTCGAAAGGAAAAAGTTTTTTTCATGAATCATGTACTGAGATGAGTTTTTATTGCAACATCTCTTTAAGTGTTCTTAATTCTAAACAGTTAAAAGAAGACAATTACATAATTTTCTGGTAATCTTTATTGTTTGTACTCCCAGAAAGGTGAGTCAATGGTGGGCTCGGTCTCTAAAGGGGAAAGCCCATGTCCTTTAGGAACTGCAGCAGCTGGCCAGTCACACGAGCTAGAGCTACCAGATGAAGGCATGCACACATTCACAGACTGGAGACTTAAGACTGGCACAGTCCAATTGCCCTAAGAGGGATGCACATGATTCGTGAATATCAATCAATATTTTGTCAGATCATCTAGACTGGAACATGACAAATTCCAACATTTATATATGAAAAAGCAAAGAGCCAAGAACAGAAAATTATACTTTTGAAAAAGAAAATTCAGGTCAGCTTTATAGACCTCACTCATGAGATCTTTTTATTGAGGAAAAAGTACATGTTCATTTACCTTCCTCCTCCCAAAAACAGAAGCCCAAGGGCCATGTGGTGGGCTAAGTGAAAGCCATAGTTCATTTCACCTCCTGTCTTCATGTGCAAGAAGCGACAAAGCTGCAGAACCTTGAGGTTCCCTGAGCCAGCCATCACCATGGAGAGGGACAGCAGCACCACACTCAGGCAGGTCTCTAGGTTGTAAGGGCCTGTCTGATGACAAGAGATGGTGACATTGCTACACCTGCATTACATTTCCTATCACCAACACTAAACACACCGTCACTGGAAGGCTATCAGTGTTTGTAACTTTAAAGAAATTTGTAAGAACAAGTATTTCCACTGATTAAGAATTTAAGTTCAATATAGAACATTCAAAAAACTGAAGTGCCAAGTAGGAAATAATAATCACTTGGAATCCCATGACCCAATTAGAATTAGCTCTGACATTTTAGATTCATTTTTTTCTATACTTTTTCCTATATGTATATATACATGTTTTTAAAAATAAGGCTTTTTTAACTAGGTACTTAAACATTTTTTGCTGTTTCTGTAAAGTATAAATATTCCTTTAAAATGATAAATTAAATGAAAAAGGCAAAAGTTAGCATCAAAAAAAAATTAATAACTGCCCTATAGAATTTGCTCTGCAGTATCTCTGAGCACATCAAACTCTTCCACTGCTGAGTTTCTCTACGCCCTTTACCCAAACTTCCCAGCTCACAGGGCTGACAACCAGTGAATTTAGCCACTGCATAGGTCTGGGTGGTATTCCCAAGAAATAAAATCTAGCAACCTTCTTGTCAGTAGAGCAGCAATTACACCAGAGCAACTGAATCTTCACCAAGTGCTGATCTTTTTAAAAAGTCATTCCCAACATTTAGTACTGAAAATGTGAGGAATGATCATCCCCAAGTGCCAGGGTCTTTCCTATCTATTCTCTCATCACAAAATCTAGATGCTGGTGCATCCTTCAAGGGTGATCATATTTTCACCTCATTAATATCCCAGAACAAAACTAAAACGATACACCACAGCCTGAAATTCCCCATTTCTAATTCAAACAGCAGAGACATTTGACAACACTTAAGTACTTGGATTATCAGTGAATTTTCTTTGAGTTTTATTTTAGTCCCAAGAAAAATCATAAAAAGACTTACTACGGAAGCATTAGGTGCAGACAAATAAGTCATAAAATCTTTTGCAAATTTATGCTGGAGAAAACAAAAGAAAAATTCAACGTTAAAAGAAGCAACTTAAGACTTTGATTTAAAAAAAAAAAAAGAGAGAGAGAGAGAAATAGAGAACAGAACAGAGGACACCAAGCTACTTCTTACCAAACAGTTAAATGCTGATAAGTTTTCTGATCCAGCAAATCGAAAACCCAAAGACAAACAGGCTCCTGCAATTATGTAGACATGTGCCTGCCTGAAAACAATAATGAGAAATTTAACTGTCATTCTCCTTTAAAAGCATTATTACCTATTATCTTGGGATAAAAGTCACAAACATTCTGTTGTCTAACTTAGCTCACATCCTTCTGGGAATGCTCAAGTGTGCCTGAACCAGTCAGCAGGTTCTGTGCAGCTGTTCCCAGAAGCACCACATGAACCTTACTGATAAAGTGTCTCCCTCTTGTTTACTGTTTCATATGCCGCAGAAACAGAATTTTAAAGAACTGTTGCCAATTTAAATGGAAAAAATGAAAGAAGAGCAGGTACAAGTTAAATCTCCAATCTTGTTTCCTGAGGGATAGATAAGAGCTCTGCATTCAGAGTAGGACATGGTGGCACACGACTAATCCTAGCAGTCTGGGAGGCTGAGGCAGGAAGACCATGAGTTCAAAGCCAGCCTCAGCAACTTAACACCCTGTCTCAAAATTTAAAAACCTAAAAAAGACTGGGGATGTAACTCAGTGGTGAAGGGTCCCTGGGCTCAACACTCGGTACCCATCCACGCACCCACCCTCCCAAAAAGAGCTTCTATATTCAGAGAGTTAAAAAAAAAAATAACTTTGTGAACATCTGATAAGCAAAAGCTCTCAGAGACAACAGTATTACTATTAGGACATTTCAGTTTATTTATTTGATAAATGCTAGGACAGTTAATTTGTATTATACATTACTTACGACAAAGTTTCCAAATTTAGATCCTCTGAACAAGGCAATTCAATTTCACTCAGAGAGATACTATTTTCTCTTATAATCTGTCAAGACAGAAAGCAAGAGTACTTGAACGGCATTGTCCTAGTTACAAATATTTAATAATTTGAAGAACACTATACTGTTCTTGGTGGCTGTATTTACATAAAACAAGCTTCACCAAACCATTGCATTCAAAGGTCCATATTTTATTCACATTAAACACAATCATATATCAAATCTAAAATGGAATAAGAATTGAATAAGACTGAACAAATATAAGCAAGAAGACTTAAGTATATTCAGAATTAATATAGTAATAACAACATTTCACACAGTCAACTAAAACACAAAGATGATGGCTATAGAACTAGAGCAGGGATGAGGGGAGATGGGGAGAAGAAAAAAGCCACTGGAGAGAAATCCAACCAGACACACTCCTTCATGGGATGCTTGTGGTACCAAGCCTACCTGCCCAGAGGGGAGGTGACTCGCTGGGCTCATTATCAGGGCTAAACCACACTGTCAACATGCTCAGGCAGACACTCCTTTCCTTTCAGTAGAGGGAGTGAATAATTTATCAATAACAGGACACAGAATATCTACCTTTAACAGCCAAGAACAGATTTCATCTTTTACTCTGAAAAAATACAAATAGAAAAGGCTACATGTTCTCTAAATGCATGAAAGTACACAGAACATAAGTGAAACTGAAGATTTATTCTTTTAATCCTGTTCTGAAGACTGTTCAGGAGAACAGCAATCAGGAATGCAATAAATATTCACAAGTCACTAACAATAGTCATCTATGGACTGAATATCATCAAAATGATAATCTGTCTTGACAGATTGTAAGAGAAAATAGTATCTCTCTGAGTGAAATCGAATTGCCTTGTTCAGAGGATCTAAATTTGGAAACTTTGTCATAAGTAATGTATAATACAAATTAACTGTCCTAGCATCTATCAAATAAATAAACTGAAAATCTGATATACCCTTTCTCCTACATAATCCCAATGAGACAAGCAATTATGTTAGCTGTATAATAAAAGCTGGTAACTTCTTGTCTCTTCCTCCTTTCCTTTATAGACTTTATTTTAAATTTTGAATGTTATTTACTCAGAAATTGAGTGACATTCTAAGGAACTACACTACTCTGAAGTGAGTTACTTGTACACACATGAATAACCTCATCTCAAGATTCATTCATACTGAAGTGTCTGCCCTCATCATCACATGGTAACAGGAAAGCTCTACTTGGACAGCAGGCACTTCTAAGCTACTCTGAGTCTTCAAAATATACTCTAAATCTTCAAACATAACATGTACTGAGGAGCTTGAAGGCCTGACTCTGAATTCCGGCAGAGGCACCTACAAGCTCTGAGGCCACAGGCAAGTTTATTCATGGCTCTGTGACTCATCTACAAATAAACATAATAGTTGGTCCCACCTTTCTATGAGAATCAGACTACTTAATCCATGGAAAGCTCTTAAAATTAACACCTGGCACATAGTAAGTCCTTTGTAAGTGTTAGCTATAATCATTACTTCTATTAATCTGTACCACCCTTGGTGACAACATCACACTTACATATCATTAAAGAACAGAGTTGGAAATAACTGGGGGGTAGGGAAGAGTCCTAAATCTGTCCTTTGTCACCATTCTATGGTTCCCTAAAGTTAAAAACCAAAAAATCATAACAGATTTGAGTGGTCACAAGGAGACGTGTGATCACTTAAGAGCTGTGGAGCTAGAGGTGCACATGAAACAAGACAAGACCACCATACTCAAGTCCTGTACAGGGTCCAGTGCAAAAATCTGAAGCTCCAGAGTCCCAACAGCCAGGCTGTAGTCTTATCCAGCCCCTCCTAGCTGGATGACTCTGGATCAGCCTGGGCTTCCCAGCAACAGTGATATACTGAGCTCTGGGGGCTGGGTCCTAGTTGTCATGAATGTTCATGAAAGCCTGAGGCACGAGAGCCAAAACCTGGAACCTGTCCAAGTGTCCCACAAAAGAAAATGGAGAAAGAAATGGATAGAGGCATCCATGGATCGCAGCTTAATAAAAAAAGAAGCACTATTAACATACTCAACAGTGTCTCAAAAACATGCTGAGTGAAGCAAGTCTTTAGACAAAAAGGATGTACACTATACTTCACTAATGTAAACTTCTACATCAGTAAAAATAATATATTTTAGAGAAAAAAGCAGAATGCTGGTTGAGAATGGGGCTATGTGACAGGCTCAGGGAAGGGGAACAAGGGACACAGGCTTGCGTCCTCAGGCATATGCATTTGTCAAATCTTACCAGGGAGCACACTAAGATTTGTGCTCTGTAGGGTATATAAACTGTGTCTTGTAAGAAACAAAAATACTGACTCCTTTAACTAACGAGAGAGAGCGAGAGCGAGAGCGAGAGCGAGAGAGAGAGAGAGAGAGAGAGAGAGAGAGAGAGAGAGTGTGTGTGTGTGAATAATTGAGTATGCATATCCTACAATACGCGTGCGCGCACACATATTGTAGGATATGCATACTCAATTATTCAGAAAAGTTCATTACTGCAACTTTGAAATTCATACAAAAGTGACAGATTAGATAACGGAATAAATTATTAATTGTTTAATCTACTGACAAATATGGATGTTCATATGAAGTTTTTTCAACATTTCTTTATTCTGAGATTTTTCTTATGAAAATATTGAGGGAAACAGACAATCTAGAATAATTAGATTTGTTTTAAAATACAAATGAAGTGAGAAACCACAAGAAATGAATAGCGAACTAAAGGAAACAGTTATAATATTTGATTCCAAGTTTTTACAAAGGGGCCTCTTTATTTTTAACTAATATACTTGGCTTATTTAATAAACATGCTATGAAATAATTCAAACAACTATAAATGATCCAAAATTTTTACCAATTAAAATATCATCTTAGATAAATGTATGATTAGAACTGAAATTTCAAAATTCTTTTCTAGTATTTTGATTTTTTTAAAAAACCATAATTTTTAGGTATCTAGGGTCAAAAGGGAACTAAGGTCTGTGGTCAGTAAACACTTTCACAATGCAAGTTCTTCTGTCTTAACTGGATATCCCAGTAATCAATATTGCCTTCACAAGAAAAATTATTCTACAGGATTTTGGAAAATACCAATTTTATGCTATTAAAGGTTTACTATTTATTGAAGTACTTACTTGAGGAACATTGCTGTCGACCCACTTGGAATTTGGTAAAATATCATCCCACAAAATCAGGCATCGAGCAAGGGTCTTACAAATGCATAACAGATAAAATTAATTAGAGCAGGCAAAGTTTATAGATTTTTTTTAACAGTAATAATATTTAAGAATCATTTCTAGTTGATGGCAACTTTGAAAAATAAGCATAGAGTATTAAGTTAGGCTACTCATTAAAATATTTAGCTCTTAAAGAAAAATTAAAATTGTACCAGTCATCATCAATATTTAGAGGAGTTAGAAAAGATTTTTAAATTGTTGTATAAAAGAAAAATCTCACAAGAGAGGAATCACAGCTCTGCCTACACACCGTAATTCAAAAGATTTCACAGAGTAAGTTTAACATTAAAAAAAAAAAGACAAAAATTTTAGGCAACTGTAAAATTTTTACTGTCATACACCCTTAACAATATTGTTACATTCTTAATAATTCAAAAAAATATATAAAATACAAAAGCTAAAAAAGTTCTAGTTACTTGCTGCTTTTTTTAATATTTATTTTTTAGTTGTAGATGGACACAATACCTTTATTTCACTTATTTATTTTTATGTGGTGCTGAGGATCAAACCCAGGGTCTCGCATGTGCGAGACAAGCAAGCACTCTACTGCTGAGCCATAACCCCAGCCCTTACTTGCTGCTTTTTAAGGAAGTTTTGAATAATAATAATTCTATTACTATTAATAAGAGAAATGTCACATCAAGCATTATCAATGTGGTTGCCTTTCCTACAATTCCTGAAGCTATATTTGGGATATTTCAAAAGAACATTGCCAATCAGATATACATGATGAATTAAAAGTAAAAGGCTCTCTTGTCAATGCATTTATATCTGAAAGCTAAATTTGAAAAGCCTAAGTAAACTCCCCTCATGTCAACAGAAATGAAAAATGAAAATGCACATACCCTAAGTAAGAGAAATTCTGGTTTCACAAAGTCGAGCAAATACATAGTATCAGGAGCTCGGAGCCAGTCTGCGATGGATCTGTTGGTGGAGGTCCCAGTGGGGTTATGGTCAGATAGAGAGCAAAGGAATCAAGCATCCTAAGAAACTTCAAAATGCTATTTCCCACTCTTCCAGTGATCTTTTTTCCATAATACTTTCCACTCTCTAACCAAATATTTATTATGTATGTGTTGCACCTTCCAACAACCTAAGCTCCACAAGGGCAGAGGTTTTTAGTTTTGTTTTGTTCACTGAAGTATTCCCAGGGTCAAGAAGGCACTGATACACACATTCACCTGAACAGAACATGAACAAGAATTTTGACCACTCTGTCAGTTCTCCACACTCTTACTCTTCTAAAGAGAGGAATTTTGAACACTGAAAACTTTCATGCATCTTATTCTATTTTTTTTAAATGAAAAGACTTACACCATCATATAAGGTGTCTCCTACCCAACTATATTACTCTCCTATGCAAATGTTAAAATAAATGTCAAAGGTCTACTTTTAAGTGTCAGCAACTAGCAGGGACTGAAAGGCAGGCTGTCTGGCAGTCAGCAAAGCTTCAGAGCTAAGGAGATCATTTTTAAAAATGGTTAACCAGGAAAAAATAATACTAAGTATTTCTGGCTTAACCAATCCTCACAATGATGTTCGAAAAGAACCTTTGACACTGTTTGTCAGTGACATTAACTACGAAACAGAAAAGAATAGAAATTGGCAGTTACATTCAGCCCTCTATTTCCTTGGGTTCTGCATCCAACTGAAAATATTCAGGAGTAAAAAACCTATATCTTCATTGAGCATTTACAGTTTTTTGTTCTCGTGATTATTCCCTAGACAATTCAGTACAACAGCAATTTACACTGCCAATTCTGATTACTTACAGTAATCTAACCTATAGAATTTAAGAGAAGGAAAATCAGGTTCCTTTAGCAGAAAGAAAATTAATATGTAAGATAATTTATTACTGAGGTCAGAAAGGAAGATAGGCTGTCATGGCAAGATTGAGCAAGGACACAAATACCTGTTATTGGTTTTTAAGTAGATCATAGCCAAAGCTAGAGTAGCACCTGGACAGGTCACATCCACATTTATGGTATCTCCTTCCTGTTGAAAGAGAAGTCACTGACGTTAAGACTTTGAACTATGGGCTGGGGATGTGGCTCAAGCGGTAGCGCGCTCGCCTGGCATGCGTGCGGCCTGGGTTCAATCCTCAGCACCACATACAAACAGAGATGTTGTGTCCACCAAAAAAAACTAAAATAAATAAATAAATTCTCCCTCTCTCTCTCTCTCTCTCTCTCTCTCTCTCTCTCTCTCTCTCTCCGCCCCCCTCTCCTCTCTCTTTAAAAAAAAAAAAAAAAAGATTTTGAACTATGTTTCTGAATGCTAGTCAACACCTCAAAGTAGCATATCTACAACTGTTGGTATGAGAACAACTGTTATCAAATTAACTTCTTAGGTTCTGTTAGTTTATTTGGACTTACTTTAATCTGGTAGCTTGGAGATTTATGTTTCTCCCTGTGCACTCCTGCTTGAAAGCGCCTATGACCTCCAACCATGTACTGATACAGCTGCTCAGGCACATTGAGATCAGACATGCCTATCAGATTGCTGCCATGCTAGAAAACAAAACAAGAGGCATGAAGAGAAATCTTACAGAAGAAAATCCATAACATCCATAACCCGTACCCACAACAGGTGAAACACTGAACTAACTTCAAATCAGTGTATTTTGATTTGCTTTCTTTCCAATTAAAATAAACATTCCTTATGAGATAATATTGAAACTATTCTCATAAAAACTATAAAATATATGTGTTCAAGTTTAACTACTTTGATTTTGTAAAAATACATAAAAGCTTCAAAACAGTCAGTGACCTTACAGTAAAGGAAAAGATAAGCTGTGTAACTGAAACCTGGAGTGTGAATCACTGTGCCTGTAAAATTTTCCAGCAACGGTTATCAGTAACTTATTGCTACTTGCTGGTTGCCAGGTTCCTTTCTGTGCATGTTTAACATGAATTAACTCACTTAACTCAAACACCCTAGCCAAGAGCTACTACTAAGAGTTCCATTTTAAGGAAGAGGAAAGTGAGGTAAAGAGGGATTAAGCCCAAGGTCACCTAGCTATACATGCAGGTTTAGATGTACAACAAGGCAGTTCTGCTCGACAGTCCACAGAGGTAACTGTCCATAGAAAACAATGGAGTCAACTGACCTAACTCACTATAGTGTCAGGATCTGAATTCAGGCCCCATACCCAATATGATGCTTTGCCACTGTACCCTGCCTCTTCAGCTCAAATGCTAAGTCAAAACTCCAACAGATGGTCAAACACATGGTGAATTTTTTGACTGCATATAAGAAAAAACTTTCTTTATGCCATATAGTGTGACCATACACTGAACTAGTGGTTCTTCAGGGGAACTACATTCCAAGTGGAACAATCACTTGAGGAAATGTCTGCCGTCATTTGGTACACATCCCTTATATGAAATTAAAGATGGGCCAACCAGACATTGAAAGTGTCACAAAGCAAATGCTATTGTGGCAGCATTCTGGGATAAAAAGTAAACATCACAATGGCAAGAGAGGGTCAGGGTTTATTTCTAGCTAGCACTTCAGCCGACTCTGAGGATTCCTATCATATATTTTGTTTTCTATCAGAGTGGGCTGTCACTTCTTCACCTTACGTCTTGAACTTTTTTCAAGAAACTTCTTTCCCTTAGTTCTCTCATGAATACCTATTATCTAAGCCAGGGGGAAGACACATTCAGGTCCCACTCTTCATTACAATTTCTCTCTATCTGCAAAACTTTGAAAAATTTCCAGAAGGAAGGGCTGAGAAATCAGGTTAAATCACAGGAGGGCAGAGTGGCATCCAAGTTAAAAGTCAAGGTCATTCCTCTAGACATGCAGATGTCCCAAGTGGAGCATGGGAACGTGCAGCTTACCCCCAAGCAAACCATGCCCAGGGCCAGGCCAGCAGCTAGAGAGTATGACTCTCGGTCAGTGCAGTACTCCATCTCGGGACCAGGGGGCCGTCCTGCAGGAAGAGAGCAACCAGTTCAAGCCAGCCTCCTAAGACTCCAACTCACACAAATTTTGTAGAGTTGACTTTCAAGTTGCCTAAGAGAAACGGGCTCAGTATGACTCCTTGAGAAAGTTGTGACAGCATCACAAACAGCGTCTACACTTTCTCTGGATACATTCTCACTTATTTTAAATCTACATAAGACTGATCCCTACTATGGTAAAATTTCTATGTATTGATCCTAAAAGTTAGGTTGGATATAAAATTCACACTTTAAAAATGCACTCCATAATTCTAACTCTACCCTTTAAGAAAACAAAATGTATTATGTATAAAGAGCACTCCCTCCAAAAAGAGTTCACATGCCTAGGATTTCATCCCCTGGGGGGAAAATGCAATTAAAAAGAAAAAAAAATTATTGGGCTGGGGATGTAGCTCAAGCGGTAGTGCGCTCACCTGGCATGCGCAGGGCGCTGGGTTCGATCCTCAGCACCACATAAAAATAAAAAAATAAAGATGTTGTGTCCACCGAAAACTAACAAAAAAAAAATATTAAAAAATTCTCTCTCTCTCTTAAAAAAAATTATATAAAGGTACCTACACGTAAGTAGCAAAGAATCAAACAACCTAAAAAGTCCTGAAGACAGAAATGATCAGGCATTTTACAAGACATCGACTCAAGGAGATGTTATACAATATAAATTAATTTTAAAAACCATTTATGATGGGGCTGGGATTGTAGCTCAATGGTAGTACACTTGCCTAGCATGTATGAGGCACTGGATTTGATTCTCAGTACCACATATAAATAAAGGCCCATCAATAACTAATAAAATTTTTTTTTAAAAAAACTTTATGATTGATCTATTTTCAAAAAGCAATTCTGATGGCAATGTATAAAAGAGCACATCAAAATCAAATCTTCTTGGGGCTGAGGATGTGGCTCAGGCGGTAGCGCGCTTGCCTGGCATGCGTGCGGCCCGGGTTCGATCCTCAGCACCACATACAAAGTGTCCGCTGATAACTAAATACTAAGTGTCCGCTGATAACTAAAAAAAAAATATTAAAATTCTCTCTCTCGGGGCTGGGAATGTGGCTCAGGCGGTAGTGCGCTCCTCTTGCATGCCTGCGGCCCGGGTTCGATCTTCAGCACCACATACCAACAAAGATGTTGTGTCCGCCGAGAACTAAGAAATAAATATTTTTAAAAAAATTCTCTCTCTCTCTCCTCTCTCACTCTCTCTTTAAAAAAAAAAAAAATTCTCTTTCTCTTTAAAAAAAAAAATCAAATCTTCTCATACAATGTAAGAGAGGTATGCTCGGCGGTGAGACCATGCAATGACAGCATCAGTTATCACTATGAGACAGCTACAGTATGTTGAGTTACCGTGAAGATGAATACCAGTGTTGGATAACTCCTGAGTAAGCATTTTTCACATCAACAACTTAAGTTATATTTTGGTAACAGGAACATCCCAGTTTTGTGAATAATTTCTTTCATCATTACAGTAGACCCCATTATCAGCCCCAATCTGCACTGCCCTACCATGTTTATCCTCTGAAACAGCCTCCAGTGGACATGGAGGCCGGCTTTGGTCTGGAACCCCAGCAGGCACCATGGACACACTACTGAAGCGTGCTTGCATTCTTTGGTTCCCTCTTACTGATCATGCCCATCCTTTTCCGGTCATCATTCCCTGAGTAACATGTGTAACAAGTACTTATACAGCAGTTACACCGCTCTGGGCTTCATCAGAAGAGATGATTTAAAGCATATTGACATGTGCAGGTTCCATCTTCCACTCCGCTGCAAGTGCTACTGCCCAGCAGAAGAAACAAAGTGACACCAGGGGCCCAAACAATCAACTCTTGAGTTTTAAGTGGGCCACTGCCAGACATTGCCTGGAAAAGACACAGTGGATAAAATCACATGCTCACATGTGATTAAGACCAGAGGTACCTCATTTTGGAATTCTGTTACAGGGCTGCCAAATAAGTACCTATCTAATTATCTGCACAGTAACACAAGCCTTAGAAACCATTACTTGTAGCTTGTTAGTTACTCTGTGCTCATAAAAGCTACTACTGTTTTTCCTTAATTTTTGTAATTTTACTATGACTTAACCTGGGATCATATGGAGTGGGACACATTTACCTATGACAATAATGTCTTTCAACACTATTAACCCCATACCTATTTCAGCCAAGAGGACCTCAGCAGTGTGTCTATGAGCTGTCCCTTGATATACGAGGCCAATGCCCACCACTGCAGCCACCTGGACATTGTGAGGAACATCAAGCTCTGTGGATGTTGGCGGTAAGAGAGCAGGAATGTGAATGCTAAGAAGCCGAGTGATTGACATATCCATGGTGCCCAGTTTTGCTGCAGAAACACCAAGTAGCAGTCCAATGCTCGTCATTTCATGGCCCTAAGATGGAAGGAGAGTAAACTTAAGCCTCACTACCCAAACAAATATGTATTTTTTAATGAAATACTACCTGCCACTTCCAGTAAAAACTTTCATGAGACAGGCAATGATAGACACCAAGAATATAGTGGTAAACATGGACTTTGCTCTCTTATAGCTAGTGTACAATAAGGAAAAAAGTGTTAAACTAAAAATACACAAATTAGTCCATTATTAAAAAATAATTACAGGGCTCAGTTGTGGCTGCAGTTGTGACTCAAGAGCACTTGCCTGGCATGTGTGGGGCACTGGGTTCTATCCTCAGCACCACATAAAAACAGGTAAATGAAATAGGTATTGTGTCAATCTACGACTTAAAAAAAAAAAAAAAGAAAAAGCTGGGCATGGTGGCATAGGCCTATAATCCCAGCAGGAGTCTAAGGCAGAAGGACTGCAAGTTCTAGGCCAGCCTCAGCAACTTAACAATGCCCTAAGCAAATTAGCAAGACCCTGTCTCAAAAGAAAAAATAAATATAAAATGGGCTGGGGATGAGACTCAGTGGTAAAGTGCCCCTGGGTTCAATCTCTGGTACCAAAAAAAAGTAATAAAAGGGTTGGGGTGTAGTTCAGTGGTAGAGCACTAACATGCACAGGCTCTGGGTGTGATCCTTAGCACCACAAAAACCGAAAGGTAGGGAAGAGAAGGAGAGAGAAAACAGGAGAATAAGAAAAAAATTAGTGGGCTGGGGTTGTGGCTCAGCGGTAGAGCGCTCACCTAGCACATGTGAGGTCCTGGGTTCGATCCTCAGCACCACATAAAAACAAACAAAATAAAAGTATTGTGTACAATTTAAAAATAAATATTTTAATTAGTATAAAAAAATTAAGAAATACCAAGTATCATAAAAGAGTATTTACAATGGAACCCATTTAAGATTAGAGGAGCTAGAGGATTATCAGGAAAGTAATCTCTAAAGATGACACAGCTGGCTAGCTTTGGTGGCGCACCCCTATAGTCCCAGCAGCTGGGGAGGCTGAGATAGGACAATCAGAGTTCAAAGCCAGCCCCAGCAAATGTGAGGCACTAAGCAACCCTGTCTTTAAATAAAATACAAAATAGGGCTGGAGATGTGGCTCAATGGCCAAGTGCCCCTGAGTTCAATCCCAGTACCCACCACAACGCCATCACCAGAAACTGACATAAACAGGACTTGAAGGATGAGCACAAATTACCCAAAAAAGAGGCAGGAAGGGGGCACTCAAGTTGAGGAGGAGCAATGGAAGATGATGTGAATGTGACTGGAGAAGCAGGGAGCATCAAACAGGCTCCCGGCAGCACATCAAGGGCAGTGGAAGATGGCTGGATGGTTCTGGCAGGGGAGTGGCCCACACTGGCCATCACACTTTAGAAAGATGATCCTGCCTATAGGAGATGAAGAGACTCGGGGGGACAGGAAGGAAAGGCCAGCAGAGCAAGGAGGGGCTGACGCAGCAGGCAGACAAGGTGCAGCACAAGACCTGGAGCTCGAGTCTCACCTTTGTCAAGTAGTCATGGATGTTGAGAGTGGCCAGCTTGGTAAGATGCCCATTCAGACCCAGTGCCATGAGGAATCCAGCATACTCATTGGCTAACTCAGCATGCTTGGGCTTGTTGTAAACAATCCATGCGGAGTCAATCTGGGAGGCTGGAGCTATCTTCAGGCCAGCAGCGACACCGTTGTGGAAGCTGGCCCAGCTTGTCATGTTGGGGGGCACATCAATGTTCCCACTGTTGAGGTCCACTGTTGTGTTTCGAGGGGGAGCTCTCCCTGTCCAGCCAAAGGGGAGTTTACATTGAAAGAATAAAAATTCCAAAACAAACTTATTAAATTTAGATCTTTGAAAATAAGATTGCTTTCATTGCTTTTGAAACCTTACATTAGCCCCATAACACCTGGAAGGATATCAGGCTGTATGGGCACTTAAACTGAGAGTCAAACTTTGTGCCAGGTGGAAAAAATAATAACTGCTCATTGACTGTCTGGCTACAATGCAAGGGGTTGATAATAATGGTACTGATTTAACTTTACATGGATCTGATTAGGATATGCACTGCTTTGAAATCTTTCAAATTATAGGAAGCTTAACTGGAAATTAAAATAAAGATTCACTAAAGATTCACATCACAGTTTAACTACATGAATAACAAATCTCAAAAGGTGACCGATGATACTGAGGTTAATTTCAAACATTTCATCCCACATTTTTCTTTGGACATTAAGGAAAAATTAGATTTTAAGAAGAGATGAACTTTATAAATCTGCTTGCTCTTGTATGTGCCAATCCCTCTCTGTGTGTAGACAGATATCTAATCATATGCTATTGTTAAAAAATGCCAAGTTGTAAAAGCTATATAAAAAGCATCTGTTGACAGATATGAGTTACCCAATCAACTACAAAGAAGCATTCACTAAATATAATTTTATGTTCAATATATTTAAAAGCAATACAAATTAAACATTTGGGAATCTCCATGTTTAGTCTGAATTTGTTTATTGATTCCTTTGTTTTTGGTCTATATCATGTACAAATACTGAATTCTTTTTATGTTTTGAATGTTCTATATTAGCTCAAGTTATTGATGGATATTTAAGATATATATTCTAATTATTGCAATTGTCAGGTTCATTAGCACTTTGAAAACATGGTTTTAAAACATTTCTAAAAATGCATGCAAAATAAATTTTAAATAGTGTGTTATTTGTAGTGTATACATGTATGCACACACACACAAACACACAGCATGGAGTACAAAGTGAAGCACATTTGTGTTTCCCCTTTGAATATAACATACCAGTCAGGTTCAACTTGGGAATAGGCAATGGTTCTGTTGGAACAGGATGATATGAAAACAAGGTAAACATTCCTCGCCCGACCGGAAGGGCCATTGTTCGCTGACACAACTGGAGCAATCTATGATTAAAGTAAAAACCAAGAGATGAAAAACTTAAAAGCCAAGTATGTCACCAGTAGGCAGGCACTTCCACAGAAGGCAATATGTAAGATAAAGTCACCACAAGGCAAACCCAGAACCCAAACAGGAATATCTCATTCTAATACTCCTGCTCCCAATAAGGACTCTAAGGGGGAGATACATTTCCTTTCTTTTGTTTCATATTTGCTTTGAATGAAACCCAGCTGCCTACAAACCAAGCCAATACTCCCTGAGTGTTTAGAAAAAAGAAATGTCAAGTTCTACTCTGACTGATAAATAAGGTACTTTCTAGGTTTTGTCACTGTGTGGCTTTCTGGCTGCCCTCAGTACCTGCAGGTTCCTTCCCCCTTTCTTTGGCCAGCAATCCATCACATGGTTTACACACACACAAACAGAGAAAGGTGAATGAATTCCAAGCCTCCTAGGGACACAGACCCAAGGTTTCACTCCCGTGGGCTAGGCAGGATGGCACTAGACCACCACTCAGCAGGCATGCCCCAGGGTCAGACAGTTGCTGTGGGCTCTCCTACAAAATTAACACAGCACTCTGACTTGTTTCTATGTTGAATTCCTTTCCATATAAGCCCTTAAAATAAGACAAAATATTACCAAAATTTTGAAAGTAGCACTTGTAACTAAGAAATGCTTTTCAAAGTTATATTTAAAAACACAGAAATATCCCTTCAGAAGCTAACCAATGGGCGCACATTCTCTCTGCAGATGAAGCTATCCATAAGCACTCTCCCCTCGTAATTATACGCATATATAATTCCTTTTTTAGTTCAATGGAGAGGAAAGGCCAAGAGGCTGCTTCCCATAGAATTTTTTAGAGGAAATTTTTTACTTTTTAAAATTTTCTAACTGTAGATAGACACAATATTTTTATTTATTTATTTTTATGTGGTGTTGAAAATTGAACCCAGTGCCTCACACTTGCTAGGCAAGCGCTCCACCACTGAGCCACAACCTAGCCCCTTAGTGGAAATCTTATACATAATCCAATTCAGCCTTGCAAAAGTCCCAAAATTATAACAGCAATAACAAGAATACTGTATCTCTTGAATATAAGATGCCACTAATTAAATGCTTCATGAGCTCACAAAGTACCAAGGAAGAAAAATGCTACCAAGTGAACTGACATCTATTGACTAAAAGATGCATTCTCATTTCAGAGATAGTAACAATTTTTTTTTTAAAAAAAAAAAAATGAGCATCTAAGAAGCAATGCACTGATAGTGACACTGGCCCGCAGTACGGAGCTTCGCTGTGTGTGAGGCAGGACTCCAGGTACTATACAAATACCGACTACGTTCGGGGCTGTGACTCCGTGGCAGAGCACCTGCCTCTCCCATGTGAATCTCAGGGTTCAATCCTCAGCACCACATAAAAATAAATAAACAAAGTAAAGATACTGTGTCCATCTATAACTAAAAAAATTTTTAAAGATATATATATATATATATATATATATATATATATATATATATATATATATCACACTAGGTGCAGAGGGGAGACATGTGCACACGGGGAGCAACAGAGGTAGCTTTGCTTCAGTAATTCATCCAAAGTCACCCAGCAGAGAGTGGCCCCCCTGGCTCTGGAGCCCACGCTCCTTACTCCTAGGCACCACACTCAACTTGTCCAACCCTCAGGCTGCTCATTATAGGTGACTAGTGCCTAGCTGCATATGGAAATTATGGCTCAGAGCCTCTGTAGCCTGTGCTACGTACAGGTGGCCTCCTCCCCCTAAAGCAGAGCCTTTAGAAAAAGTAAAAACTAGAAAACAGTGGCAGAGGAATGACAGACAGGAGAGACAGGCATAAAAAAGAATAAAGACTTAAAAATTAAGTTCAAGTATCCAAGGGCAATGGCTCTGGAAGGTCACAGGCATGACACCGGTTATTACTGAGTCTAACAATTTATAAAGGGCTATAGCATGTTATAGTGTATCCAACCAAATGGTTGTAGAGTATTACCTGTCACACTTTAAAAAAAATCATTTAAGTTTAAAAGAAAAACACTCAAAATCTATTCCTGATTAAGACACAGAAGAATGAGTGCAGTGTTTTGCTGTTTACAATTCTGAAGGTGACTACCAGCAAAATAGTTTTAGATTCACGTTTTCTAAACAGTACACTGCTGTACTTCGAGAGGAGGAGGATCTAACTATGCCCTCAACTGCCACAGGTATTCTGAAAACATGTATGCTTTACTGAGGCTGGATGAAAAATTAAAATTCGTGATTAAGAGAGCTGGAGATGTAGCTCAGTTGGTAGAGTGCTTGCCTCACATGCACAAGGCCCTGGGTTCAATCCCCAGCAGTGCCACTAAAGAAAAAAAGAGAAAAAAAAATGTGGTTAGGTTTTAACTTCATTATGACTTTTAAAATCTGTTTAGAGCCTCAAATGCTAAAAATGTGAAGAGAAAACAGAGTCTCAGATCTAACAAAACACTTGGCCAGAGACAATGGATGTGCTCCATTACCTGTTTTCCTTCTCTTCAATGAACTCGTGGTCGCTGAGCTCCGGGTACTGCACCACGTTGACACGAACGGGGTGCGCGCTCTGCAGCAGCCTGCGCACATCCTGCACCCGCAAGTCCTCACTCCACACCAAAGACATGACCTCGTGGTTCATGTCATTCATGCCATCATCCTCCTCCTCAGCTTCTGTTCCTGAAGGAACATCTGATGAGAGCACCTGGGTGACAGACTTCATTATAATAATAATTTAACAAAGAGTAACAGGTAATTACTGAACGTGAGGACACACGGCTAATACACCATGACTACACCAGCACAGTTTGTAAACAAGTTTTCCAAAGCAGGACTGTGGGTTCTCAGGGTACACTGGGACCCTGGCTACACATCATGTTGCCCAGGTTGGCCTGAACTCCTAGGCTCAAGTGATCCTCCTGCCTCAGCTTCCCAAGTTAGTGGAACCATACCAGCCACCAGCATGCCCAGCTCCTTCAGATCTTTTTTAAAAGCACTATAGTGCCTACTTGGAAACATTCTTTTTTTTTTTTTCTTTTGGCGGGGATGGAGGCATGGGGGTGTTTACCAGGGATTGAACTCAGGGGCACTTAACTACTGAACCACATCCCCAGACCTTTTTTGTATTTTATTTAGAGACAGGGTCTCACTGAACTGCTTAGCACCTCACTTTTGTTGAGGCTGGCTTTGCATTCACGATTCTCTACTTGGTAACATTCTTTATTGAACTGAGGGAAATTTTTAAAATTTAAGTTAGTCAGAAAAATTCTAAATAAACTGTAAAAATCTATACCCTAACCATTTTAAAAAGGAAACTATTCCCAGTGGACTCTGAGCCCACTTTTGCTCACTGCACGCCTACTACCTTAAATTCTGTCTGCTGATCAGTGCCTTTATAGAATGGTCAGTTTTCACTTTTTTCCTCTTAAGTATAAATGAAAGACTTTTTTAAGAGGTTAAAAAATAAAATTTCGGGGTTGGGGTTGTGGCTCAGCGGCAGAGTGCTCACCTAGTACATGCACCACATAAAAATAAATAAATGAAAGATATTGTGTCCAATTAAGAAATAAATATTTTTTTAAAAAATTAAAAAATAGAGGCTGGGGATGTGGCTCAAGCACACTCACCTAGCATGCGTAAGGCAGTGGGTTTGATTCTCAGCACCACATCAAAAAAAACCAAAATAAAGATATAGTGTCCACCTAAAAAAAGCTAAAAAATAAACACATAAAATAAATAAATAAAAATTTCCTAAAAAGAGGGCTGTGGTTGTGGCTCAGTGGCAAAGTGCTTCCTAGCATGTGTGAGGCACTAGGTTCAATTCTCAGCATAGGAAGGAAGGAAGGAACGAACGAACAAATGATGTTCATCTACAACTTAAAAAAAAAAAAAAAAGAAGAAGAAAGGGACTGACTGCCACCCTGTCCTCAGAATCTTGCTGGGGGCTTTAAGGGCACTCCGGTTCATGTAACTCAGTCTGACTACAACCAAGACGCATTCACATGGGATTCTTCCACTTGCTTCCAAGAAGAGTTTTATAAGCCTTTAGCAAAAAATTAAATCTCACTTGAAAATGTTATTAAACTTTTGCTACACTTAATGTGGAAGCAACAACGTTAGCATGAAAAAAAATAACCAATATGAGCAGATTATCACTGTTAGTTCATACCAATTCACCGTGGTTGCTCTAGGGGGATTTAATTTTCAAGGAAGCCATAGTCAAGCCCTGCATAAGCACAGCTCCTTCACAACAGATCACAAACAGACAGTGATCCCTTAAAAGAACACTGGCACTGGCCATGAGTACCAAGGTGTTTTACAACAGAACTGCCTAGTGACACATCTCTCAGAACACATTCATTGTTGGGTGACACATGACAGTACGTCAGGAGTGAGAGTTACCCAGAAAATACAAGCCCAGATAGCTCATGTTACAAAATGTACCTTGGAATAACTGAACAAATTGAATTTGGGTAAGATTTCATATGATGACATTTAAGTAATTGTTAATGGTGATGAAATACTCCCTCTTATAACAAAAAAATACTGAAGACGATTTTTGGTCAGGGAAAGAACATATTGTTAATAAAATTTGTTTCTTGTTAAGAGCAGATATTTTGGTACACATTTAAAGAGATGTATTGCACCCTGCTGAAGATGGGATCCCCAAGGAAACATTCTGGCACGGGACTGAGGCAACTCTGGGGCTGGGAGTAAGTTTTCACGCAGGCGCTGAAGACTCATTAAGGGCCCAAGACCTAATGGACTAATTTCTTTTTTTTTTTTTTTTTTTTTTAAAGAGAGAGAGAGAGAGGAGAGAGAGAGAAAGAATTTTTAATATTTATTTTTTAGTTCTCGGCGGACACAACATCTTTGTTGGTATGTGGTGCTGAGGATCGAACCCGGGCCGCACACGCATGCCAGGCGAGCGCGCTACCGCTTGAGCCACATCCCCAGCCCCCCTAATGGACTAATTTCTATGTGACAATTCCAGCACTACTAAGAGATGAGCCAAATCCCCACTGTTTCCTCAGGGACATGAGTCACCAGGAGAGGATTCATTCCTGAATCTTCCTTGATGAGGTACTATTTATTTTTAAAAGTTAACTAGAGGGACTTGGGTTGTAGCTCAGCACTAGAGTGCTTGCCTAGCATGTGCAAGGCCCTGGGTTCAATCCTTAGCACCACATTAAAATAAAGGTAATGTGTCCAACTACAACTAAAAAAATATTTTTTGAAAAGTTAACTAGAGTTCTAGAAGTTTCATACATTTCTTAATTATTTATTATGGTACTAGGGATCAAACCTAGGATCTCATACATGCTAATAGTGTTCTGCCATGGCTACAGCTCACAAAACTTGTAAATTTTTAAATTGATATATAATTTTTCATATTTTAGGGGTTTAATGTAACATTTCAATACATGTACACACTGTGGCATGATCAGAGTAGCTAGATTTCTATCATGATCATTCCTTTGTGTTAAGAACATTCAAAACCCTCCCTACTAGCTATTTTGATATAATTAATGAATGGCTGACAACCACAGCTACCTACAAGTTGCATTTCTAAGAGAAGCTGATTATAAAAGATAATTGGATATAAAGAAATATTTCATTTCTAGGCTTCTTAGGACCTACTCTTAAGCAGATAAAGACTGAAGGGCAATATTTCATGAGGGGTAACTTAAGACATCTTCTCAACTCTAGTAAAGAAAAAAAATCTTTTCCTGGGGCTTCAGTTTTATGTAATTTAAAAGATCTATTTATACCTACTTTAAAAGGACATTCAACACATCAGAAACTATGAGAAACAAAAGTGATATAGTAACCAAGTTCAGGATACACGTGTTCTCGTTTTTCCTATACAATAATCATGAAGTGGCTAATGACTAATTTGGGTACAAACAGGGAAACAGTCATGGTGATCATCTACTGATTCAGTGCCTGTCCTGACTCAAGTAAAAAGGTCTAGGCAAGACAGAACAGCCACAAAATCTCCTGCTCCAGTACCCAATTGACAATAAGATGTATTTAATAATAAACCCCACCTGGCATGTAAAAGACAAATTAAAAGTATATTTGCAGCCAAAAAATATATATATAAAAAAAATTTAAAAAACATTTCTACTTTGATTTTCTTTTAATCTAAAACTGAACTTTGACTGCCCTATGTTACCACTCACAGATTTCCCTCTGGGTAGGTTTCCTTCACAAGCCTGCTTGGAAAGATCCTGGCGTCCAATCAAGAGACAGACAGCTTCTGGCCAGTCTGATGCTGGCTGCTCACGACAGTGATAAATTGCGTCTCTGATGGGAAGAGCAACTCCAAAAGGAAGAGTTTCCAAATCTCTCTCAGTGAATCCTGTGGTGAAAGTAAGGGAGAACAAGGGACAGTGGTGATTCAGAACTGCTACTTTCCCAATTGCCACTTATCCTCTGACTGGATAATACACTTCTATCCTGACAGGAAGAAAAGAAATTCATTTTATTCATCTTACTACTACACTAATGGCTTGACTTGATATCAAAGACAATGCCTAAAAGCCTGAGGAAAAACACAGACAATCCAATAGGAAAACCACAAAGGACCAAAGCCATTTCCCACAAATGGTTGATACACATGAAAAAAGACACTCTGCCTACAGAGTGGTCAGGGTAATGCAGTTGAAACCACTGGCAAATATGATCTCACTCTCCCTTGACAATCCTGAAGTCAATCCATACTAAGTGCCAGTGAGCACACAGAGCACCAGGAATTCTCACCTGCAGCCCATGTGGTATCAACTGTTACAACCAGTAACTTAGTGAGGTGCACCTGGTTTAGGCCACCAACAGCCAGACAGAATACAGAGGACTTGTGCACCCACACACAAGTATAAAAATACTCAACACCAACATTGTGTCACTATGGTAAAAAAGGGATGGGGGAAGGGCCAAGTTCTACTGTCTGTCGCCATAGAATGACTTCAGGCACTGCTACAGGAGTTAGCATGGGTGAATATTTATTTACATAAGGTTCAATAACATACCATACAAAGCAACACATAAAAATGCAAAAGCCAGGCATGGTGGCACGAGCCTGTAATCCCAGCAGCTCGGGAAGCTGAGGCAGGAGAATTTCGAGTTCAAAGCCAGCCTCAGCAAAAGCATGGTGCTAAGCAACTCAGTGAGACCCTGTCTCTAAATAAAATACAAAATAGGGCTGGAGATGTGGCTCAATGGTCAAGTGCCCGAGTTCAATCCCCAGGGCCCACCAGCCCCCGCAAAAAACTACAGAACTATGAAGAAAAGCAGGGGAAGATAGCAGATAGGTAGGTGGGTAGTGAGGTGTGGAGGGTTCCACCCAGCAGCAGAGAGCAGGACCCTCAACTCCACGTCAGTGTTCCCTCCCATCAAAGCTTCATGATAAGGATAGCAATACTTGCTTTCAGGTTAATTCTCTAAACTAAATATACATATTTCACTCTCTTTTATAACATACTTCATATTTAATTTTTTGAATCCTCAGACTAATGCAAACTTCTTTTCCCATAGTGAGTTTCTAAATTTTATAAAGCTATGCATTATTCAAGGTTTAGAAAGTTGATCAATTATTGAAATGAAAAATGTTTCCTTATTTGAGAATAACACTTTCACTAAACATTAGATGATACAGACAGAACTCAGTCAATATTTTCTGGCGTAAGTATGTAAAGTCTAAAACAATTATTTTCATTTTCAAAATGGCATATAAAAAACAACCAGGAAAGATGGCCCTGTGTCCAACCTCCAGTATCGGGAAAAAAAACAAAAACAGAAAACTTCATTTAGAATATAGTTCAGATATGAATTCAGAAACATCAGGCTAGGACTACAGCTTAGTTTTAAGAGTCCTTTCCTTGCTTAGACAAGGCCCTGGATTCAATCTCCAGCACAACCAAAAAAATAAAAAGATTTCAGAAACATCTGAAATATTCACTAAAGCACTATTTTTTAACACAGAACTCTATATAAACACCCTCATATATTTTTAATTATATACTCATATCAGCAATTATTAATTTTGTTTTTTCCAACTGTTTCTGAAAACACTTCTTTAATATTTTAGTTAATTTAAAACCTAGAAACACAGGTTTGGGGAACAGAAAATACAGAACTCTTTCCTCTTTTCCAGAGAATGTATCATGGTGCCTAAAATCTTCAGCTTTCAGCCTTCAAAAGCATTCTTCTTGTACCATTTATGCAATTAATTTCAGTTGCCAGAAATACCTATTTCTGATACCAGAGTATCACAAGGCTTCAAGTTTGAACGAACAGTGGTTAATATTTCCACAGATAGAGCCTCAACTGGCCCACAGTGAATAATGAGGACTTCAAGGTGCTGAGGATAAAAAGCAGGTCCCCCAGTTATTCTGACGCAGAGATGGTGAAATCACCAGCAAAGGAAGCAGGCCTGGAGAAGCAAAATCACAATCCAAGTCCTGCCCTAAAGCCAGAGCCCCTCCCTCCTGCCCCAGTCCCAGAAGGCTTGGGGGATGTAGGACCAGTCAGGGGGGTAACAGAGGGGTTCTTACCTACACTTGTCATCCAGACAACTAACTTTTCAGCTAGGCTAGAAACTGATGTAGCATGACGGAAACTAAAACTGTAGGAAAAGAAAAAGCAAAGTTATTAAATAGAACAGTAAAACAATACTGTTTTAAATTTAAACACAAAAGTTCAAACAGAATAAAAGACCTGTTTTCTTCTTGGTCCACTTGTGACTTTTGGGGAGCTAAAAGACAATAAAATAAAATTTTATTTTGATAATCATTCTGGAAATGAGAATTCACAAACAAACCACTCATAAAATAATAAAACGCACAGTACTATGGCAAAGCCAAAGTTTAATGTCTTCCTTGAGGCTAACATAGTCCTTTTTAGACACACTGAAAATAAAAGATTCTAAGTAATTCTGGTATCTGAAAAATCACTTATGGAATATAAACTAGAAAAGTACCAGAGGCAAGACAGCCTCTAAAGCAAACGCTTATGAACATTTTATTTCAATTCCAATATTCACTTTTATAAAATTTATTTTCATAGGCCTGTTATTATACCAACTCACCTAAAGTTATTTTGGATAAATACTGGGAGGCCTCCTCAGAAACAGAGCTCTCATCACCAAGGATGTAGAGTGCAACACTCTGCATAAAAAAACAAGAAACGGTTATTTTTTTAAACCACTGAAATATAATTAGGAAAAATCATAAGGTAGGAAATTCATCCATTTCAGGTGTGCAACGCTAAAAGTTTGAACAGATGTTATACAACCACAGCGCCAATCTGACTCACAATATGGAATATCTGCACCACAACAGAACGCTCCTTCTGCCCCTTCTTGTCAACTACACCCACCCTGAAAACTGCTCAGCTGTTCCTTGCCCCACGGTCCTGTCCGCCCTACCACATGATATAGAAGGGATCATAGTCCACATGGTCCTCTGGGCCCCACATGGGCAAGATGGCACACAAACACGTTACTGTGAGGGTCAGTGGTTTGCTCCTGTTGCTGCTAAGGAATATGCCATTATACAGTTACACCAAACTCTGCTTACTTACTGAAAACCAAGGGACACTCGGGTTGTTTCCAGTTCATAACAGATATGAGAAAAACTGCTTTAAACATTCGATTAAGGTTTTTGTGCAAGCAAATGTTTTCATTTCTCATACAGAGGTAAATACCCAAAAGTAGGACTGCTTTGTCTTGTGGTATGTACAAATTAAACTTTAAAAGAAACTGCCAGTTTTCCAAAATGCTGCACCATTTTTGCTGTCCCACCAACAAAGTACAAGGGTTCAGTTGCTCCAAATTCTCCCCAACACCTGTTCCAAGTCATTTGAACAGATAACCCTAGTCATATTTAATAAGCATCTAGAAGTATCTCATCTAGGCTTTAACATTAAAACATTATATTTACTTATAAACAGTACCCAAATAAATTTGCATACTAATTCAAATAATCAAGGTCATCCTCTAGAGGAAGGTAATTATTTAATATATAAGGCCTCTGCTCACCAAAAACAAAACAAAACAAAAAAAAAACAGAAGAAACAAAGAAGGTTTATACTGCTTTGTCAAGTCAATGTATTATGACACACAGATTTTTAAAATTTAATTACCTCAAATCCATTTTGGATTAACTATTGGGCCAAAATACATCTACTCACTAAGAATCTCCACACTGTCACTCTAAACCTCCAAGAGCTATATCAGTATTTACTTTAAGGAAAAAAGGAACATAAGATATGGGGGGGGGAGAATCACTCTAAAAAGTGTAGAATATTTAGCCTATGATAAAAGTATATTTTTAATCTGTTTTTTTAGCTGAGATTACATTATTCAAAAATATCAAAGAAGAGATAAATCAGGTGTATTAAATGATAAAACAAAGTTCCTTGAAGACAAAGACCCCTGATAAAATTAGATTACTTCCTTCCTTTCCCTTCCCTCATCTGGATAGATGGTAAACGAACTCCACCATCTCCACGGTGAGACTCAATAACCAAGAGCCACAAGCTGGAAGGAAGGGTCTGGTACAAGTTATTGCAAATATCTCCTCACCCAAACATCGAATCAAAAACACTAAAGCAAATAAACTCATGACAAAGTCAAAGCCCATCAATAAAAACTGTCGAAATATTTTTTAATATTCTTATTTAAAATGTCATGGGTCTGTGAGCTGGCAAGTTAGGTAGTAATGCCAGGAGTACAAACAATGTGAAGATGGAAGCCCAGAGAGGCAAGCTGAGCACCGAGAACACCGGGAAAGGACAACTGCCAGGACGACAGCACACCTGCAGATCGAGCATGGGACCGGGATCATATCCAGCGTGTAAGAACTCCACACAACAAAAACACAACTCAGAAGTGGTCAAAGGAAGGCTGGGGCTGTAGCTCAGTGGCAGAGTGCTTGCCTTGCAAGTGTGAGGCATTGGATTCCATCCTCAGCACTACATAAAAAATAAATAAATAAGGATATTGTGTCCAGATCCAACTAAAAAAAGAAATGGTCAAGGACTTAAACAGACACTTCTTCAAAGAAGATCTATAAATTAGCAATAAGCACATGAAAATATGCTCAATATTGCCAGTCACTAGGGAACTACAATGGGACACCATGTCACACCTAGGAGGATGGCTGCAATTTTAAAAAACAGGTGGAAATTATGGATTGGCAAGCATGTGGTAAATTAGACCCCTCCCTCCTGCATTACTGGTGAAAATATAAAAAGTGCAGCCCCTGTGGGCTAGGGTGTACCTCAGTGGTACAGCACCTGCCTTGCAAGTATGAGGCACCGGGTTCGATCCTCAGCACCACATAAAAATAAATAAAGATATTGTGTCCATCTACAACTAAAATATATATACATATACACATACACACACACACACACACACACACACACACACAGCCACTGTGAAGAAGTCAAACATTCTACTCTCCTGACCCAGCAGCTCCACTCCCAGGGGTACATCCAGAAAACTGAAGGCACAGACTTGAACAGACACTTGTATATCCCTGGCTCAGTGCAACATTAGCCAAATAGCCAAAAGGCAGACACTACCCAAGTGTCTACACTACCCAAGTGGCTATCTGCAGAAGAAAACGTGAACTGTGGTACCTCTATGCAACAGAATACCACTCGGCCTAAAGAGGAATGTAATTTATATACATGCTAGAACACAGATGAACCTAAAAAACAATATGCTAAGTGAAATAAGCCAGAAACAAAAGGACAAACAGAAAAATTCACAAAAACAGAAAGGAGGTCACCAAGGACTGAGAAGGGAGAAAGGGGAAGC
Organism: Ictidomys tridecemlineatus; assembly: GCF_052094955.1. Taxonomy (NCBI): domain Eukaryota; kingdom Metazoa; phylum Chordata; class Mammalia; order Rodentia; family Sciuridae; genus Ictidomys; species Ictidomys tridecemlineatus. The sequence goes on along the minus strand of NC_135488.1, from coordinate 31,576,645 downwards.
TATTGTATGACAGTTACCTAATTTACATTAGGCAGGATAAAAAAGTTCTGGGTATGGGTGCTGTTGATTACATAACAATGTGAACATATTTAATGTCACTAAACTGTACACTTAAAAATGGCTAAAATGAAATGCATATTTAGCCAATGCTATTAAAAAAAAAAAAAAAAACACAGCCTACATGTGGGCTTGGGAAGCCCTTTTCAAGAACGTAAAAGAAAAGGGTAGGGTGCCAGGACATTTGCAGTCTGCTAACTTGGGAGAGGGAACAAAAGCACATGGTTCTCTTTAAGCTCAGATGACCCCCCAACAGAGGTCCACCTGGGCCCTCCCTCAGCAAGCTGCTGCAGCTTCAGGAACAGAAAGACACATGCAAAGGACTCACTTGCATCAATGCCTTCCAGTTCTAAATGGAGATTTGAGGTTTATTAACTATTCAAAATAAACTAAACTCTAAAAATAAACAAAGATGTATTTCCTTAAAAAAAGTGTTCACAGAATTTTTTGTAACTATAAAGTGATTATAAGAATAATATACAAAAGTTTAAAAAAAAAAACCTGAGAGGCTGGGGATGTGGCTCAAGAGGTAGCACGCCCGTCTGGCATGCGTGAGGCTCTGGTTGGGTAGTGTAGACACAAACAAAGATGTTGTGTCCGCTGATAAATAAAAAATAAATATTAAAAAAATTCTCTCTCTCTCTCCCTCTCTCACTCTTTAAAAAAAAAAAAAAAAAAAAACCCTGAAATGGTAAAGATAATTTTTTAAAAAGAGTAATAGGAGTAGTAACTAACCAATTTCAAGGCTGACTACAAAACTACAATAATCAAGGCAGTATGGACAGTCAGAGATCAATGACCTGGAAAAAGAAGTACAGGACGAAGCCAACTAATTTTTGATGAAAGTACAAAAATGGTGTCATTCAACAAATGGTGTCCAAGAACTGGATATCCAAAAAGATAATGAAAACCTTGACCCAAACTTCACACCTTATATAAAATTAACACAAGAAATTAGAGATCTAAATGTAAAATATGAACCTCAAAAAACTCCATAAGAAAATACATCTTCAAGGCCTGAACTCAAATTTTAAAATTCTTAAATATAATACCAAAAGCAGTATCTCCCCAACCCCATGCAAAAAAAAAAAAACCTGGTAAAATGGCTCTAACATTTTTTTGTGGGGAAAAAGCATTAAGAGAATGATGAGACAAGTGAGAAAGTATCTGCAAAAAATAAAAATCTCACATCTAAAATTCAAAATATCATGACATCCATTAAAGGAAGGAAAAAAAAAAGGAGAAGGAGAGAGAGAAAGAGAGACAACACTACATAGCTATTAGAATGACAAAAACTAAAAACAGGGACAATACCAAATATCGACAAGAGTCAAAGAAATAGTCTCATAAATGCTGCTGGTGGGATTTGATGTGAATAGCCACTCTGGAAAACAGTTGACAGTTTCTTAAAAAAAAAACAAAACACAAGTATATACTTACTCTATGACCCATCAGTCCCACTCCTAGGGACCTACCCTAAAGAAATGAAAACTTACACTCACCCAAAAGGCTCTACGTGATAGCTCACAGCAGCTATACTTACAATTGCTAACAACTGGAACCAACCCAACTATCCTCAAGAAAAAACCGAGGTACAGCAATGTGACAGGCTGCAAATCAGCAAGAGAGTTCGACAATGGTGACAATGCAATAACTGATGACAATGGTGATGACTTGAATGATCATAAATCATGAGGAAAGCGGAGTGAGGTGGTGTGTGCCTGTGATCTCAGCTGCTCAGGAGGCTGATGCAGAGGAATCTCCAGTCCAAGGCTAGCATGGCCAACATAGCAAAATGCCATCTCCAGAGAGAAAAATACTGTGAGGGAACTTTTGGGGAACTGGTGCAAATGTTTTCTACCCTGATAACAATGGTAATGATATGCTAAAATTCAAAAACTGTACACAGGAAGAATAAGTTCATTTTACTATGTTATTTTTTACTTTAATTTAAAACAAAAAAAAAACAATCCAACAAGACAGGCAGCACTCTACATACATACCAAGACAACAAGTCTGCTTCGTTCACAGATTCCAGGAAGGTACGGGTAGGGGGGCATTCCCTCGCCCTTCAGACAAGAGCTCACCCACTGGTAGATGCTTGGTGGTTCAGAAGTGAAAAATGATGGATGATGCATAAATCCTGTTTGACCTTTAAAATTAAATAAATATTTATAGATACAAGAATACATTAAGACAATACTACTTTACTCTAAAAGAAAATCAATCAACAGTACATGTCATGGGCTGGGGATGTGGCTCAAGCGGTAGCGAGCTCGCCTGGCATGCGTGCGGGCCGGGTTCGATCCCCAGGACCACATACAAACAAAGATGTTGTGTCCGCCAAAAACTAAAAAATAAATATTAAAAAATTCTGTCTCTCTCTCTCTCTCTCTCTCTCTCAAATAAATAAATAGATATCATGCTTTAAAAAAAAAAAAAAAAGTACATGTCATCTCGAAACAACATTTCTCCATGTTCTCCAAAATGCCTCATGTTTTCTGTCACAGTAAACAACTGACTATCTTACTATACTATATAAAAATGTCTAACTAAAACTTTTTAGCCTAACCCTAAAGGTGAGAAAACACAAGAGATATCAAGGATCTACCTCTAATCTAAGAATTGAGGCCCTGCTAAGTCCCATTAGCTCAAGGTGATAATGTAGGACATTTTCATCTTGCTGTCCAACATGATGGGCACCAGCCCCATGTGACTATTTGAAGCATGGCTAGTGCAGTTTATACATATATATATACACACGTTTGTATGTATTTTTATTATTAAATTCAAATAACATGGCTAGTGGCTACTAGCAGGATAACACAGGTCCAGGTTGGAGCATCCCAAGTACCAGAAACTCTCCAAGTTTCCGCCATTCAGACCCCATAGGGAGGGTGAAGTTTCCCCTACATGCTGAAGAGGTTATGACTTACAATCAGTCAGGGATTGAATACTACAAACTAAAGTCTGCCAGGTGAAAAGTCATGGCCCTGGGCTGGTGGTAAGAAATACAACCTCTGCCATTCACTGAGAAAGACACAAGCAAATGCCACCACACAGTTCAGAGCATCTTTATTGGCACCAACGCTTACCTTGATCAATTGTGCACACCTGTCCAGTAGTGTTGACAAGCGTGGGATAGTCTCTGTAGTAATGATCGACATAAGGCCCCAACTGTAAGTCCCTAAAACATAAGCAAATATATAGAAGAAGGTACAGCACTTTCCCTCTACGGAGTTAAGATTCATCAATGGAACTTTTCAATTTAAAAATGTGCTCATGCCACAGAAGATAATCCAATGTACAGTCTCGACTTGTGTTTCTGGGCTCTGAGGCACCCAGACTGACAGTGCAACACAAGCCCCTTTTGCTAGGTACATTTCACGGAGGCAAAACTACAGAAAAGCACTCCAGGCTCCTGCCCCTCTGGGACAGCTGTGTGACCTCCACCACATCATCTCCACAAACTTCAGAGTTTTCTCCTACACAGTAGGAAACACTAGCTAACATAGTCCAAGGCTCTGACAATTATAAGAAAACCTATGTGAAAAAATACCTTATAAATTGTCGAACACTATAAAAATGCCACTGATTTCAGAGAGCATGATTGGGGTTTGGGAATTAATTAATTACAAAAGAATTTTCATGACAATAATGATTTGTTCTAAGTGAAACTGACAGCAATTAAAACTGCCACATCTCAGAAAAAAAATTTCACGATCTCAAAGAAGATCACACAAAGCAGCAAATGTGCTATATTCTTTAACTCTAAGGTGGAAATATCAATTTTATCTTCTCTCTCACTAAGGGTCAAAAGGGCTCAAACAACACCCAAGTGTGACTTTTGGAATTCAGAGCCAAACACAAGGAGCCACAAAGTCTGCTGAAATCTACTAGGAGCGCCACCTGGGTCCACTAGGAGTGCCTGAAACTCACGAAAGGCCCTGAGCTGCAACAAGCTAAATCTGCACAAAGAGCCCAGGCTCACAAACATTTGACAGTTTCTTCTTCACTGTAACAGGAAGGATACCTACTCTCAAGAATGGTCATCCCCATTTTCTTGTGATTTTCTGCTGATTTTGTGACAAAAACTAAAAATCCCACTATGGTCCATAGGCACTTACTCAACTAGTATCTTCACACAATTCTATGGTTTACAGAAAATGCTCTAGTTGCCTAAGAAGGTAAATTTCAGAAACTCACAAGGGTCCTAATGGTAGCGTAGAAAATAAAGTCACCTTATATAAGTGATTTAACAGGTACTTTCACAGGTTGGTTTCTTGATAAAGTTAGGACATTAGGGGAAAGCATACTTAATACAAGAGAATGGAATAAGCAACAACGACCTAAAAATTGACCTTTGATTTTAAATATCCGTTCTTACAAACCTTGTCAATAAAAATAGTGATGTTTTAAGTCTCTTGAAAAAAAAAAAAAAAAAGAAAAGAAAGTCACCTAAGGACCTCAAGGCTGTTTCTAACACACAAACAATATTTACCTTGCCAACTGAACGAGAAGTTCAACTAGGGAACAAATTCCTTCACCCATTAGGGTATTCAATTTAAGCTCCTCATAGACTAGGTGAAGAACAAAAAAAATTGCAGGTATATGAGGAAAGAGAAGAGTAGAAGAATCCAGACTGAGGTTCTGTGAGAAATCTTCATCCTTCACTTTTGAACCTTCCAAAGAACTCAAACATAAAGATCTGTTCAAAAGATGAGACTCAACATTCTGGTGGTAGTCTGAATTTACTAAATATTCCCAGTCCTAAGAAAAATAAAAAGAATATTGTTAATACAATGATGCCTCTTTATAATGTCATTATTAAAAAAGAAAACCACATCCACTTCAAAAAATTCAAGTTTCATCTTCACATAGGTCATTATAGAAATAAGAAAAAAACTTTTAAAACATCACAGCACTAAGAAAGGAGAAACAACTACAAAACAGCCATGCCATTTCCAGAGAACATGGAATCTGGTGTATTTAAGAGTCCAGTTAGAGAACTAAGGCATAAAAAGGGAAGTGATCACTTTAGGTGACCAGTAAAACACTGACAATAAAATATCTGTAAGTTCACACTGAAATCACACAGCAATACACATGTTTAAATGGTGAATGAGGAAAAGTAAATAAATGACCACCGGAAACAGAACAAATCCTTCTCTTCCAAATAACTATTATTCAGTATTAAAATAAACTAAGCAAAATATGCTGGAAATACAGACAAATAGGAATGCCACAGAAGCGGGAAACCAGTACAATCATCCACTGATTATTTATATTAGAAAGAAATAATAATGCTTACATCATCAGATCCAGTCTCAGAAGGCCTTGCTTTTTTGGGTGCAATGACTGGAGAAAGTGACCCTTCAAAGTCAAACTAGAAAACAGCCCCAAAAGAGAAGACAAAAATCATAAACATATATTAGTCAACTAAACACTTTAAAAGATTCAGAATCAGTTCTGCTATTTATTAACACTGAGGAAAGCCACCAAAACTCATTTTTCCACATGGAAAATTATGGTACAATTATCTTTGTCCTAGGTCCTATGAAGCTGAGATCTAGTCACATGAGGCAGCACCGAGTGCAGCACCTGGGTTGGCAGCGCTGAATGCCATGTCCTCTCCTCTCCCACTGTGTGATGACAGACCCATCACACCTGCAGCACAACAAGCGCTCCAGGCACATCCCCAGGGAGGACAGGCCAAAATTACAAAATGAGGCACTGTCAGAAGGCTGCACGCTCCGCCCCAGCAAGGGCAAAGTGATCAAAGCAAGATGAAAACCACTCCCCAAGGAGGACCTCTTTATCCTGAGCTCTGACTCTGAGAACAAAAGAGGACAGGGTTTAACTCTGCAGTCCTATAAATACATGTCACAGCCACTTGGTGTGCACTTGTGGTCCTAGCTACTCAGGAGGCTGGGCAGGAGGATCACTGGAGCCCAGGAGTTCGGGCCAACCTTGGCACATACTAAGACTACATCTATTTGAAAAAACAGCAATTTTCAATTTTCCTCTTCCTTTTTTGACACCATCGTGCAATAAGTCAGAGAGCCATGTCCTTCTTTACACAAGAAAACGGGCAATGCCCAGTCCTCCCACAACAGGGGAATGTGAGGAGAACTAGTTCTCTGCCACACACTGGGGCACCACTCTATAAAAATAATTTCTTTTCAACAAATTTCACAGGTTAGTGGCACATTTAAAACGACAAAAAGCTGAAGTGCACTCATTCACAATGTAGAATTATCTTTCTAATCTTTTCTTATGTAATAAGGTATGGAATATTGGGGATAAGGTAGGCAGCTTTACCACAATTGTTTAGAATAAAAGAAAACTGTGTGTTTTTTCACAGTAAGATAATTTTGAAGTAAATTGCAAAGGGCAGTTCTTTCATATGCCGCAACAAACACAAACTCTTAACAACAGTATCCAGGACATCAATTCAACAAATTTCATTGACCATCCAGCCATGCCACTACCACGGGCCCTGGGGAGAGAGCAGTAAGCAAAGCTACACAAAAACCCTCACCTCTCTAGAATTTATACTCCAGTGGAGGGAGAAGGGACACACACAATATAAATAAGTTAAACATATAGTATATTTAGCCGCTCCCAGGCAAATGGAGGGGGTGCAATTGTACATGGAGTAGCCAGCATGGCCTCAGTGAGGTGCCATCTAATAAAGACCTGAGCGTCTTGCCTGAGGGAGGCATTTTCTGTAGCAGTAACTGCAAGTTCAAAGAACCTGAGGTAGAACACAGGGGAATGCTCAGAGAACAGAAGGGAGGTTAGTGTGGCTGGGATAATGTATGCAAGGCAGAGATAAGAAAGGAGGAGACAGGGAGGTAAGAGAGAGCTGAGTCAGAGGGCAACTTGTGGCTTCCCATCCCGTTATTCTGAACGGGATGGGAAGCCACTAGAGAATTCTGGCAGAATAACTAGCATGACCTGACCTCATCAGACAGGACTGCTTTGGCTGCTGGGCTGAGGAGAGACAAACACAGGCAACGGACATGAACTGCAGATCAAAACCTAAGAACTATAAATGACTGCAAATCTGAGAAACAAACTTCACAGTTACTTACACAGAAATCAGACAAAATCTTAAAGGAAGCTGGCAAAGGTTCACCAACATATATAACCAACAAGGCAGAACAGGTGCCTGGCTGACCTCGGCAAGAACACCGAGTGGACGTTCTCTAAGAAATCCCTAAGAGTGTGGGTATAGATTTATGTGGAAAATGATGCATGCAAATTACTCATAATAAGAAAAAAAGGACTCAACAATGCTTAACTTTTAGCTCTTAGTTACGATAAAACCACATTATCATAACTAAATATAAATGAAAGGACTTTTGTGAACTATTTTTAAAGATGTGGGAAATTTCCACTTATAGCATTTAATCTAACAAGCAACATCAAAATGTTTAGAGTGGCTATTTCTTTCTCAGCCCCTAGAGTGGCTATTTCTGAGTAACAAAATATAATTATTATTTTCTTCTTAATTCCTTCATATTCCAAATTTTCCTCAATAAGCACATGATTTTTTAATGGGTTTGCTAGCCCAAGGCTAAAATGTATAGTTGGACACAGCTAACTGGCCTGAACCAAGGTAAGTGTGCTCTAGAGTGACTTCTTCAGAGTGACCCGGGCAGGGCTGTCCTGGGAGTAATCTCAAATGGAAGGAAACAGCTCATACTAAAGGTACCACACTGAAGGGTTCTCAAATACCTACAAAGAGCCTACTAGCCAATCCCAGTGAGAGGTGAGGCATCCAGTCTTATGCCCACAGTGGGGTCAATACTCAGGCCAAGACTGCCAATCCCCCAGAAATCAACCCTCCTCCTCAAGTGCATGTGTAAAGCAGTCTTGCCTTCAGAAAAGAACATTAAGCCAAGAGTCAGAAGCACAGCCTAGTCCCAGCTTTGAACAAATCATAGGTCTGTCATCTCTGTGATTTAGTTGCTTGACTAACAAAACCAAGACTACTACTAATCCTAACATAACAAGCAGGCATTTTAAAATGAAATGAGAAACAGTCAAATGTGCTTTAAAACTTTATAAACTCAATAACATTTTACTAGTGATCATAATCACTAATTAAGTGACATTTGATTTACAATACATAAACACAATAAGCCTTGGCATTAGTCCAAATTTTATAAGGTACAGCTATTTTTAAATCTGTCTGCTATATATTCTGAATGTTACATTGCCAATTATGCAAACATTACACTGATAATAGAATAGTTCATGAAGAAAAACAATTGAATTTACTCACATTTCGGGTCCACGCTAAGCGGTCTGTGTTATAACCCATCATGTTCATGAGACAAATCACAAATAAATTCCACTCGGAGTGATAACTGGGTCCTCCTGGTGCACTGTGGACATTGTACCACTTGACAAGCATCTGAACTGCTATTTCTTTGGGCAGGACGAACTTAATTGCATGCACACATGTTTGTACTATTAAAACAAAGATTAATTTTAATATGCTTTGTATGTATGCACTTCTTCCTACCTTTCAATAATAAAGTTTTCAAATTACTATTATGGGAAGGTCAATTACTATGAAAAGAGAAATGTCACTCAAGAGCCCAAAGGATGCACACGTTACTGTGTCAATCATCTGAAACTTCAGTCAGCTAATAAATAAAATAGGGCTTGCTAGAGGTCTGAGGGCAGCCATTGGGTCATTAACTCTGGATCAGAAGGTAGGTGAGCAACAGTCCAGCTCACCTGGGACAACATTGATTTCCATCCACTGCCAACAATTAATAACTGCTCCCCTTTTCACTCAAAAATGTCCTAGCTTGGACAATAAATTAAATTTCCTCTGTGAAAAACATTCTTATATGAAATATTGCTTAAATATTTTAGTAGATATATATTTGTTTAATATACACACCCACAAACAGCAATGCTTAGTTAGCATTTAAAAAAGGTCTAAATGAGTTTCCTGTCAACCAAAGCTTTATACTTTTATTTCTGATAACAAAAAATGTTAGAAAACCAAATAACAAGGATATCACAGTTGAATACACAGTAAGTGTAACCCAGATCCTGCAAGAGGGTCTGAGGAACTCTTTTTAAGTACATAAATTCATGTACATGAACTATGTGCTTTTATTTGGCAGTAAAGGGGCAAGACTCTATTTTGTTTCCTTCCTTGTTTTTTGTTTGCTTGGTTTTTTATTGTTTTTGTTTAGTTTTCGGTGGACACAACATCTTTATTTTTGTGTGGTGCTGAGGATCAAACCCAGCACCCCGAGCATGCCAGGCAAGCGCACTACCGCTGGAGCCACATCCCAAGCCCTCCTTGTTTGTTTTTTTATATATTTTGTTTAGACATAGTATTTTAGGTATTTGGTCTTGCAATTACTGGCTAAGTACCCTTTAGAAAAGCAAGGAATCTCTATACAAATTTGGAATACCATTTACACACCTGCAAAAAACAAATTCTTAAAAGTCATTCTAGTCTACAATCTGCCAATGTTTTGCTTTAGCAGCTAGAGTCTGAAACTAATACATTTGTGAACTTTCTTATATCACAAAGGCATTCTTTTTTTTTTTTTTTCTTTTTTCTTGGGGGGGGGGGGCTAACTCCTTCAATCCTAACATTTTGTGTAGTATTCTATGTTCAGAAATATTCTCTACTGGGCTGGGGATGCGGCTCAAGCGGTAGCATGCTTGTCTGGCATGTGTGTGGCCCGGGTTCGATCCTCAGCACCACATACAAAGAAAGATGTTGTGTCTGACGAAAACTAAAAAATAAATATTAAAAAAAAAAAGAAATATTCTCTACTATTATCTTCCAAATCGCATTTCAGTAATAACTGAAGCAGATTCCAATATTTCTGAAAATATTTCTGATTGTATTTTGACTTTAATACTAGGTTTTATCCAAAGTAATTATGTTAATTTCACAATTTATCTAAACTTGAGAGATTTACTTTAGAATTAAAAACATTACTAAATATGCCAAGAAATATTTTAATTGTGTAGGTTTTCTGTTTTCTCAGATTTTCTTCCAAGAAGCACATCCCTATAATACTGTAAATCTCGCTGCATCAAATTCTTCAGCATGAAAATCCTAGAGAAGCAGGGTGTAAGGAGGCAACCTGTAGTCCCAGCTACTCAGGAGGCTGAGCAGGAGTTTAAGACCAGCCTGGACAACACAGATAGACCTCCTCTCCAAAAAAAAAAAAATGACATCTCAGACAGTCAGAATGAGCATGTCTTCCACGGGTACTCCAGTCTAGGCGCCCTCAGTTGTCTACAACTTCTCTGCAAAATGAAAAACCTGACCGGTGGCTTCAAAACAGCAACATAAGTGTTAAAATCCCCATTGTTGATATAAATCAGCAGTTACTTCAAATCTTACCAGAGCTCTCACAAAGAGTGAGGTCTAACTATCAATCATACCTAATTCAGAAGTGGCAATTTCCGGAATAGTGATCCTAACCATGGAGCCATTACTCAGTTCCTAGTGAAAAGAACAGAAACAAATAAGACAAGACACACAGAACTTGAGCTTTACAAGACTACCTGTCAATAAAAAAATAAACAGTACTTTTCAAACAAAAATGAACACTTGAACTAAATGTACCTATTTATAAAACATTTCCAAAAAAGCATTTAATAAAAAGTATCTAATTTTCATAGACATACTAAGCTTACATCACCATAACTAAGATGGTGACTTACTTTTAAAGAAAAGACAAAAATCACGTCAATATGCAATGCAACTTACTGAACAGGGTTTTGTTGCTGAAACATTTTTAAAAATAGAGAGACTTTAGAAAACTTAAGCAGAAACATCTAAAGTTAAAAGTAAAATGGTGCCAAAAAAGTGACACATTGCAAAATATTTTAAAAATTGTATGAAATGCTTGTTCTTGTTTTTCAGACAAAACTTTGTATCCTGACAAATTTGAAATGACAGCCATATTTCTTGGAAAGCCACCTAATCTTTTTTTCTTTTTTTTTAACTCTTCTTTTTTTAAAGAGAGAGAATTTTAATATTTATTTTTTGGTTTTCGGCGGACACATCATGTTTATTTGCATGTGGCACTGAGGATCGAACCCAGGCCGCACGCATGCCAGGCGAGCGCAGTACCGCTTGAGCCACGTCCCCAGCCCCGCCACCTAATCTTTTAAAGATATACTTACTAGAGTTACTCTATTATGGACAGGATCTCTAACAGAATGAATATAAGTTCCAAGCTGCTGGAAGGTACAATCCTCATTATAAAGAGAATCATGAAGTTTGGAAGAATCCCTCAGTTCCGGAACTGGGGACAATAGAACAGCCTGTAAAACGTCATAAATAAAAGACAAATGAAGTACTTTTTGAAAAATTAAGGATAAAAGAAAGTATTTCTCATGTGCATATGGTCTAACAAATGATCTCATATAATGATTTAAAACCATTCTACTGCACCTACCATATAGTACCATGCAGCAGACCAACCTCCCCACAGGAAACAACAGCAATGCATCTAATGGAGGAAAGCTCTGGAAAGTTAGGGAGGCCACCAAGCTTAGATGGAGCCACCAAGATCTGAGAGAGACAGGAGCCACAGGGAGGGGCTTTTCCTGCTCTGGGCATCTGTAATTTGGGTGGCAAAGGAGCATACAGATTGGTTGAGGATGCCAGAGTGGCCACAGCAAAGAGAAGCCCACAGCACCCTTCACAGAGCTAGACACACAACCTGCAAATTGAGGCAGGCAGGGCACACGTGACTTAAGGAACTAAGAAAGCAGGGAAAAAGGATAGCAATGAAAAGTAGATAAATGAGACCCATATTTAGTGGTATTTCTCCTCTAAGCAAGTATTTATTTGAAAATATAAGAGCCAATATTTTTAGCTACAAATATGCAAACAAAAAAAATTAAATGCTCTTTGATGGTAACTATAGATGCTTCTAATCTTCAGTCTCTAGCCATGACTTCTGGCCCTTTCTGTATTGAATCTAGAACTTCCCCAGGTGAACATCTTGTCAACACTGAGAACCAATCATGTCTAAGATGTGTTTATTGTCTAGTTTTCATTCCAACAGTCAGGAAAAATGCAGCTCCAGCGGACTGTGCTACCGGCCCCAGGCCTAGTTGTACAATCTGCCAGAGAAGTGGGAAGGCCCACAGCCAGTGGGAAACCACAGTCTCCTGTGACCTCAAAGGACACTACTGATTCCTGAGTTTATGGAACTCTTCAAAAAGCTGGAAACCATTTTACATTACTTCCAAATAACGTAAACCCTGTGATACTTCTCCAGCTTCCTTTCTAAAAGTCCTGCAAATACGCTTAAAGAGAAAAAGCTCAATGATGTGCATATTTAAAAACTAAACTGGGCCCTAGACATTACTCAGTATAACTGCCAGCACCAACTTTCCCTTTGAATTTCCCCTAAATATCTGCATTTAGGTGTTCCTCAAATATACCCTTCTTTACCTAAACTAACAAAGACAGGCACCTGCCAGGTAGCTTAGGGAAGTCTGAGCTTTGTTCCACAGCACCTCTCCCAAGTCCAGCAGTATAAAACCAATCAGGTGACAAGCTGTTACTTACACCTCCCCAGGTCTCGTATGTCACCGGCCCCCTCTCGTCTCGTACCACTCTAGCTAGATCTTTTCTGCATCTCTCACATGGATGCAGACCTCATTCAGAGTCTAAGTGGTCTCCCTACCTCCAATTCTAAGAGAAACCTGTCTAAAACATACCATTACACTCACAACCCCTTCCTCAAAAACCTGTAATGCTCAGGCAATTGCATTCAGAATAAAACCAGCTTTTATCCTTTCTACCTTTAAGCGCATGTTAGAAAGCCTATAAACCCCAGCTCTACTATTCATTAGCTTTATGGCACTGGACAAGTGGCGTCTATGTATCCAGTTGTGTCCAGTTATAAACAAGGATCATCTAGCATCTTCTCAGTCAACAAAGCCGTTCTCAGGACTTCGATGCATTTATACTTATGAAACACATGGCAGTGCCTCACACACAGGAAATGAGCAGGTGTTTACCATTACCACCATCCCTCCTGCCCTGCCTCACCTCGAAGTCAACTAAAATCTAAGTGTCCATTCAACAGATCCATGGAGTCCCTACCATGTTGGGAGATGGAGATGTCAACACACTATCAACTATTCTCCACTTCGCTGCCTTCAGGCCTGTGTCTGTGACTCCTCCTTTCCCAAGGCCTTTTCTGTTTAGACTCCATACTCAGCCTCCCAGTACAATGTGCCTCTCAGAGATGAAACTCTGGCTCTGCCACATCATGCCACTGGATCCATCTTTACCTCAGTGAGTCTAGGGAACGTTTTGTTTCTCAAAGGTCAAAACAGTCTACCCTAATAATATAGTAATAAAAACAGTATACCCTAAATTATAATTTCTTAGACAGTACACCTACTCCATCCAAGTACATTCGAGTTCCCTAGCTGGAAAAGAATATGTCACTTTCATCTCTCTAGAACCATCAAGGGTTCTAGAGAGTAGCACACAGGTCACAGGACAGGTTAATGTATGGCAATTTCATCATGTGTGTTCAAAAACACATTCTGTAAGTATTATCTAAAATAGACAATAAATAGTTAATAGATAATAAATAGTTTTGCTAACACCTAATCCACTTCTTACCTCATCCAAGGATCCCAACAGTTTACCCAGAGGCTTAGGAGTACTGGCACTGTCCAGGGGCGTGCTGGGCCGCGGCATGGTATTGGACATTGTTAGGGAGGGAGCTGGTAGTCCAGGAATAAAAACCTTTCCCACCTTGGAGCAACAGAGATGTGGGGAAAGTACTGGCTTTAGTGAATGCATTATACTCTTAAACAAAATGTTAAAGCAAATTAAGCACAAATTTCTTTTAATATGTCAAACTTTATGCCCACCAAACACAACTGAAAAACAAACAATATTTTGACAATTTTTCAAACTCCACCCAGCAACTGCAAGCACCTTGATTTAATTTCTCATCTGACTCCATTTCATTAAGAATAGTGGCACACTGGCACATGCCCACAATCCCAATGGTTCAGGATACTGAGGCAGGAGGCCTGCAAGTTCAAAGCCAGACCCAAGAATTTAGCAAGACCCTCTCTCTAAATAAAATATAAAAAGACTAGGGATGTGGCTCAGTGGTTAAGCACTCCTGGGTTCAATCACTGATACCCAAAAAAAGGAGGGGGTGTGGGGATAAGTGCAGGGTACTATATACATGGCATAAGTTAAGGGCGTCTGAGTGACAAACCACTCCCCTGTGCTAGGCCGGTGAGCAGGAAACTGCTTACCCCGGAGGCACAGCCCTCTGTGTGAGGCCATGTGTTGCAGTCCCAGTACTTGCTCCATAGCCCCCTCCTCAAATGGTCGCTGCAAGGACATGTGGCAAGAAATTGCATTGATGGCTGCCTGTAATCTGCTTAGCTGCTGCCTGATTACATATACATGGTAACTGCGCAGTAAAATCAGACCTGCATCCTGCTTGGTCTCCAGAGGTCTTGATTAGCGACTCCACAGCCACACTCTCCTCTACCCTGTTCCATGACCTCTTCGCTGGATGAGAGAGCCCACGCAAGCGGGGGTGAAGGGGACGAGGAAAATGTTAAGATCATCAAAAAAAAAAAAAGCCATTTGGTGTAGTACACCTGTTCCTACCTTTTAGGTGGTAAAGACAGTAAGGCCCCTAAGCTTTTAGAAGTTACATGCAGATCTTGTTAGCAAGTCTCTAAGCAGAGAGAATTGTGACACAATTACTCTCAGAGGCTAAGAAACTGGGTATGCCTTAAAAACTGAAATCTGGCCTAATTCTAACGACTCTCCAGCTCACTATTTCTGTTTTCCATCATCAAGTCTATAACATTTCTTCCCCAGAAAACATCACATATACAAAATTCTTCACTGGCCTTAAAAGAGTAAGTAGACAATCCACGCTAACCTCCCAGCATTTCAGCTACCTGTATGGCTCTCAGGAAAAATGCCACAGAAATTCAGGCTGAAAACCTGATGAGACCAAAGGAAGATGCTCAGAGTAAAATGACATTTTAACAATATAGATATTAATGTATTACTCAAAAGCTAAAAAAATAACAAAAGCTGCCAGAATAAAATCCTTAGCCTTAAAAAACAAAACTGACAATGAGAAGTAGCAAGACATAGAAGTTTTTTTCCTGAAACCCCCAGTTCACAAGATGATGGAGCAAGCACTTTCCTCATTATTCCTTCTACTAACAACCAAATAACAAATAAGCACTGCTCAAAACTCATAAAGCAATTAAATGAAGACTCTGAAGATGGAAAAAAGAAAATGGACTCAGAAGGTCCTTGTTGTCTTTGTTAACTGTTGCTGTTTAACACTTATGTAGCAGGCCTTGGACCTCAAGGGGCCTGTGGCCCAGACATGCCCACGGTCACACACAAGAAACCTTGTTTCTTTTAGTCAAGGGTTGGCAAGAGCGTGACCAAGCAGGACAGAAACAACACACTTTCCCTACTATAGGCGAACACCATGCAAAAAGATGTGTGCCTCTCCAACACTTCACCAAGAACCATGGCCTAGGCAACTGTGGCAGAGCCCTCTCATCCCCTCTGCCAGGACTTGGAGGCACCCCTCCCCCAGCATAGAGGCTAAGGGCCAGGACAGACCTACATCCCAGCTCTGCAGGGACAAGAAGGACTGTGGCAGAGCCCTCACCTTCCTTCCAGAAGGGGCACCTCTACATCTCCCCTCCTTCACTGCAGCTGTGGTGGGGGCAGGAGCCTGGGCTACCCTCCTCTCCCCACAAACAAGGAAGCACACGAGGAGGAAGAGACCCAAAACTAGAACCTCAAGGACCTGTGTGGGACAACAAAACGCCTGACAGCTGCATCACTGGAGAAGCAGAAAGGAGAACAAGTATGGAACTGAACACACATTTAAAAAAATAACATGACAATATGGGAACTGGGTCTGTAGTTCATTGGCAGAGCACTTGCCTAGCATGTGCATAGCCCTGAATTCAAAAGAAAATATTATAAAGATGTCAATTATGCCCCAAATTTATTTATATTCAACCCATACCTATCAAAATCCCAGCAGCCCCAACAAGATGGAATAGAGAGACATCTCACTCTTCTTCCAGCTAAGTACAGCTGAAAACCCTAAATGCTGTATATAAAACAAACGTAAGATCCTGAAAGGCAGAGAGAAGGCAGAAGAGCTCAAGACCTCAAGACCCAACTAATGACAGGATGATGAGTTCCCTGTATTTCTGTCCATCTCACACATCAAGCTGACACCCAAGAAGCACTAATGGGAACAGACCAAAAAAGGGGAGGGCAAGAAATCCCTGTACTCACTCATCAAAAAAGTAGCAGGGAACAGTTTAACAAGATGGAAAACTGTCACACAATAACAAACCATGAAAAAAAAAATTGTACCCAGTTGCATCAGCAAAGGCCTAGTGGACAACCTAGATACCCATCTTCAGTTGGTTTTAAACAATGCACTAATTTGGAATAACAAAAAAAAAAATACTAATCGTAGTACCACAGATTAGCAAGAATGTGAAGAAGCACTGAGGACTCATATGCTGCTGGAGCTAAGAGGGAGAGGGAGAGGTTGAAAGTCGGTACGACCTATGCTTTGGAAAACAACTTGACATCACATGGCCAAGTGAAATATCCACATACTCTTAAGACCAGGAGACACACGTATAGTTTTATTTATTTATTTATTTATTTGGTACCAGGGATTGAACCCAGGGACACTTATCTTCGGAGCACCATCCACAGCCCTTATTTTTCATTTTTGAGACAGGGTCTTGCTAAGTTGTTTAGAGCCTTGCTGAGTTGCTGAGGCTGGCTTTGAAGATATGATTTTTATTTTTTTTATTGCGGGGGGGGGGGTACTGGGGATTAAACTCAGGGGCATTCCACCACTGAACCACATCCCCAGTCCTATTTTGTATTTTATTTAGAGACAGGATCTGAATTGCTTAGTGCCTTACATTTGGTGAAGCTGGCTTTAATCTTGGGAGCCTCCTGTTTCAGCCTCCAAAGTCACTGGAATTATAGGCCTGCACCACCATGCCCAACTGAAGATACGAATTTTTTAAAGCACTGTTTATCAGTTGGGTGCACTGGCCAGCCTCAGCAACTTAGTGAGGCCCTAAGCAACCCAGCAAAATCCTACCTCAAAATAAAAATAAAAAAGGGCTGGAAATGTGGATCAGTGGTCAAGTACCTTTGGGTTCAATCCCCTATACAGAAGAAGAAAAAAAAAAGCACTATTTATCAAAGGAAATGTCAGAGGCAATGGAAACAACTTTGATAATTTTGGTATAATATTTTGGTATAATAACACGATGTAATACTAAAGAATAAAGAATGAGTGAACAACATAGATAAACCTATTAAACTAGGTTGAACAAAATAAACAAGTGTGAACAGTATGACTTCCTTTATATAAAAATTCAAAAACAAGGGAACCTAAACAAATGACTAGTGATACAAACATAATTATACAACTAATAATAAAAACAATGGAGTGATTTACCACAAAAGTCAGGATAGTGTCTACGAGTGGGGGTGGGAGGGGTTCACAATCAGAAAAGAACATGATAAAAATGTCAATTACATTGACAAGCCCAGCCCCTTGGAGGCTGAGGTGGGAGGGCTGAATTGGAGGCCAGTCTAGGCAAAGATGAGACCCCAACTTAAGAAAAACAAGGGGCTGGGGTTGTGGCTCAGTGGTAGAGTGCTCACCTGGCATGCTTGAGGCACTGAGTTCGATCCTCAGAACCACATAAATGTGAAATAAGGATATTGTATCCACTTAAAACTAAGAAATAAAATAAATATTTAAAAAAATTAACAAGACTTGTGGGTAGACAGTGGCAGGGCTCCACTTCTTAACCTCCCAGTATGTGAACGCTTATTTTATTATCCTCAACATTATACATATGTTAAAGATCATCATTTAGGGCTGGGCATGTGGTTCAAGCGGTAGCGCGCTCGCCTGGCATGCGTGCGGCCTGGGTTCAATCCTCAGCACCACATACCAACAAAGATGTTGTGTCCGCAGAGAGCTAAAAAATAAATATTAAAAATTCTCTCTCTCTCTCTCTCTCTCTCTCTCTCTCTCTCTCTCTCTCTCTCTCTCCTCTCATTCTCTCTTTTAAAAAAAATCATCATTTAAATTTGTAGAATGTATCTTATTCTGCGTATCTACATATTAATTCTTTGTTATATATATAAATCTGTATATGTATTCTGTACATCTATTTAAAAATTTTGCAGTGACCAGCCTCACCATAAACCCTCACCTGAGAAAACTGCATGGAATCAATATAATGAAACTTCACAAAACACCGGTAACCAAATTACAGGTGCCAATTTCAAAAGTAGAATTAACTAACTTTATTTTTTTCGTTAATACTCAGCCTATCTTCATTTAAGGATGCCCTGCCACTGGCTACACACAAGTCTTGTTTTTCTTGACTTGGGATCTCACCCTTGCCTAGACTGACCTCCAACTCAGCCCTCCCATCTCTGCCTCTAAGGGGCTGGGCTTACCAATGTCGTCGACATTTTTATCATGTTCTTTTCTGATTGTGAACCCCCCCTCACCCCTACTCATAGACACTATCCTGAATTTTGTGTCAGGTTCACAATGCCAATGCATCTGAGAACAGTGAGCCCCATCACTCCAAATTAGGACCAGCTTCGACTTTCAACGTAACAAAAATCTCTGCCAAATTGTGCAGGAAGGAGCACAACAAATTTTAAATAGTGGAGACAGTCCTGCTAAAAGCATCCAGTGTGCCTGTTACTCACCCGAACCACTCCTGTGTACAGCACCAGGTTTCCATTGCCTTCCAGGACCAGCACAGTGTCTATCTTCTAAAAAAGACAAATTTATTTTCTACTCTGAGCAAATTAAAAATTTTTTAGCTGAAAATTCTGATGAAGCAAAATAATTTTCAACTTCTCTAGAAATGTGCCTCCATTTACCTCCACTGGTGCTGCGTCCTTTGCATGTATGGTGGTGACGGACCCAAAGATGAGCTGAGTTTTATCATTACTTTCTTGAAACTTAACACAGCTAAATATTAAAAAGAAAAAAATAAAGAAATGGATACATGTAACAACCTGTATGAATTCTAAGACTATCATATGAATGGAAAGACAGCCTTTAAAAGTTACATGCTATAATAATTCCATTTGCCTGGCATTCCCAAATGGCAAAATTATCCATGGAGAACAAGTCTGCAGTTATTAGTGGCAACTTAGAGAGTGAGATGAAGGGTGGGGACTCAGGCATAACTACTAAGGGCGGCATAAAGGGATTCATAGGGTAATAAAGGCATTTTTTATTGTGATTGTGGGAACAGTACCACAAACCCTCACTTGAGAAAACTGCATGGAATCATAAACACATACATACACAAATGAGTTCTCTATACGATTGATGAAGTCCTAAAGAAGGGTGTGCATCCTACTGACACCAGTTTCTTGGTTTTGATCATGTAATATAGTCAAGTAGCATGTTACCTCTGGGGGGAGAAAGTGTACAGTACATAGGACCTCTCTACTATTTTGGAATTTCCTGAGACTAATAATTATTTCAAGATGAAAATACAAATAAATGGGTGAAAGATCTGAATAGATATTTCATTCAAGAAGATAAATGAGTGGCTCATAACCACACAAGAAGATACACACCGTCAGAAGGCATTAGGGAAATGCAAATTCAGCCACGTCACATCCACTAGAATGGCTGCAAACAAAGACACTGACCATCTCCAGTGTGCTCCAAGAAAAGAGATATGAACCTTCAAGTGCTGCTGGTGGGAATGTAAAATGCTGCAGCCTACTCTGAAATAACTTCGTAATTTTTAAAAAGTCAAACAAGAATTTACCATTCAACCCAATAATTCTCCTAGGTAGCTACCCAAAAACAATGAAATCATATGTGCTCACAAAGACAGAAGATTCTGAGTGCCATAATTCACAGTGGCCAAAAAGTGGAAACAAACCACATATCCATGGTGAACAGATGACCCCCCTATGATACATCTGCACGGGAGACTACTAAGGGAACAGGAATGAAGTAGTTGTAAGAGTTGCAACACAGAGGATTCAAAAGATGTGGTACAAAGTGAAAAAACTGAACACAAAACAACACGTGTGCTTGTGTAATTCTACTTACATAAAATGTCCAGAAAAGACTGATCTATGTTATAAAGGCAGAAAACCCACAGAGTGAGTGCATGAGATCTGGAATGGAAATAAGACGGTCCACAAACAGGCACAAGGGAATTGTGCTTTGGGTTTTTTTTGTTGTTTGTTTAAATATTTTTTTAGTTGTAGATGGACACAATATCTTTATTATTTTTTAATGTAGTGCTGAGGATGAAACCCAGGGCCTCAACCTACAAGGCAACCACTCTACCACTGAGCTACAACCCAAGCCCCTTGGGTTTTTTTAAATCTCTATTTTTTATTTCATTTTAAGGGAATCTTTTTATGGTGATAGAAATGTTTAAAAACAGATTGTGGTGATGATTGCATAACTGTAAATATACTAACATTCATTTAATTGTATACTTAAAACATGTTAACTTTATGATATATAAATAATACTTAAGAAAAAAGTAAGAGCTGGGGCTTTAGCTTAGTGGTAGGGCACTTGCTTCACAGGTATGAGATCCTGGGTTTGATCTTCAGCACTACATAAAAATAAATAAATAAAAATACTGTGTCCATCTACAACTAAAAAATTTTTTAAAAAGAAAGAAAAAGTAAACAAGGGGCTGATGATACAGCTCAGAGATAAAGTGCTTGCTGTGCAGAATCAAGGCCCTGAGTTTAATCCCCAGAACCAAAAAAAAAAAAGAGAGAGAGAAAGGAAATAAGGAAAAAAGAGCCTAAAAGTATTTACACAGGAAAATGGGAAACACATGCACTCACCGTAGTTGCAGCTGTGACTCCACTAAAAAACACAAGAACTTCTGTCCACACAGGTCAGATGTAATGAACACTTTTGAGGCCTGTGAATTTTTCTCTCTGCATCAGACACATTAATAGACTGTCAGCACTGGTCCAAAAATCTACCTCAGTAACTTAAAAAAAAATCTTTGAAAAAATTCTAAAAACAAATCTACAAACTACTTGGATCAAGCAATAATCTTGAAGACAAAAAACACTCATGTGAATTAAACTTCACTCTCTACATATCTGATCAACCAACATTTCCTTCTCCCAAGGAGAAATCTAATCTCTCCACCTATGCCCCTTTCAGATCCCTCACTCCATCAACTCTTTCCTCCCTCTGTATTTTCTAGGTTTTCCCTGCTTTGAGTATAGTCCTAGTGGCCTAGGTTCTCACATAAAAGTCATGCAATAAAGAAAATGGACCAATGGCCACCTGAAATCCCAGTTATTCAAGAGGCTGAGGCAGGAGGATAGAAAGTTTGAAGCTAGTCTGTACAACTTACCAAATTTAGGCCCTGTATCAAATTTAAAAATAAAACTAAAAGGCTAAGGATATAAATCAGGGGAAGAGCACCCCTGAATTTAATCCCTCAATACTACCAACAGAACAAAACCAACAAAGGATGGCTGGACATGATGGCATACACCTGTTATCCCAACAACTCAGGAGACTGAGGCAGGAGGATCACCAATTCAAAGCCAGCCTCAGCAACTTAGCAAGGCCCTAAGCAACTTTAAAAGACCCTGTTTCAAAAATAAAAAATAAGGGCTGGGGATGTTGCTCAGTGGTTAAGTGCCCCTAGGTTCAGTCCCTGGTATCAAAAAAAAAAAAAAGATAGACTAAGGACTGGGGATACAAAACACAAAAAAGAACAAAAAAGGGTGATAAACTAAATATCAGATGAAATAAAAGGACTTGTTAATTTAGTTGAATGTAAAATTGGTATTATAGTTAGGTTAGAAAATGTTCTTATTTTTTGGATAAACACCAAGATATCTAGGGGTAAAATTTCATAAAGATTAATTTTATTTAACATAGTTCAGAGAAGCCAAAAATCTCCTTAATCCTTCAGACTCCCACTAGCTCACTCTGTAGCCTCATCCCCAAATACAAACTCCCTGGAGTAGTCCACATGCCTGGGTTCGCTTTCTCAGCCCCCATTTACTTTTCTACCCTGCTTCCCCCACTACCCTCCAAGACTGAAATCTCTGGGCACGGTCACCCATGAACTCACTGCCCTCCAGGTACCTGCACTCCAAGCTTCCAGCTCCATTCTCAGGGCACACTGCACCCTAACCCTGGCATGCCTTTCCTCCTGAAGTGGGCTTTCTGTGTGTTCTACGATGTTCCCTGCTGCGGCTCCCATCTGACCTCTCTTGCTATGTCACTCTGCAGTAGTTTTGTTTCTTTTCGCCCCTAAACCCTAAGTTTCCAGGACTTCAGTCCTTAGCCCTCTTCTGGATTTTAACTGTTTGGAGGTCACAGGCCCCTGTGAGAATCTAACGACTTTAAGACTTGCTGCTTAGGAAAAGGCCCACCTGCCACACACCACACGATCACTCAACATACTGCAGAGCTGAAGAAGCCCTGCAACTGCCATGCCAGGCCCACAGGAACCACCTCCACACACTCCTTACAGTGCAATGCACCTCTCCTGCCTCAGCCACCACCACTCACGAGCCACAGCTTCCCCGTTTACTGCTATGCACTCCCTGGGTCACAGCATACAAAGTGCTTCTTGCTGTTCTCACCAAAAAGAATAGCTGAGAAAGCAATCCTTCTCCCAAGCTCCTCTTTTTTTTTTTTTATTGGTTGTTCAAAACATTACAAAGCTCATGACATATCATCTTTCATACATTTGATACAAGTGGGTTATGGATAAAAAAAAATGTGGCATTTATACACAATGGAGTATTACGCAGCACTAAAAAATGACAAAATCATGGAATTTGCAGGGAAATGGATGGCATTAGAGCAGATTATGCTAAGTGAAGCTAGCCAATCCCTAAAAAACAAATGCCAAATGTCTTCTTTGATATAAGGAGAGCAACTAAGAACAGAGCAGGGAGGAAGAGCATGAGGAAAAGATTAACATCCCAAGCTCCTCTTTCCCAGCCCTTTCCTTTCCCCTGGACAAATCAGGGTGGGAGGAGCTGTGAATCCCTGAACATGCCTTGCTCACTTCTCAACTTCTGTTCTGAGCCCAGGAAATGCCTATCCGTCTTTACAAAACCAGCCTGGGTATCTGTCCCTCCTGTGCCACCACCATTCAGTTCTCTGTCTCTCTTTCAGGGACAGAGACAGTAACCTTGTTTGTTTGTTTTGTTTGTATTATTTAGGAATAGTAACTTATTGGCCTATTAATTAGCACACGATTGGCATATGGCCAAATTTTTATGATCACTTCAATAACATTATATAAACTACTGAAACTTAGGCAGCCGTAACTTAAATATCTACATGTTAATAACTTTTACATACATAAAAGAATAATTAAAGAGAACATAAAAGGAGAGAAAGGTCACACAGAACAGAGGTCTGAGCTGTGTTTCCCAAAAACTGAGCTTACACTCAATGAAAGTGAGGGTAAAACTGAGGAAAATACTACAAAATTCCCAATTTCCTAATCTATTGAAATTAGCTATTTCTCTCTAAAATGTCAAACATCTCAAATCATTTTTACTGTTAAAAAAAAAATCAAATGACAAAATAACATTTTTATGATCACTTCAATAACATTATATAAACTACTGAAACTTAGGCAGCCGTAACTTAAATATCTACATGTTAATAACTTTTATATACAAAAAGGAAGCCTTAAGAAAAATGCCTATTTCCCACCCCACCTCTTTTGGAGGTGCTGGGAATTGAAGGCAAGACCTTGTACACACTAGACCAGCCCTCCACCACCAAGATAGATCCCCAGACCTGATGCAAGAATTTTCCAAGACTTAGAGCAATGCTTTTGTTTGAATATAAAATTACATATTCCAAACCTTATACTGGGAATTGGTTCTGTCCACAAATGATCAATGCAGAGTTCAGGAACAATTGGCTCTGTTTCTGGTGCGAGAAAGGAGCCATTAGAATTACTATTTGGAGAATGAGAAATACTGTGTCTCTTTGGAGATTGATTATGGCTTGAAAGGTTGAACCTTTGCACCCCTGAAAAAGAGTGCACTCCTAAGGCAGGAGAGTGAGCACGGCTGCAAATAAACAGAGAACAGAGAGCGTCACAATTGTGATTCAGGCTCATGTAGTACATATCTAATAACACTGCCCAAATCTCCACAGATGGTCACTCATGGCATAACCTTAATGAGAAAAGAAAAATGTTTTTTAACATTTCCATATTATAAAAAGATTTAGAACTCCTATTAAAATAATAAATACCTGTACAACTAAAAATTCAACTTCTTCCTCAGAAAATGAAAGGTCTAAATTATGTTCTCTATAGACAGATATACATATATGCATACTAACAAAACTACGTCCCAGAATCTTCACTGCTGATATGTATACCAGCAAAAATAGGTAGATATGTGTATATGTATATATGTGAGCAAAAACATATACATACTCACACATATATCTATATCACCAGATGGAGAGATAGACATGAAAATCAAAAGAAAAAAGAACTAATATAAATTAAAACCAAAGAAACCTACCACAGTATTTTTAGAATTAACATTCATTAAACTGCTGCCACATAGTGGTAGAAACAAAATAATCTTATGATGGCATAAACAGCTTCTAACCAAGAATCATCAAAGAAAAGTAACATAGTAGACTTAGGGGACTAAGTAAAGATAGCACAACAGGGATTGTGGATATTTTACCCTAAGAATATCCAAGACTTGTCAAGGGAAATTCAAAATCTTCCAAAACTAGAAAAGGAGGTATCTGTTTGTGGGACCCTCAGTTCACCTTAGGGCTGCCATATTGGAAATGGAAGGTGAACGGGAGTGCAGACTGGGCGATGAGGTCGAGCGGCTCTGGCTGTGAATGGAGGAGTAATTCTGGAAAGGTGAAGCCACAGGGGAATCGCCTTTGGAGAGGCTTCTGAGATGAGCTGTAAGGGAGCTGCTACTGGCCACGTTCTGTGGGGTTCCTCCCTGATCAGAGAACTTTAAAACAACATTCTCTTCCTAAGTCAAAACAAAGGGGCAAAAAAGAGACAATAATTAGAATAAAAAGGAAGCTTCCTTATGAGAATGCAGGACACATGTAAGTTTAACTAAAGACATAACTTCTTTTTTTTTTGGTGGAGCTGGGGATTGAATCCAGGGCCTTGTTCATGTGAGGCAAGCACTCTACCAACTGAGCTATAGCCCCAGGCCAACTCTGTTTTTCCTAAAAAGCTCAATCTATGACACAAATATGTCAGCCACAAACATATGAAGACGTTCAGTGTCATCTGTCTTCCCTATTAACGAGGGTGACATTACCTCTGGCTTGACCCTCCGCAGAGTCCACACAGAATGCACATTGTGAACAGCATCATAGGTCATGACAATGGAGGGGTCAATGTTGAGGAACACAATTTTCATTGCCTGATCTACAACATATTGCACCCGTGATGAACCAAAAAGACCTTAAATATAAAACAGAAACGAAAGTTAAGCTGGGCACGGGGTGCACACCATTAATACCTGCTATTGACTGGGTAAGCTGAGGCTACCGGATCATAAGCTTGAGGTCAGCCTAGGAACTTTGCAAGACCATATCTCAAAATAACAAATAAAGGACTGGTACAACTAAAACAAAATAAAATGTTAAATTAAATTAAAATAAAATAGAAGCAATCAAGTGTAGAACAATGGGCTTGATAAAACTGAAGTTGTGAACGGAGTTCTTAAAATTCCTAAAAGTAGGAGAAACCAAGCCAATTAAAGCACAAAACCCATTAAATACTATGTAATTAGACCTGAAATTTTAATAAGCTTACTATGGGCATCAACTTCTTTAAAAATACATCAAAGATGAAGTGCTACAAATTTCACCCTTATATACATAAAACTAAATGTTGAGGATTTCTGACTCACCATCAAATTCATTGGCTAGAAATAGAGTCCCAGACTCCTTCAACAACAAACTTATTTCTAAATTGAAATTAACTATTTGCACAGTGTCACTTCTTACTGTACATACATATATATATATATACACTTTCTTCTGTATATACCTGTCCTCTATAATAACTAATCAATCAGTGCTGAACAGTATACTACTGTTGCTGCCTTACAGGTTATACATGAAAAATGAGTGTTTTCTTACTAAGTTCAGCTTTTACGTCTCTAATACCATGGATTGGTTTCCATATCCTTATTTAACAGCTTATGTTGAAATGCTTTCCTCTCAGTTAAAATATTAAAATTTAATTATTTTATAAAATGAAAAATTTTATAAAATGAATTATTTTATAAAGAAATGATAAAAAGTCATTCATAATAATACCACTATCCTATTAATATGTTAGGGAGTTTTTCTTCTTGATTTAGTTGTTGTTGTTTTAAGAGATGGGGTCTTGCTACACTGTCCAAGCTGGCCCCAAGCTCCTGGGCTCAAATGATCATCTTTCCTCAGACTCCCAAGTAGCTGGGAGTACAGATGCACACCATTATGCTAACCTACCTCACAAGGCTTTTATAAAATCAGAATCATACTGTACTCACAGTTTTGAATCCTAGTACTCATGATATCCCACATGCCATTCCTAAGGTCATTAAATATTATTCAAAACCAGGATCAGTAATGACTATGTATCATTCAGTCAGAGATTCTAACATGTTTACTTAGGTTCTCTGTAACTTGTTATGAGTATAATATAAAAAAATCAACAAACTTTTTCTATAAAAGGCCAAAGAGTAAAATGTTTAGGCTTTTGGGCCCACATACTGTTTGCACTGCAAAATCTTTTTTACAGTTGTCTTCAAAAAGGTAAAAACTTAGCCCAGCAAGGTGTTGCACTCCTGTAATCCCAGCAACTGGGGAGGCTAAGGCAGGAGGGTCACAAGTTCAAAATCAGTTTCAGAAACTTAGCAAAGCCCTAAGTAACTCAACAAGATGCTGTCTCAAAATAAAAAATAAAACAGGCTGGGAATGAATGTAGTTCAGTGGTAAAGTGCCCCTGGGTACAATCCCCAGGACCAGAAAAATTTTTTAAAAGTAAAAACTATTCTTATATTATAAGCAGTATGAAAACAATCTGCAGACCAGATTTAGCCAATACACTCTAGTTTGCCAACCTGTAAAACAGAATATAAAAGCCCCAGTGACATTTCAGAATATATCGTTGGAATAAAGCCCTAAAACTAAAAATGTCAAAGAACATATTTTTCTGTCTTCATTATTTATGATTACCTATTATTAAAACTTATAGAATAGCATCTAGAAATAGCTGTAGAAAAAGTTCTAAATCCCACTAAACTGTTGTTTTGAATAGGGAAAGTGAAATCCTAAAATTCACATAGTACTGGCATAAGGACCTACATTTTCAGTTCATGCAAGGATCATTTGTTAACTTACTAATTATCAAGGAACAGAGTCAACTCCAGATAGGTTAATAAATACAACAGTACCATTCTTTGACTTACATGCCTTATGTTTACTAAAATAGCTACTAAACAATTGGTATCATGGTCTTCAAGTTTGTGTTAATATGAAATACCTTTATAATGAAAAAGTTACTCTTGTATCATGCTTATTCCCATCCCTCACCTAAAGTCAAAAGAGAGTCTTTATGTAAAAAAATATAAAAAAACACTTACTTCCAGATTTACACACAAGTGGAGTTATTTCATCTAGGGGATGCAGCATGCTGAACATAGTAGGTAATGGTTCTCTAGCAATAAACAAATACACAATTAATCATCAACACAAAAAGAGTATGTTTGTGCAAAAATTTTGCAATTTCCTTGCAAAGGAATATCTTCTCCAGATTACATAAGCAACTAGAAATTTACCGTCTCAAAAGGCAACCCAAACTTTACTATTTTTCTGTTTTTTCTATTTTATTCCTAGAGATCTCTCTTCTAATAGTAGTTCTACACATACAGAGAGGGGAAATCACTATAACCCAGGGAACGTCTGGCCAACAGCAGTCACTACAGAACCCAGAGAGTGAAAGACTTAAAGCCATCTTTTCATTGAGCTTTCTTGGTGGCTGTGTGACTGTAGCAGCCAAGAAAGAAACTCAGCCCTCTACACCTGTTTACAAATGGGTGTACTTAGGGGGAAAAAAAGAAGCAGTAAAACAACATCAAGTAAATAGAAGTTCACATTTGTTAAATATGACTTTAAAATAAAGGGGGAAAAGGTTTTCTTCTATCAGAACAGAAAGAAATTAAAATCTGTAAGCAATTTTCTTAAAACTCAGCAAGTGTCTGCTTTTTGCCCCACACTATGGCAGGTGCTATATGTTCTTGCCCTTCAGTGAACAACATTTAGAGAAAGACAAAGTCAGTAGACCATGAATAACCATCTACCATTTACTGGGCACTAATACACACTACTAGGTCCTATGTCAGCGTGCATAAATCCAAGAGGTAAATGACAGTATTCCTGTGGTAGACATGGAAACTAAAGATTAGAAAGCTCTAATCATTTGCCCACAGTAACACAAGGAAAAAACTGCAGAGCTAAGAACTGAGACTCATTATTAATATATCTGCTCATTCAAATTTACTTCAGGGGTGGGTGGAGCTATAGATAATTAAGTGCCAAGTAAGTAGAGCTGCTAAATGTACAATATTGACTTCAGAGAACTTTGGGGTTAGCAATTTTACCTCAAAACCAAGTGTGAACTCAGTCAAATGAATACCTGGGTGGACCTGGAGGGACCTCATGTGACGAGCTGCTTCGTTCGAACAACAATCCATATTTTGTGGGCCAAACATTTGCAACCTGTCATGCAAATGGCGGGAAAAGGCACAAGTAAGAGAACCTACTCTTTCTTTAAAAAATGTCTTTAGGAAACATGACAGAACATTGAATTTTCTTTCAATAAGAACTTTACAAAATAATATGATCACTAGCTATAATTTTTTTAAAAATGTAATTCTTGGACTGGGGATGTGGCTCAAGCGGTAGCGCGCTCGCCTAGCATGCGTGCGGCCCAGGTTCAATCCTCAGCACCACATACAAACAAAGATGTTGTGTCCGCCGAAAACAAAAAACAATTATTAAAAAATTCTCTCTCTCAAAATAAATAAATAAAAATTTAAAAGATGTAATTCTAACAAGCAACTCTTGGATAAAAACAAATCTAAGGAATAATTCAATGTGAAATTCCTACCGGTGGCTAGTATCAAAATGACAATGTGATAAAATTGTAACCACAGCACTAGGCATTAAAAATATAAGCAGCTTTGAAAAAAACCAGTCTGTCACTTGCCTTATTTAACAGAAGAAAAATTATAACTTTCATTCTGGTATCAGGGATTGAACCCAGGGGTACTTGACCATTGAGCCACATCCCCAGCTCCATTTTATTTTTTGTTTTAAGGCAGGATCTCACTAAGTTGCTTAGCGCTCAATAAGTTGCTGAGGCTGGACTCAGATTTGAGATCCTCCTGCCTCAGCCTCCCGAGTGCTGCAATTACAGGCATGCACCAACATGCCTAGCTCAAAATAGTATTTTTAATATTATTTAAACTGACAAAAACTTCTCCAAAAAAACCTTCATAATTCACTTCATTAACTTATTTCTTATGCAAAGAACAGAAAAATGGTAAGCCATTAAAGCTACTAAAACTTAAATTATTTTGACTAAAAATAGCATTCTTGATTATAAGACATAAAAGATCTCTGAAACCAATTAATTTAAGACTGCTCTCCAACAAAACACACAAAAAACTAAAACATTCAAGTTTACCTGAAATGGTAAGGAAGCTATATAATCCTTCCCTTCTATGCTATGCATGTTAATACATGAGCTCTGCAATATACAAATGCATTTCTCTACTTCATGTCTACCTGAAAAGAAAGCACACAACATTTTGAAGGGGGTTCTGCTGAAGAGTTCAACCTGATGATACAAACATTCTTATGCACAATATGAAAGTGTTAGCTTAAACCATTACCATGACTATGCATTTTGAATGAAAAAAAATGAGATAAACATTTGGAATCATCATAAGAAATAAAATTTCAAAAAGAAACTTACTGTAGGTCTTTTCAGACTTATCCTGTGATATAATGAAGTCACACCACAATGCCTAAAATCAAAACAAAATGCTTACCTAAGAAAAGTGTATCTAAATAATAATCTATTAACTAATGGAATCTAAATAATAATGAAAATACCTACCAAATACCTTTCTCTCTCCTCACCTCAAAACATATACCATAAGAAAACACAAAATTACGACTAATGATAAGTATTATAAGGAAAGATGAAACATGTTTATAATTAAATTTTATGGAAAGAGAAGACAAAAATCAAAAAATCTACTAGACAGAAGCCTTGCAGCAAAAATTCAAATCCCGACTCAGGCTATATTACAGCCTGTATCCTATACAAAGCTGAAGGTATTTACCAACTGATTCTAGACTCACATTAGAAAAAAATATTTTAAAAAACTAAGACCTTTTTTTTTTTGCGGGGGTGGGGGGTGTAACTGGGGATTGTACCCACGGGACTCTACCAGAGTCAGATCTTTTTAATTTGTTTATTCTGAGTCAGGATCTCACTATGTCATACAGGCTGGCCTCAAACTTGTGATCCTGCTGCCTCAGCTGCTGGAGTAGCTGGGATTAAGGTGTGTACCACCACACCCAGCACATCTTCCTTTCTTAAAGGACCACTGTATAAAATATCAACTAGGAAAGCCATTAAACTTTAACTGAATGCTCAACAATCCCTGAAATTATTTAATGGCATGTCTGTGTTTTTTAACTTTGCTAAAATGTACACAATATAAAATCTGCCATTTTAGCCACACAATTCAGTGGCATTAAATACAGCCACAACTGACGCAACCTCGCCACCACACATCCATAAATTTTGTTCACCCACATCAGAAACTGCTTGTTAAACAAAATATTCTCCTTCTCACCCTCACCCAGCCTCTGCTCCACCCTGCCTATGGATCTGCCTATGACTGGCACCTCATACAAGTGAACCTTCCAATATTTTCCCTTTGCGTCTGGTATATTTCATTGAGTGTAATGTTTTCAAGCTTTACCCGGGTGGTGGCATGCATCAGTTTCTCTTACCATTGTAAACTTGAGTACTATTCCCCCAGTTGCATATGCCACATTCTGTTTACCCATTCATCTATCCAGGGGTTGCATGGGTTAAGCTTGCCTTTTGGCCACTGTGAATGATGCAAGCCTCTGCTGCAGTCCCTATTTTCTTCATGCAGACACCTAGAAGTGGAACTGCTAAATCATAGGGTGATCCTGCATGTAACTTTTTGAAAAAAGATCACAAGCCATTTTCCACAGCAGCTTTTTTACCTTCCTAACAGTAATGCACAAGGATTCCAATTTCTGTTCAGTCTCAATAATACTTTTTATTATTATTTTTGCTCACACCCAACCTAATATATGTAAACTGGCACTTGTAGTTTGTTTTTTGCCTAGTGACCAGTGATACTTAACAGATTCTGATGTGCTTATTAGCCAATGGTACATCTTTAGAGTAATGTCTATTTAAGTCCTTTTGCCCATTTTTTAATTGGATTTTTTTGTTTAAATGGTAGGAGTTTTTAATAGCATTTTTATTAAATGAAAATTCACAAATAAAATACACATTGGAACTGCGCTTCAATCTCAAATGTCCAAAATCAATACTGCCCCTATTATAGCTTCAACTTTCATTCAATCCTAGCTTCTTGGTCTCTAAAAGTAACTATATTAACATCTCTTTTATCCTTGATCTCTAAGAGCTCACCAGTCCTTTTTCTAACTCCCTCAGCTTTGTCACCTATCTTCTCTTTCCTCAAGGCACCAATCTCTTTCAACAGAACTACCACAAAAAAAAAAAAAGAACTACCACAAAATAATAACCCTAACCAGCCTCACTACTCTCTAGTCAATCCTGTATATTGCCACCAAACTCATCTCTTTTTTTTAAATATTTATTTATTTTTAAGTTTTAGGTGGACACAATATCTTTATTTTACATTTATTTGGTGCTAAGAATCGAACCCAATATCTCGTGAATGCTAGGCAAGCACTCTACTACTGAGCCACAACCCCAGCCCCCTCATCTCTTCTAAAGACTACAAAACTAGTCTAAAAATCCTTGTTGGTTTAAAAAATCCATTTAAAAATCTCTTGCAGGCTCCCTTCTGCATACAGCTTAAAATCCAAATTCTTTGATTTGATAGGAGCCTAAATCTACACAGTACCCACCTGCCTCTCTCTTTACCCTCATGTGTAATTTTGAACTTAGCCTAAGTTATGTTTTCCGCAATTCTTTTTGCTGAGATTTCTTTTTGCCTAGAATCCCCTTCTTTCACCAGTTTCCAACTCAAATGTCATCTTCTTTGAAAATCCCTCCTTCAGATCTCAACGCTTTGAGTTCTCACCACACTGTGGATATACAGTTACTATACAGCCATAGCTATAGCACTTAAATTATTTGCTGATCAGCCCACCTTCTAGGCTACAAGCCTTTCAAAAGCAGAAACTGTATTCATCTATGTAGCCCCAGCACCCAGCACCATGTCTGTAACACTAAACACCAGTAGGACCAATAAAGAATGGACAGGGCTAGGGATACAGCTAAGTTAGTAGAATGTTTGCCTCCCTGGTCTGTGTTCAATTCCCAGCACCACCAAAAAAAAAAAAAAAAAAGAACAAACAATGAGTCACACATACCTGCTAATATTCCTTAACCAAATAAAAAATTATCTCTCTCCGCATTAGCAAGAAGACTAACAATACATTTTCCAGAACAAAAGGACAGAAATTCCAAATCTTATGATTACACTTAGAAGTGATGATATTAGTATAAAAGAGACTTAAGATAAAGGAGATAACTATACCTCCATGGAACCCAGCAAACAAGCAACTGTTCCTTGGAGAAATTAAGATGGGAACAATAAAGCTAAAAAAACTTTTTGAAATTCACTTTTCACATTTATACTCTGTGGGTTACATGGGAGAAAATTTACCTTTAAAAAAGATCAGTGACTTAACATTCCTGGATAGATGCTTTCACATCTGCCCTCAAATTATGGAATAATTCAGTCTGTACTTCCAAATAAATAGAACGCAATGCTCATCAAGAATAATTAATAGAAGGAGGAGGGTATAGCAGTGTCAAAGCACAAAGATTTCAGTATTTATAAATGAGGAACTTCATATCAGCCAAAGCCTCCCAGCAATGGCCCAACCTCTAATTCTAATTGTACATGGATTAAGTTTTTCTCCTAATTTTTTATTCTAAAACTTTTCAATAAGAAAAGTTAAAATAATACAGTCAATATCTGTTTCACCTAACCCAACAACCATAACATTTTCCCCTATTTGTCTATGTATGTACATTTGTGTACTCGTGGGATTGAGAGGGAGGTCAGTGACTACTTAAACACATCATGATACTTCGTCCCTACATACTACTTGTGACTTCCTAAAAATAAAAATGTTCTCCTATAAAACCACAAAATTATCATCCCTCCTAAGGGAGGAAAAAATTCTCTAATATCATCTAACATCCAGCCCCTTCTCAGTTTTCCCATTTCCCCACTCCCTTCAAAAATCTAGGAGTCAACCAGAGCTCATTTATCAGGATTCAAAAACACTGCATTTAGTGATGTTCCTTGAGTCTCTTCATTTAGAATAGTCCTCACCATTTTTCTTTCTCACAGAATGACTTTCTTAAAAAGATCAGAATGCAGGCACTTCTATATTATGGTTTTGTCTGCTAGTTTCTTCATGGTGTTTTTCTCTTTAAATTTTTTATTATGAAAAATTTCAAATATATACCAAGTAAACACAGTAAGATAATGAATCTTCCTTAGCCAGCTTCAAAAATTACCAACCTTCAGACATTCTTACCTCACCTGTACCACCAACACACTCGTCTCATGCTACTTTACAATGTGATCCTCTAGTCCTCACCTGTCTATAAACTAGAAATTAGGACTAAATATTCAGTTAAATACTGTTGGGAAGAACACCTGGAGAATGACACCACGTACCTTACTCTAGGGCACACAATGTCCCTCTTCCTGTTGTTAGCCATGCTCCAGTCCATCAGGTGGTTGAGGTGGAGATCAATAGACAACTCCAAAATAGAAGTACATTTCTTCCCTTCCATTTAGCAAGGAATCCACAGGGTGACAACCTTACTGTCATGTACGACCCTTTCATGCAACAGTGTTAGCAACCATCTACAATTTTAGCTGAACCAATTATTACACTGGAGGTTATGAAATGGTGATATTTTAATTCTATCACTTTTTCTACATGTACTTGCTGGAATTCTCCATCAACTAGAGATAGACTGCATGTCTTCCTGAAAAGACACAGCAAATGCTTAATTCCTTCCCTTTATTCACCATTTTTTTTAGAAGAGTTAAATGTAAAAGCCAACTGCAGTGGTAGTAAATTAGTTTTTTCTTTTTCTTTTACTATAAATGCCACAATTTTTATTTATTCCTTATGTTACAATCAATTATAATAATGCATTTAAAAATATTTTCATATCCTTAACAGATTTTTGTTGACAATATCAAATTGAAGTACTGAAGAATAATACTGAGCCATTGTCACTGGCAAAGGATAGAGTACAAAAAGGTGAGGATACATAAAATGAAATTTTTATTTTCCTGCTATTATGTTTACTACATGTTAAAATGCACCCACAGCTGCTGGGAACTTCATACTGTTATCATTTCTGTTAAATTTTGAAACAAAAGCTTTTTTGAAAAAACACATGTATTAAATATTTAATCAAATATTAGAATTCAAATCAACTCACCTGCTGAACAGGACTGTCAACAGTAAATGCTTTATAAACAGCCAATGCCTGGCTTTTACTTCCTTTGCTCCAAATCACCATATTTCCCGCCACATAGAGTTCCTCATCATAGTCCGCTTCATCTCCAATTTCACTGACGCCTTTCCTTAACTGCCAGCTTTCCTTTAAAATCAACACATATAAGACATGTTCAAGCACTCTTTTTGCTTTTTCAACAGCCTGGAGCAAGATTTATTTGTCTGAGGAGTTAAACTCAATACAGCCCAACTTCTCAGAGGTTTGGTGCACTAGTGAACAGAGGATAGAGTACACAGCGTGTAATATATCTTATAGGATTTTCAGAAACAAAAATTCACTCAAGAATTCTCTATATGTTTTACATTATACCCCTGTATTATTCTCCCAAAAGTAAACAAGCAAAAACTAAAGCTTCCCTAGAGATCAAAAAAGAAAATCATATCCTTGGGAGACTAAATAGACAGATTAGGTGTACACTGGGTGTGAAGAGGGCAAGTGAGGTGCACAGAGCATCACTGGGGAGTTCACACACAGTGCAAACTTCCTGCTCCACAGCTGCAAATATTCACCTTCCCTCCCTTGTCCCAGCCATAAATAAGTGGAAGAAAGAAAGGGTGCCTGTAATCCCAGTGACTCAGGACACTGAAGCAGAAGCATCACAGGTTCTAGGTCAGCCTCAGCAATTTAACAAGACCCTATTTCAAAATAAAATACAAGAAGGGCTGGGAATGTAGCTCAACTGTAAAGCACCCTTGGGTTCAAACCTCAGTACTACATAAAAAAACTTTTTTAAAGAACTACTGTACTATCTGTTTTGGGGTTTGTTTTTGTTTTTAAAGCTGCTGAACAAGACTTTATTGAGATTTGCTCCCTGGTGAGACCCTCCAGGCCAACAGAGCAGGTCTGGGGGAATCGCCTCTATTTTCTGCTTTTTTATGAGTGAGACAGGATCTTGCTAAGTTGCCCAAGGTGCTCTAGAACTCAAAATCCTCCTGCCTCAGCCTCTTGAGTAGCTGGGATTATAAATATCTTCTTATAAAACAGTTCCCTCTCCTCAGAAACATAAGTGAGGGCTGGGGTAGTGGCTCAGCAGTAGAGCACTCACCTAGCATGTGTGAGGCACTGGGTTCGATCCTCAGCGCCACATTAAATAAATAAATAGAGAGATAGATAGATAGATAGATGAATAAATAAATAAAGCTTTGTGTCCAACTACAACTAAAACAAATATTTTTTTTAAAAAAGAAACATGTAAGTGATTAACTGCAGGGACCATTTCTAATGTCTACCATTTAATCATCAAATAACACAAAATCTAGTTTCCACATATTAACAGAAATGCTTAAAAAGAAGCATAATCACAATAATGATTCTCAGTATAAAATCACAAGCTATACAGTATGTCTAAAACTAGCAGTTAAGACACTATTATTTAGTACATTGTTATTTTAGCATTGACTGAAATTACAACACCTTAGCATTTACCCTGGAAGTAGCACCTTACTCTTTTCTCAGCTGCATGGAGGTAGCCTTAAATTTCAAGATTATATTACTCAACATTTCAAAAATACACTGAGAATCTTCATGGCACCTTGTGTTTCTCGTGGATTGTAACCTCCTGAAGAGATCCCACCAAGCCAGCAGCACCATCAGAAGACCACAGCTCAGAGGCCGGCTGCAGCTGGCGAAGCTGAAGGTTCAAAGCATTAGGGTGGTGCTTGCAGTGGTCTCGACCAAAAGGAACAAATTCTTGCAAATCTCCGGCTGCAATCATTGTTGCCCTTTCTTCATAGAAGTTCGACATGGGTTCCAGATATCAACATTATTTCTGTATAGATTCAAACACATCTGGTCAGCTTTTAGAATCAAACCAGTTTATTTCTACAAAGACATGGAGGAGTTGTGGTGAAAACATGCCACTCTTACTTCCCAAACACTTCCATGTGGAGTAACAGTGGGTAAAATCTTAACACTGTATAATATATTTTATAGTACCGGTGCCAGTTCTGTCCCTGAGACAACATCCACAACAGAAATGGGTTTCATGGCATAATATTTAAGCTGTGCAACCCTCAAATGCAGAACTCGAAATACTTGATGTCAGCACTACAAAGAGCCCTTAGCATGACTGAAACAGCACTCAAGAAAAACAAAGTTTAACCGAATTTGACTTAAGATTCTCACCTGAGGTCTGTTTGGCGTCACTTTGAAATGCTGCACAAACACCTCAAAGCCTCTGTGATTTCTATACAGCTCCCCTAGAGCCACAAAGTTATTTCACTATAAATGTTATGCCTGAAATAATTATGGCATGAAATATGACATAAGTTCTTTGCTCCACGTGCTAGAAAACCAGTACTGAGAACACTAGATGTGGGACAGAACCTTAAAGGCATCTTATAAAACTTACAAGAATTTCAAACTTCAGCTGGCCTTCCTATCTTCTCAACAAAAGAACCAACATTAAAGAACTCGGGACTTTATCCAACTTTAGTCGTGCAGTTTTCTAATGTATTCTCTTAGAACCTGAGAGAAAACTGCATAATTTTTATTTGTATTGTATTAGCCCTATTTTTTACAGTATGGTATCTTTTTGTTCTGATTAGGGCAAAGTATTTAATATTTTTTACAGTAATGCAAGTTTACTTTACAAATGTGTCAACAATTTAGGCAACATAAACAGCTACAGTAAGAGGAGTAAGTTGATGTGGTGTCAATCAAAACGTCAGCACTGACGACTAGAGCAACAACTACCGCGCCAAAAAAGGACACCCCCATCCAGAACGGGGACCTGGAGCCGCGACTCCGTAGAGTGCAGAGCGCAAGGCCTTTCCCGAGTGGTGGTAGCCGCAGGCTAAGCGCCTCAGCCTCCGCACACCGGCTCCGAGCCCCGGTCCAAAGGCCCGGGCCGCACCCGGGACGCCGCACCC
Source organism: Ictidomys tridecemlineatus (assembly GCF_052094955.1). NCBI lineage: Eukaryota > Metazoa > Chordata > Mammalia > Rodentia > Sciuridae > Ictidomys > Ictidomys tridecemlineatus. The sequence continues at coordinate 31,538,708 of NC_135488.1, read as the reverse complement.
GGCTCGGCGAAGCCAGGCGCGCCCCGGAGAACGCGACCCTGGGGCGGGAAGCCCCTTGGCCCGCCCCGGGTCCCACCCCTGCGGTCCCCGCGCGAGCCCCTCGGGGCGGAGGCGAACGTCAAGGCGCGCGACCCACCCGCTAGCGGCGGCGCGGCCCGCACCTGTAGGACTCGGGACGCGTCAGGCGCGGCGAGCCCCGGCCCCTCCCCGGAGGCGCGGGGGCCGAGGAAGCCCGAGGGCAGCGGCAGAGCGGTCGGGGTGACTCCTCGGCCGCCGCAGCTTCTCATCCCCTCTCCCTCCCCAATTCCGGAGGGAGAACGGTCAACGACAGTACTAGACTGTTAACGACAGGCAGGCATGCGAGACGTTCAAATGGACGCGTCCATCTTGGCCTTCCCGTCCTGCCTCGCGCCGGGGCGGGGCGTCGCGGGAGGCGGGGCGTCCGCAGCCCTGGAGCCTGCGCAGTAGCGCGAAGGTGGGCCGGCCCAACTCGCGCCCGACCGCCCCTTTCACAGTTGCGCGCGGAGCTGGGCGGCGGCCTCTGCTGGCTCTGTGCACCCATGCACCGCTGCAGGCATCCAGAGATCCTGTCCTGCGTGTGTCGCCGGGAGCCTGAGCTGCCTCTCACTCAGTGAGATGGTTTTTATGGCTGGTTTTGCTTCAGCCTACTGACCCCAATGGAAGTATGTGCCTCCAGACAGGGTGGGAGGGCGAGGGAGATGGCTGCTATTCTCTCTTTGCCGGTGCACTTTAACCCCGTGGGATCCAGACTCTGATTGGCAGGAGGAGTGCAGTTTCCGAAGTTCGCAGACACATTCTCAGGCTTTCATCTTAGGAAGCCCAGCTTTATCCCTCCCTCCCTCCGTCCTGAGGGTCCACCTGTAACTATCACAGTTTTGAGAGCTAGAACACTTTCTTGAACTTCATGTCCCATTGCCTGAATCTCTAGGGTCAGAGTATATTGCCACGAACCAGGCACGGTATCCCAAACCTGTAATCCCAGTAAGTTGGGAAACTGAAGCAGGAGAATTGCAAGTTCTCAGCAATTTAGGGAAGCCTTAAGCAACGTAGCCAAACCCTTTCTCAAAAAAAAAAAAAAAATTAAGGGTGGGAATGTAGCTCAGTGGTAAAGTGCCCCTGGGTTTGATCTGTAGTACCAAAAAAAAAAAAAAAAAGAAGAAGAAAGAAAGAGAAAAAGAAATATATATATATATATATATATATATATAGAGAGAGAGAGAGAGAGAGAGAGAGAGAGAGAGAGAGAATGTGTTAGAGAGGATATTCATATTATTAATTGGAGTATTTTATTTTACTACTCCTATTATCTAACAGATAAAGTTCTAATTCTTTACTCAAAATGTAAGGTTGGCTGGAATTTTGTGTCTTCACTTAAAAGTATTTACTGAGATTCCCCAAACACACCTTGCACTTCATTGCCTTGATATCTTGATTAATTCCTTGCTCTTATCTCAAATGCCCTTATTGAAAACATGCACTTAAACTCAAAATTTTTTATGTAAACAGGGTTTTCATTTTAGACATTTATCTGAAATCAAAATATTCCTAGAATATCCTGGCCTGAGGATACAGAGGACAAATTAACAATCTTCCTACATGCTCTTATCCTTAATCTGCTCCTTCCCACAGGCTTCACCTTCCTTCAATGTCCCTTTCTACCCCCACCAGGATTTTCTGGAAAAACCTGCAGCAGCAGGACACACCTCAGTTATCTCTCAGTTTCTCTTCCTCACCAGTTTCCATAACCCCTACCTCGTGCCCCACTTCAGTCACCTGGGGCCTGCCTGCATCTCCACCAGCCTCCACGGCCCTACCAAATGGCATGTGCCGCAGAAAGCCAGGCCCTCTCCCCTGGACGCACTGTGCAGCCAAGCCATCACCCCACTCCCTGACTCTGGCTTCTCCTGCAGAGAGAAGATATTTATCCAGACTTGGATAAATGGCTTCCCTGTGGGGTGTGGGCGCTGGCTTCTAAAGAGGCCAACAGAAACCCAGATACAAAGCAAACTTTGACCTATAAGAACAGGCAGAAAGGAACCAGACTTAATTAAATTCTTTCTTCTCCCTCAGTGGACTATTCTAAGGCATGGTCTTTCTGCACAGACTATCCGAAGATATCCTGTGTGAACTAGTGGTCAGCCCTGTCCAGCAGTGTGCAAAATTTGGGGCATTCTGTTGTGAAGCAGCAACCAGAATGATATTGTCATCCTTCCCTTCCGTATGTATTTCCCCTGTCCATTCTCTGTCTTGGGCTAAAACAGCTGCATTCCTCTTTGTTTCCAACCCTATTTCTAGGGGAACTGAGGTAGCCCTGTCTACAGTCTTACACCTCTACCTGTCCAGGGTCTGAAGCAGAGTCACCAAAAAATTTCCCCCAGCTCTCACTCCTGGGCATTCCCTTCTCTGCTCAAAGAGTTCTCTCAGGGTGCCTCTGTGGCCTTGACTGCCATTGTCCTCTCTGAGGATTCAAGGTCTACACTGATCTTTCCCCTTCAGTGCTCCCAAGGCTCTTAATCCTTCAAGTGCCAGAGCAGTCGCTGCATTTCCTGCAGGTGGCGACTGAGGCCCTGCCCCTGCAGCACTCCTGCATTGTGAGCAGCCCTGTCTGCCCGCCCGGCTCCAGAATGCAAAAGTCTCTTAAGAAAGCAAATCCTCTCCGCAACTCCAGTGGCTGAGGCAAATTCAAGGCCAGCCTCAGCAACTTAGGAAGACTCTATCTCAACAATATTCTAAAAGGGGGTGGGGGGCAGGGAATGTAGCTGAGTAGTACAGAGCCTCTGGGTTCCACCCCCAGTCCCTCACCCCCCCAATGAAAAAAGAAAGCAGATCCTTCTACGCGTGCCACTACTGTCTCCCCTGGTGGAGGTCCAAACCACAAATCCAGGAGCTTCAGAAGACCCACAGCTCCTCTTGTCTCCATCATCCTCCCCCTTCTAATGTTACTTTAGGCATACACTGGAATCAGAATCCAAAGATCCTCCTAACCCTCTCATAGTCTACCAAACAAGCATGGATGACCTTTATCAAGGGTCCTGAGGTTGCATCTTGGATACAGATCTAGATAGACACACCATCATAAAATAGACTTCTTTTACCTCTGAACACTGCAGAAAACTAAAGAAAGAAAGAAGAACTTAGAAGATGGAAAGATCTCCCATGCTCTTGGATAGGCAGAATTAACATTGTCAAAATGGCCATATTGCCAAAAGCATTTTACAGATTTAATGGAATACCTATTAAAATCCCTATGATGTTTTTTAAAAGTCAATTAAAAACATTTTTTAAACAAATAACACACTGAAAAAAATCCCAGTGATGTTCTTCATAGAAATAGAAAAAGCAAACATGAAATTCATTTGGAAAAATAAGAGCCCCAGAATAACCAAAACAATCCTTAGTAAGAAAAGAGAAGCAGGAGGCATCACAATACCAGACCTCAAACTATACTACAGAGCTATGGTAACAAAAATGGCATGGTATTGGCACCAAAATAGACCTGTAGACCAATGATACAGAATAGAGGACACAGAGACAAGTCCATATAAATATAGTTATCTTATAGTAGACAAAGGCACCAAAAACATACATTGGAGAAAAGATAGCCTCTTCAATTAATGGCGCTGGAAAAACCGGTAATCCATATGAAGCAAAATGAAATTAAACCCTTATCTCTCATCCTGCACAAAAAAATCAACCCAAAGTGGGTCAAGGACTTACGCACTATTAACAGAGACCCTGTGCCTACCAGAAGAAAAAGTAGTCCCAAATTTCCACCATGTCAGCTTACAAACTGACTTTCTTTACAATTCCTAAAGCACTGGAAGTAAAACCAAGAATCAATAAATAAACTAAAAAGTTTCTTCATAGCAAAGGAAACAATAATGTGAAGATAATCTACAGAATGGGAGAAAATCTTTACCATGTGCACCTCAGGTAGAGCATTAATCTCCAGGATATATAAGAACTCAAAAAACTTAACACCAGAAAAAAAAAAAATCAATAAATGGGCTAAGGAAAGGACACTTCACAGAAGATGAAATAAAATCAATCAACAAATGTAGGAAAAAATGTTCAACCTCTCTAGCAATTAGAGAAATGAAAATTAAAACTACACTGAGATTTCATCTCTCTAGTCAGAATGGCAATTATCCAGAACACAAGCAACAATAAATGTTGGTGAGGATGCAAGGGGAAAGGTACACTTGTATATGGCTGGTGGGACTGCAAATTGGTACAACCACTCTGAAAAGCAGTATGGAGATTCATCAGAAAACTTGAAACAGAACCACCATTTGACCCAGTTATCCCACTCCTAGATTTATACCCAAAGGACTTAAAATCAGCATACTACAGTGACACAGCCACATCAATGTTTATGGCAGCTCAATTCCAAAAGCTAAGCTATGGAATCAATCAAAGTGCCCTTCAACAGATGAATGGATAAAAGAAAATATGGTATATATGCCCAATAGAATACTACTCAGCCTTAAAGAAGAATGAAACTATGGCATTTGCTGGTAAATGGATGGAACTAGAGGACATTATGCTAAGCGAAATAAACCAATCCAAAGAACCAAAGGCTGAATGTTTTCTCTGATATGTGGATGCTAATTCACAATAAGGGGTGGGAGAGAATAGAGGTACTTTGCGTTAGAGAGGAGTGAAAGGAGGGAAGGGGATTGGGATTTATATTCGTAGGGATTGGGATTTATATTTGAAACAGACAATCATCCCATTTTCCCCATCACCTTTGAGAATAAGAAGCAAGTGATAAATCATTTTAAGGCCTTTAAGTACCCACTTGACTCACTCAATATGCCAGAGTCTTCCTCCCTTCTGCAGGGTGGGAAGGATAGGAGAAAGAATCAGACATTATGACCCTATGTGCGTATGTGACAACACGACCTGTGTAACTCTGCGTCCAGTATAACCAGAAGAATGAGAAGTTATGCTCCATTTATATGATGGGTCAAAATGCACTCTACTGCATGTATAACTAAGTAGAACAAAATAAAATAAAATAGACCTCTTTTGATACGGTGCCCACCCAGTAGGTAGCAAAATTCCCCATGTATAATTGGTATGCAAAAAAAAGTATGTTAAATTCTTATTTCTCACTTTAAATCTGTGACAAAATATACATGCCTATATTAGTAACTATATCTGTGTAACAGTGTTACTATAAACCTTGTGTCTCAAAATAACTCATCTATTGTTACTCTGTGGGTCAGGAGTCCCATGGCTTTTCTGAAGGGCTCATTGCTTGCACCTCACATGGCTGTAGTCAGTGTGTGCTTAGGGCTGTGGTCTCATCCGAGGCTCCACTGGGGAAAGTTCCACTTCCAAGCTCACTTGGACTTAATTCCTTGTGATCCTAGGACTAAGGCTGCAGTGTTTTGCTGGCTTTCAGCTAGAGGCTGCCTCCAACACCCAGAGGCCACCAATAGTTCCTTGCCACTTGAGATTCCCAACCTCATCAAAGCAGGCAGGCCAAGAAGGCAACAGAGGGTCCAAAGGCGAGAAATAAGTCATGGTCTTACATAAGGTAATCACAAAAGTGACATCCCGTCACCTTTGAGAACCCTTGAGGGGCGAGGAATTTACAAGGCCACAGAGATCAAGGGAGGGTCTCTGATATGTCTGATAATCAAGTTAAGGCCTTCACCTACCCGCTGGACCCATGCAGATGCAGAACTCCTCCTCCCTCACCAGCCTCGCAGGGACTCCTGGGCTCCTCCCTGCCACCCCTGCACAGGGGCCACCGCCAAGGTCATCACACCCCTCCTTCACTACGACCTAAACACCTCAGAAACTACTCAAATGACTGTTGTTAAAGCAAAGTCTTGGGGGTTTTAACTGCAAAGGAGAGGGAGGAAGCAAAACAGGGTGTTTCACGTACATTGGATCATCCTGGATTTTTTTTTAAGTATTTCTTTTAGTTGTCAAAGAACCTTTATTTCATTTATTGATACGTGGTGTGAGAATCAAACCCAGTGCCTCACACATGCTAGGCAAGTGCTCTGCCCCTGAGCCACTGTCCAGCTCCATCCTTGATTTTTAAAGGATGGGGAAAAAGGACCAAAGAATTGGAGGACAAAAAAAGAGGGGGGAGGGAATGAAGGAGTTTACTACAAGTTCATTTACATAGTAAGTGTTAACAGTGCAGTGGATGAACTATCGCATCATTTTATGGATTTATTCCGTTTTCAGTACATGATCTACAAACTTGAATTCAACTCACTCATAGGGACTGGGAATTATATTTGAAATAGACCAACCATCCCATTTTCCCCATAACTAAGGCTTTCCAGAACATGAGGTTTTCAGTTACCCATGACTGCACTTTTAAGTAATAAAAGACAGGCTTTATATACCACCAAGCAAACTCCAAGACCGTGGGTATTGGGACATTTAAGAGAAATAACCTCTAAGTGTGCACTTACAGAAAAGCAGTCTAAAATAGAGTGAATGAAGGTTTCAGGGGTGATTTCTTTGGGAAGATAAAATTAACAATATTTTTGAAATATTTTTCTGGAGTGGAGATTGAATCCAATGAAGAGATGAGGATAGGATTAGTGAGAAATCTGAGAAAACACACAATCCAAGGTCATTCCCAGCCCGGGTAAAACTCAAGAGAGTACAGGGAAGAAGCAGTAGCACATTTAGAGATCTTGCCGCTGATTCCAAGAGGTGCTATTAAGGGGCTGGGTTGTGGCTTAGTGATAGCGCGCTCTCCTAGCCCGTGCGAGGCCCTGGGTTCGATCCTCAGCACCACATAAAAATAAATAAATAAAATAAAGGCATTGTGTCCAATTACACCTGATATATATAGATATAGATATATAGATATAAATATATATGTATATATGACATATATACATATATATAAATATTATAAATATATATGTGTGTGTGTATATACACACACACACATATATATTTATTTATTTTTAAAGAGGAAGTACTATTAAGCTATAGTTATCAAGTGAGTGGTTTATAGGAGAAAAATTCACAAATTCATGGAGCATATAGAGCTGAGGAATAAATAACACAAATGTGACTAATTCATGTTTTCTTTTTTTTTTTTTTAGTTTATTTATTTATTTATCTTTATGTGGTGCTGAGGATCGAACCCAGGGCCTTGCACATGCTAAGCAAGCACTCTACCACTGAGCCACAGCCCCAGCCCTAATTCATGTTTTCAAATAAACTTTGTTTTAAAACTTAGATTTACAGAGATATTGCAAAGATGGTTTAAAGAGTTCTCATATACATGCAGCCTGTCCCCTCTCACCCTTGTTTTTCCTTTTGTACTGGGGATTGAATCCAGAAGCACTAATCCACTGAGCCACATCCCCATTCCTTTTTATTTTTTAGATTGAGACAGGGTCTTGCTGAGTTGCTTAGGGTCTCATTAAGTTGCTGAGGCTGGCTTTGAGCTTGTGATCCTCCTGCCCCAGCCTCCGGAGCTGCTGGGATTACCTTATGTTTACATTAGTATGATATATTTGTCAAAATTAATGAACCAGCGGGACATGGTGGTGGATGCCTGAAATCCCAGCCATTCAACACGGAGACAGAAGGATCACAAGTTCAAGTGTAATCTCAGCAATTTCTTGAGACCCTGTCTTAAAATAAAAAGGACTGAGGGGGTAGCTCAGTGGTGGAGCCTTCATGAGTTCAATCTAAAGTACCAAAAAGATTTACAAAATGAATTAACAAACCAATACCAATTCTTTATTTTAAAAAAAAAATTTAAAAAGAGAGAGAGAGAGAGAAAGAGAGAATTTTAATATTTATTTTTTAGTTTTCGGCAGACACAACATCTTTGTATGTGGTGCTGAGGATCAAACCCAGGCCAAACGCATGCCAGGCGAGCGCGCTAGGACTTGAGCCACATCCCCAGCCCCCCCCCAATGCCTTATTATTGATTAAAATCAGATCTCATTAGTTATTTCTTAGTGTTCTTTTTCCATTTCAGGATGGATCCCTTCAGGATCCTGAAGATCCTTCAGGACGCATCACAGTGACTCATCTTGTATCTCTAGGCTCCTCTTGGGGTTTTTTTTAGTTGTTGATTTATTTATATGCGGTGCAGAGAATTGAACCCAGTGCCTCACACATGTGAGGCCCGTGCTCTGCCACTGAGCCATGATCCCAGCTCTCTTCTTTTTTTGATGAACTTGAGAGTCTTGAGGAGCACTGCTGAGGTATTTCGTGGAATGTCCCTTCTCTGGAATTCGCCTGACGTTTGTGTCATGGTTAGGCGGGCCGTCTGGACCTGGGGAGGAAGACCACAGAGGTAAAGGCCCTTGCACCCCATCATGTCGAGGGCAGATACCAGGAGCATGACGTGGCCCTGGAGACTTTTTTTTTTTTTTTGGTAACGAACTTGCTAAAGTAATTCAATGGCAGAAAGCAGTCTTTTCTGGAAGATTTGGGAATCCAAAAGCATGTCAGAGCTAGAGGAAGTGAATGTGAATATGTAAAACAAAACAGAACAGAAAGAAAATCTCAACCCACACCTCACACAAAAATTAAAATTGCTCTGAGACCTGAGTGTAAAACTATAAAACACATAGAAGAAAACAGTGTCAATCTTCACGAATTCGTGATCTTGGATGTGGTTTGTAAAGCATGAAAAATGAAGGAAAATATGGATAAGCTGGAATTTACAAAGAAAATTTAAATTTTGTGCTTCAAGAAATTATTAAGAAAGTGAAAGATAACTCACATTAATAAGGCAGGAAATATTTGCAAATCACATATTTGATGTGTCTATTATTCAGAATATATAAAGAATTCCTAAAACTCAACACAAAAAAATCCCAGTTTATAAACGAACAAAGGATTTGAATAGACATTTCACCAAAGATATACAAATGACCAAAAAAAAAAAAAAGGAGAAAAAAATACGTAAAGATGACAAACATCACTAGTCATTAGAAAATTATTAATTAGGGGCTGGGGATGTGGCTCAAGCGGTATCGCACTTGCCTGGCATGCGTGCGGCCCGGGTTCAATTCTCAGCACCACATACAAAAACAAAGATGTTGTGTCCGCCAAGAACTAAAAAATAAATATTAAAAAAATTCTCTCTCTCTCTCTCTCTCTCTCTCTCTTAAAAAAAAAAAAATCCTAATTAAAAACTAGAATGAGCCTGGAACAAAGATGCCTGTGTGTAATCCCAACGGCTTAGGAAGCTGAGGCAGGAGGATCACAAGTTTAAGGCCAGCCTCAGCAACTTAGTGAGACTCTGTTTCAAAATAAAAAGTGAAAAAAGTTGGGGGTATATCTCAGTGATAGAACACCCCTGGGTTTGAAGCCCAGGACAGTGAAAAAAAAAATTGTGTGTGTGTGTGTGTAATGAGACAATATATAATATGAATTTATTTATATATAATCTTACTTATATTATGATAAATATTATATATTATTATAATTGAAACAGCTTATATATTATTTATATAACAATTTATTTTATATATATACAAATATATATAAATAATAAGCATTGTCCAAGTGTTGATGAAGATATGGAATCTTTGTACATTACTGACGAAAATGTAAAAAGTTGTGGTGACTTGGTAAAACAGTCTGACAGACGCTCAAAAAGTTAAAGACACAGTTACCATAAGACCCACTGTTACTCTCCTGGGTATCTACCAAGGGAACTGGAAAGGTTCACACAGCACTTGTACATGAGTGTTTACAGCAGCATTTCTGGTTATTATTCATATATTAAATATTTGTGTATCCATCAACTGATGGGTGGATAAAATAGATTTCCAACTGAGGAGTGTGGCATATCATGGAAATGTATCTAGCTATAGACAGGAACCAAGTACTGACCTGTGCTGCCGCATGCATACACGTAAACATTCTAGGTGAAAGAAGCCAGTTACAAAAAGCCACATATTAGTCGGGTGCTGTAATCCCAGCAGAGGAGGGAGAGGCTCAGGAGGCTGAGGCAGGAGGATCTTAAGTTCAAGACCAGCCTCAGCAACTTAGTGAGACCCTGTCTCTAAATAAAATATAAAAAGGGCTGAGGATGTGGCTCAGTGATTAAGTATCCAGAACATTCAATTCTCCCAGCAAAAAGTGGGTGGGGTGGGCATATCACGTATGATTCCATTTATATGAAGTACCACAGAGTCAGAGGGAGGCCGATGGACCAATGGCAGCTCATAGTTGCAGGGTGGGGTTTGACTGCTCCTGGGCACAGGGTTTCTTTGGGGGATGCTGAAAATGTTCTAAAATTAGATAGTGGTATGAGTGGCTTCACAGGTCTGCAACTATACTAAAAACAGCTGAATTGTGGGGTTTGCTTTTTCTTTTCTTTTTTACTGTTGTTTTGGGGGTGTTTGTTTTGTGGAACTGGGGATTGAACCCTGGGGCGCTTTATCACTGGGTTACATTCCCAATTTTTCTTTTCTTTCTTTCTTTTTTTTTTTTTTTTTTGAGACAGGGTCTCTCCAATTTGCTCAGGGCCTTGCTATGTTGCTGAGGCTGGCCTTTCTCATAACCTCCCAAGTCACTGGGATCATAAGTGTGCGCCACTAAACTGTTGAATTGTACGCTTTTATTTAAAAGGGACTGGGGTTGTGACTCAGTGGTAGAGAGCTTGCCTAGCATGTGTGAAACACTGGGTTCGATTCTCAGCACCGCATATAAATAAATAAAAGAAAGGTCCATTGACAAATAAGAGAGAGAGAGAGAGAGAGAGAGAGAGAGAGAGAGAGAGAGAGAGAGAGAGAGCGCGCACACTAGGGCCTCGCTAAATGGCTGACACTGGCTTTGAACTTGCAATCCTCCTGCCTCAGCTTCCCCAGCTATTGGGATTACAGGCGTGCGCCACCACACCTGGCTCCACTAAATTCTTTACTCCTGGATAGAGTGTCTTTCAAGGAAGTAAAACGTACAAAAGACAAGCTCTATCCCTTTCAGGTTCATGGTGCTAGATGCAGTCTTTCACTTAAACCATTTCATTTTGCAACAACTGTAAAAACTATTGTGCTGCGAGGATTAATTCTAGTAGACCTGGAATTAGCCTGAGCTGTTGTGCTCAAGTTCCTGCATGGCTCTGACTCATTGCCAAGGCCATGAAGCACACAGATGAATATTGTTGCTTTTTAATCATGGATTTGAGGAGGTTCAGGGAGATCTGTACTAGCTTGTCAGTAGTTTCTATTAAAAACAGTGAGATAGATACTTTGCACCTGGTCTCAGTGAGCCCCTCAGAGAGCTCTGTGGGTAGAGCTGATTATGCCGTAGGAATATGCTGTGTGGCTAGCAAAATGTAAAAATCCTCAACTGAAGCTGGGCATGCCTATGATCCAGCAACTAGGAAGGCTGAGGCAAGAGGATCACAAGTTTGAGGTCAACCTCAGTAATTTAGTGAGGCCCTTAGCAACTTAGTGAGACCCTGTCTTAAAAAATAAAAAGGACTGGGATCTAGCTCCATTGTAAAGTCCCCCCCAGGGTTAAAGATTCAGTACCAATAAATAAATAAATAAATAAATAAATAAAAATTTTTAAGAATCTCAGCTGAGCCTCCCTCTTGGACTCCCAATTTCCAAAGTGCTTCATGCACACATCAGTGATTTCTGATCCAAGGGGTAAAATGTGTCAAGGCATATTCCTTACAGAAGGGAGAACAGGGGTCCTATGCCTGGCCTCTCTAGATTCCTTATGTGAATTGTCTTTGATAATGACACACAATCTCACTTTATAGCTATTTGCCATATTGTATCCATTTCTTAATACAAACTATAGATTTCGGATTTGGTGAATCTTTAGCCATGGAGACCTCTTCTACTTCATAGGACTATGACTGCCTTTGGACACTTGTGTTCAATTCAATAGTCCAAATGGACTGTTTTTCTATGACCTAGTCCCCAAGAACCATACAGCTATACTCTCAGCATGTTCTTTAGAACATTGAATGGAGTCTCTTCTAGACACCATCTACATTATCTAGGAAACTTCAAGATACTTACAATTCCCCTATGATTTTGGCCTTCTGATGAGTTGACTCTTTTTTTTCCCCCCCCTGGTACAAGAGATTGAACCACTGAGCCACATTCCCAGCCTTTTTTTATTTTTTATTTTGAGACAGAGTCTCACTAAGTTGCTTAGGGCCTCACTAAATTGCTGAGGCTGGCCTCGAACTTGTGATCCTCCTGCCTCAGCCTCCCTGGGATTACAGGCGTGTATCACCGAGCCCAGCTGAGTTGACTCTTATTGGCACCATCCCAGTTTCCCAGCAAACTTCAGAACTTGTCGTTTTTCTTTATAACATGTTGCTTAGCACACTGATTGGGGAACAAGAAGGGCACAGAGGCTGTGGTGTTGGAAATCACTCATCTGGAACTGAAACCACCAAGAATTATGACAAGGATAGTGAAGGTAGTGTCTGTAATGCAGGAGCAAGAGGGACCCCAACACCTGTAGATGACGGCAGTGAGCAGGGCTGGTCCACTCCAGTGACGGAAGATTTCAAGTCAGAGGCTTAAAGAAGAGAGAAGAGAATGGCCTTGAGGCAAGGTGAACCCTCGCTCCAGGTTCAGGGGCAGGAGGGAGTGAGTGTGGGAGCCACAATTCACCAAAGGAAAACCAGGATGCAGTCATTGGAGGGCTCAAGTATAGATGCTGGTGGGTGACAGCCAGAGTGGTACAGGCCTTGAAGGGACAGGCACCAGGGTTCATGATACCTAGGCTCCCTGGTGGAGGGGCTGTGTATTGTCTCAGTGACGCATCTCATGCATCTGTCTTATACCTGTAATTGAGCAGGTGCTCAGTCCATTTCTGTGCAAAGATAAACGAACAAGTGACTCTCTAGCACTGAAACTGGAACAGAGCCATTTCATGCACACTGCCATTCTTAGTCTCCTGAGCCAATCCAGGTGTCTGAATGTCAGGTCATCCGTCTGTACTATGAAAAAGTGGAATCTGTGGACTGGAAGCAGGAGTCAATTACAGGCCACAGCTGGGGACAGGTGGGTAGGAGAGGGGCAGGAGACAGTGGGTAGGAGGACAAAGAGCAGGGTGTGGGTTTAGAATGGGATCACAGAGGAGTCTATCATTTCACGTATGAGGTGGTGTGCTCCCATGGATCTTTCAATGGGAAGTCTAAAGTCCTGTCACTGATGTGCTGGGCACGCTGACTCGTGGACTGAGATCTCAATGCCATTTCATTTTAGTTACAGACCTCTGCACTTGAATCAGCAGGGATAATCTTCCCCACCCCTGGATGAACACTACTCCCGGCCCTTGCCATCCCTTTTCCTTAGCTAAGGAACAGTAGGTGCTCCCACATGTGACATACAGTTCTAAGCTGGTACAGAACATGGTGGGCCTTGTAGTGTTGATTCAGGGGAGTACCAGGTGTCACTCTGGGGGCAGAGATCCTGTACACATAGAAAGAGTTGTGTAATATGGAGTCTGTTTTTCCCCCTCCCATTTCCTTTCACATATTTAGATCACTGGCATGATTAGGACGTTAAGTTGCCACGTAAGGGCGTATGGCAAAGATGAAACTACAGCTGCAGAGATGAGGTCCCACATTTATTCAGTTTTTGGCATTTGTGGAGATTTTACAACAGAGCTGCAAATTCTTTGGCACACCTCTAATAAGGAATTTGGGGTGTAGGGCTCCTCCCCCTGAGGGTAGGTATATGACTGCTTCCACCAAAGAGCGTGGTACTGTGGAGCTTTGTCACATGAGGTCACACAGCCTCTGCCTCACTCACTGGAAGCTGGCTCTGGGAGCCACAGCTGCCGTGCCACGTAGCCACCTTGGCCTCATTCAGACCCTCAACCCAGAGCCCTGTGTCTCATCATCCAGTGAAGTGGGCACAACGCAGATGAACAGACCTGGGTTGGCCAGCTAGGAGAAGGCCATACCACATGGGTTTGTGGGCTATGCAACATCACGACTGCTTGGTTTTGCTGCTGTAGCACAAAAACAGCCATAGGTGATACTCACACGGGTGACTCTTCCTGCAGGGCGCGATGGCACATACCTATAATCCCAGCAGCTCCAGAGGCTGAGGCAGGAGAATCGACAAGTTCAAAGCCAGCCTCAGCAACAGTGAGGCACTATACAATTCAGCCAGACCCTATCTCAAAATATATTATAAAAAAGGGCTGGGGATGTGGCTCAGTGGTTAAGTGCTCCTGGGTTCCATCCCCAGTACAAAAAACAGCAGCAACAACAACAAAAAAACCCACCAACTATATTCCAAAACCACTGACACAAAGAACAGGCCACAGACTCTCTAGTTTGATGACTCCTGTGTTAGATAACTCTAGATACCAGCATTTGAGCTTAAGGCTTCCTGGAGGACATCTCTGTGCTCTGTCCATATCTCTGACCCACAGAATGCTCGAATCTCATAAAGTGACTGATGCTTTACTCCTACTATGTTTTGGGTGGCATGTCACATAATGACAGAAAACTAGAAGAGCACTGTATAAAGCAAGCCTCATTAAGAAAGTGAGATTTGAGTATCTACATGTATATACTCCCTGCTACTTGGAGGCTGAGGCAGCAAGATCTCTGGAGCCCAGGAGTTCAAGGCCAGCCTAAGGTAACATTGGGAGACACCATCTCTAAAAACTAAGAAATAATAATAATAATTTTTCAACATGTACTTAGAGGAAAGAGTGCCTGGTGTGCAGAGGCGAGGAAATGACAGATCAGCTCTGCTGAGAGGCGCTGGAGACCTGGTGATCTCCTCCAAGGCCACGCAGATAGGTCTGGCCACAGTCTGATCCAGGCTCGCTGCACTGCAAGGCCATCTGCCCTCCTCCAAAGCTTCAGCACAGCACTTCCCACACCTTCCCTCAGTCTCCATCTCAGCCAAGGCCACAGCGGCAGCATCCTGAAGAGTCTGCAAGGCTGTGTGGCTCCAGAGCTCTGCTCCAGAGCACAGCTGCGGACACCTCCTGCGGTGGGTTCCTCGGGCTCCTGGTTTGGTGTCAACCCGAAGGACTAGGGTCACAGGGAGCTGACACCACACTGGCTTTCCCCTGCTGACAGTGTCATGATAAACCATGGAGCTCCCTCTGGGCAGCTTGTCTCCTTACTTCCAAATCTACAGGACGTGGCCAGGGCCTGGAGGTGGAGGACTGCTTGAGAGGCCAGTATCAATGAAAGTGGAGTAACACGAAGCCAGAGAGGAGAGGGGACCCGGTCGTGTAGGGCCCCTGGGCCACCCACAGGACTTTCACGCCGAGACAAAGCAGAAGCCTGCGAGTATTGGGGAGTTTGAAGCGGTGACTTGACCTGGCTCTTTGCTGGCCAAAGGCTCACAAAGACATTCTACCTGTGTTCGTTTTAGGAAGTATTGTAGAAACGTGAGGCACTGTTGCCATGTTGGCAAAAGCCGTTCTCGTCTCCGTCACCACTTTCCCCGCTGCGGCGCTCGCGAACCTTCACACTTTGCCGCCACGAAGCGCCGCTACACCTTTCCGTGGACTCTCCGAACCTCCACGAGTGTCACTTCTCTTAGACTCGTTGCCGGGGCGCTGCGACCAGCCCTTCCCCGCGGCGCGTCTAGGTCCCCAGTCCTGGACCCTCCTGATGGGTCTGGGGACTGCTTCCGGCGTCCTCCCCTCACCTCCTCTTCTTGCCTAGGCACACGTGGGAAGCAGGGCCCGCAGGGCACCCGGCGCCCCTCTCCTCCCACGCCCCTTCTTTTATTTCTCTGGAGCTCCCTCCCTCCTCAGCCCCTCCCTCCGCCCTCCGCTTGCGCTCCGCCCTGCGGGTGGCCCGCCCCTGCTCCAGCCCCCTCCCTTTCCTTCCCCTTCCCGCCCCTCCCCCAGGCCCCGAGCTCCGCAACCTGCCTGGGTGAAACCCGGATCGGCCCCCGCCGGCACCTCCCCTCCGCCCGCACCCGTCGCTCGGGGCTCGGCCCCGGACCCGCCCCTCCCCGCCCCGTCTCCAGCTTGCTCCTTCCCTTTCCCAGCCAGCGCGGCCTCCTTCCCGCCCCTTTTCCACCCCAACCTGCTCCGGTCCGCCCCTTCCAGCCTCCGGCGCCTTAGGTCGGCGGCTCAAATCTGCCACTCCGGCGCCTGCTGCGCGGGCCGCCGGGACTGGGGCGCTTCGCTGGCGCGCCTGGCTGGCGACTGAACAAGTTCGGAGCGTCCCTCCTCCCAGAGAGAACTTCCAGATCCGCGGCCCCAGGATGGGGCTGGCCCCGCTGCGGCTGCTGCTGGGGCTCTTGCTCTCGGCGCTCGGGAGTGGAGGTGAGAGCTCGGGACCCGGGGCGAGCGCGTCCACCGCGGCGCTCGGGCTGCCCGACGAGTTTGCAAACATCCCGCAGCCCCACCGGGCCCGAAGTGGGGAGCGGTCGAGGCCACTCACTCGCTGACCGCACTCAGTCCCTTAGAGAGCCTTCGGAGTGTCCCGAGGGCTTCCAGGCCAGGTCCGGGTGCTTGTCCTAGTAGAATCGGTGTGGGTACTGGGGGAGCGGGTGCAGAGCTCCCCTTCAGCGCAGAGGAGGGAATCGAGCTCGGCGGGGCGAGCTTCGAGTCCCCGAGGTTTTGTTTGTTTGTTTGTATTTAGTTGTAGGTGGACACAATACCTTTGTTTTATTTTTATGTGGTGCTGAGGGTCGAACCCAGGGCTCACACGTGCCAGGCGAGCGCCCTACCACTGAGCCCCAGCCCCAGCCCAAGTCCCAAAGTTTTTGGCGGAGCGGACGTGGGACGCAAGTCTGGTCTGGACCGAGCCAAGAACTTTCCCCTAGCCCGCGTTGCGCAGTTGGGCCCTGTTCTGGCAGGATTTGTGGAAGCTGCAGACCTGGTCTCCCGGGGGACCCGCGCCCAGCGAGCGAGCTGGCTGCGGGTGTTGGAGTCGCCGGACTGGGAGGTCGCGATCGGCCGAGCCTGGGCGTCAGGCCAGGGGTGTTCTGGCGACTTCCACTGGGCCCTTACCTGCCCCGCTGGCCCGCTTTCGCACGCCCCCCTGTGATAGTGGGGACCTGGGAAAGGGGGAGCATCCTTTTCACCCCTTTGCGGCAGAAGAGGATCTATTGTGCTCGGGCGGCGTCCGGGTTCATCTCGAGTCGGTCCAGAGTGTCCCGGGCGTTTCAGTAAAGCTTTGCGTTAGTAAGCGAAGCCAGGCAAGCCAGGTTCCAGCGGAGCCGACGGCTGGTTTGGAGGGTACGTGATTGACAGATTTCAAAGGATCGCTGATGCTCTTCCGAGGAAGCTAGAAGAAACTTACCAGGCTTTACCCAAAAGAAAAAGAAATGGAAGGGGTGGAGGAGGACTAAACAAACACATCCCTCGGATTTTCCCTTCCCTAAAAGGTTTTATTTCCATTCAGCTTGCGGTTTTTGTCTCATTTAATCATGCATATGGTTGGCTAACCTTCACCTATTATTCTCAGAGATGCCTTTTAAGAATACCTGGAAAGTTTCCATTTATAGTCGAGCAACTAAGTTTTTTCCTTTGAAGGTTCAGTTGCTTAAATGAAAATGTCTTTCTTTCTTTCTTTTTTTAATACTAGGAATTGAACCCAGGGGTGCTTAATCACTGAGCCACATCCCCAGACACACACACACACACACACACACACACACACACACACACACACATATATATATATATTTTTTTTAATTTTTTTTTTAAGGCAGGTTCTCCCTAAGTTGCTTAGGATCTTGCTAAGTTGCTGAGGCTGGCTTTGAACTCAAGATCCTCCTGCCTCAGCCTCCCAAGCCCCCTGGGTTACAGGTGTGTGCCACCATGCCCAGGTTAAATGAAAAATTCAACAACACATTTTTCTTATGCACGTTCAATTACATAAGCTTTTCATAATACAAGGCAAGAGAGCAATTTGAAACAAACATCAAGAGCCAGAACCAGGCAAAGAACTGAGGCACTTCTGTTCTCCACCCCCTGCCCCCACCAAATCCTCAAAAATTCCTCTGCGTTTCTGCCACATCCATTTTCTCATAATCTGTTGCAAATCTGGTGTATTTTGCTTCTAACCATGACTGGCCGTGAACAGTCTTGGAGGTAGTGAATGTGGTAGACATTATGGAAAATGTAATAAAAACAGTAGTTTTTTGTGTGTAAGATATTTTAAAAATTGGATGTTCTTCTTTCCTAAATTTTTAAAAAGCTGTAATGAGGAATTTTTGTGGCCTATGATCAGTGTTAGGCAGGTAATCATAGTTCTTTTAAGATCCACCCAGCAGGAGAACAAAAAGGCTTTCCAATTTCTCTGATCTTTTGATTTTTTTTTTTTATCTTGAAGTTTACCTGTGAGATTTCTGAGTGATCCAGCTCATCTTGTGCAAAGCATGAAGACTGGAATTTATTTATTTATTCATTCTTTTTTGAGGTGCTGGAGATAGAACCCAGGTCCCCCAGTATGCCAGGCAACTGCTCCACCACTGAGCTATACCCAGTTCCAGGATGCGACCCTCCTGGGCTGGGTTAGAACAGAGGGAAGAGTGTCCTAGAACAAGATTAAGAATGGAAATTAGAATCTGTCTAGTTGTAAGACTTTCAGATTGCATATTGTGGGCCTGCATGGTTTGCTGACTCAACAGGAAAAAAGCAAGGTGTGAATGTGTTCAGAGTCTACATTGTACAGGAATGGATGGATAATTAAAACTTAAGCATCAGTTTAACCCAGAAACTTCCCCCCTATCTGCAAACACAGACATAAACACAACCCACAAGAACCTGAACAATGCAGACCTTAAAACTGCTCATCTCCTGGCATTGCCAATCCTGCCAACACTTCCTTTCTGCTTACTCTCTCTTGGGGGCGCCAATGAGCAGCAAACCCAAGTACCAGGAGGCTTCAGGGGAGGGCCCCGGAGAGGATGGAGGAGAAAGAATAAACTGGATAAAAGTGAAGAAATGGTGAAGACCTAGCCTGAGATGGAGCTGTGCGAACTCTCAGAGCAAATTAGACTTTAATAACTGTTTAGTTAATAATAATTCTCTTCCAAGTTGATATTCCAATATATTTGTAAACATTTTCCCAGGGATAACTTTTAGTTATCATGTTGCTTATGGGCTTCATCCCAATGGCCTCAAATGCCGATCAAATGCTTTTTTGGAAGTAAGCAGACCTTTTCTTTCCTTCTTTTGCCGTGCTGGGAAGGGAACCCAAGGCCTTGCTCATGTTATGCTGGTGCTCTACCACTGAGCTACATCCCCAGCCTTGCAGGCCATATTTTCATGAATGGATGAATTTAAAAATTTACTCTGACCATTTTCTTAAAGTGCTGAGTGGAACATAGTTATTTTTTTAAATTGACAATAATTATGTTTGTAAATCTTTTTTTTTTTTTTTTTTTTTTTTTTTGTGGTGCTGGTGATTGAACCCAGGGCCTTGTGCATAGGAGGCAAGCACTCTACCAACTGAGTTACATCCCCAGCCCTGTAAATCTTATTTTTTGAAATAATTTCTAGATAATCCCTGGAGAAGGACCAGTGAGTAACTTGTGTCATCTGTCGCAGAAACTAGTAGTCAGTACCTGTTGGTGATGAAGAGGTTGGCTCTGAATGCCAGTGAATTGGGAACAGGCTGCCTGGTAGCAAAGCTGAGCTGGGACCTTGGCCACACATCTGTCCCAACCAGTGCTCACATCATAGCCAGAATGGGATCTTTGAAAATGAATCTGCTGGTTTAAACATCCCCAATAGCTTCCCTTTCCTTCCCCCAGGCAAAGACTTTGACTCATTTCTAGTCATTTCCCCCTGTTCCTGCTGCTGGGCCACCTGGGAGGGTGCATGCCTTCACCTGGTACTTGGACGGTGTTGGCAGCAGCGCTGTCCCTCTGGCGGGAATCCTCCCCCAGGGCTCAGTGTGCTGGCTCCTTCTGGACCTTTGAATTTCAGCTCAGAGTTCACCTGAGAGCGTTCCCACTGTCCGTCACAGTTACCAACCCTTCTTCTCCAACTAGATTTAACTTGCTGGTGACAGTAATCTATACCTGATTTGTTGCTACTTGCTCTTCTCTTGATTGGCTTTTCTTCCACTGTCCCCCCACTACGAGATCAGCTCTGAAGGCAGGGGCATCCACCCGGCATCCACCCTTCCCTCCCAGCACAGGGCAGGCCAACAGGGGCTGGGGGGACACAGGAGTCTCGTTAGGTGCTTCTTCCTGGTCTCTCCCTACCGACTTTTCCAGAAACAAAATCACTGAATCTCTTGCCCGAAAGCTTTTAGCTTGATTCACAGGAAATTCTTATTTTACCTACACCTCCCCACCCGGCATCGAAGTGATTGCATTACGGGAGAAGTTAGGTAATGAAGAGAACGTAGATCTTCAGACTACAGAGACCCCCAAAGTATTTTGTATTCTAACCATTCCATCTAGGAAAGTAAGTCAAAAACTGGTGTGTGTGTGTGTGTGTGTGTGTGTGTGTGTGTGTGTGTGTGTGTGTGTGTGTGTGTAAAGCAGTTTTTACAGCTCCTTGGCCAGGGGCACTTTGCTTTGAGTGCCTTGATTCTGACCCATGATCACTAGTTTAATCTTAATCCACAGCACATGGCTATGGGTTGGTATGCGTCTCTGCAGAGGAGTTTAATTATTATAAACACTGAAAAAGAGCCTTCCCATATGTGCTTCTCGGAACTGGAATCAAAACACTGAGAGGCCTGACCTCTGCGGGCCCTGGGGAACCAGCTGACCCTTAGGACCTCCAGTTTATTTTTGGTGCAGTGGGATCCATTTCATGCTGTCAAGAAGGATGAATTGAGCTAAGGATATATAGTAAGTGCTCAAAAAATGTTAGCCATAATTTCCCTCTCCATTTCTGAACTCAAATTAGAGGTAATCGCTTTTCCTAGACAAAAGGTGTTCGGCAGAAGGCTTTTTGTTTTGTTTTGTTTTGTATCAGGGATTGAACCCAGGAGCGCTTAGCATCCCCAGCCCTTTATGTTTTTTTTATTATTTATTTATTTCATACCAGGGATTGAACTCAGGGGCACTTAACCACTGAGCCACATCCCTAGCCCTGTTTTTATATTTTATTTAGAGACAGGGTCTCACCAAGTTGCTTAGCAGCCTTGTTTTTGCTGAGGCTGGCTTTGAACTTGCGATCCTCCTGTCTCAGCTTCTAGAGCCGCTGGGATTACAGGCGTGCGTCACTGTGCCCAGCCATGTTTTTTTATTTTGAGACAGGATCTCACTGAATTGCCAAGGACCTCCCTAAATCGCTGAGGCTGTCCTCGAACTTGCAATCCTCCTGCCTCAGCTTCCAGAGCGACAGGGATTACAGGAGTGTGCCACCATGCCCTGCTTAAGGGTTCTTTTCTCACTGAAATGTATCCTAAATTAAATCTTGAACTCTGAAGGCACAACTGGGGGCCACCCTCCACTGTCCACAGTGCTTTGATGAAGGGTTTCTGGGGTGCCCACCCCCTACTGCTGATGCTATTGCTGTAGCTCTTTAGGAATCTGTTTCCTGGTAATTCTGCCAGCAAAGCCCACCCAGGACTGGACAGTTCTCCGATGCCACTGGCTCTCCCCACCCCCCACATCTTCCCCTTGACGTGGTGCAGGAATAGCTTCCTGTCACGTGCCTCTCAGGAAGGTATAAAAATGAGGTCCAATTCCTGCCCGGCTTTTCCCACACAGCCCCACTCTGGAGGGGGTGTGGTGGTTTTGTTTTTGTTTTCTGAGGGCCTTTTGAGCCTGGGCATTCCACATCCTTCCTCTCCTTTCAACGAGCTCCAACTCGTTTTCCAGTGCAGTCTTCTGGCCGCAGAGGGGGGAAAATGAGCCCTGATTGTCAGGGGGCACCCTGGGCGTGTGTGAGTTGTGTGCAGGGTGGGCTCGCAGGAAGTGCACGGGGCGGGGAGCCCCGAAACACGCCTGTTCCCTGAACTTCCTGCCTGGAGCTGGCCAAGTATCAGGGACACCAGGGGACTCCTCTCCTCTCATTGGGCTTTCCTGGCCCTTGCCTGAGGGTAACCTGCTCCTTCTCCATACTCCTTCCTTGTCACCAGCCTCCAGCTAAAGATGCTGAAAGTGCAGTCTGGCAGGGGTGGAGAATTCCTTCAGGGATGGGGGCCCCTTAGGGAGAGCAGGAGTCCTGGGGGGACCCTCCAGCCCAGCACTTTCTCCCTCCTGGGCTTTAGTGCTCTCTATCTGAACTGCGGCTCTTGCACTGTGCAGAAGGTGCATCGGGGCAGGTGGCAGCTCCATGTCTTTGGGTGTGCACCCCTTATACTCTGGCTGGGCTTGTGGGGCAGCAGGATCCAGAGGATATGGCCTGAGTGGAGGGAGCCCCGAGCTGCCCTGACCTGGCTGTCCTCGCAGGCTGCTGTGTTTTAAAGTGGTAAAAGAAGAAGGGCGATTTATTAGCATTTCGTGGAGAAGCCTGCGCCGAAGTCCCCTTCATCCTTCCTCTTCATCTCTCTCTGCCTTCAGAGCTTTTTTTGCTTAAGGAAAACATGGATTTTCCCTGAGTCTTGAGGGTGGCAGGATGGGGAAGAGGCAAAGGGACAGAGGAAGGGAATCAGAGAGGTATTGGCTTCATGTCTGGACCAAACTCATGCTGAGAAGTTTTATACCCAAAGCTGAGGCCATTGGGCAGACGAATGCGCCAGAGAAAATCCATCTTGTTGTGTGAATTAGGGTGGCACTCCAGGTCACACCTGTACATTCTCTTTGTACTTGGAGTCTGCTACATGTTTCTCACCTTCCGATATCTTCTAGATATTTCTCACTTGCATCTGCCAAGTCGAGCCATGGTCCTGGGAGAGCTCTGATCAGCCAGGGTTAGTGTCCTGCTGGCCCTGCCCAGGAAAGGCACTTAACCAGGCAAACACACTCTGACAGACCCCTTTTCTACGTGAACTGCTTTTTCTTAGGGACTCTGGTTACCCCAGCCTTCAGGGGCCGCCAACATCTTAGAACAGCCTCAGCTGTGGTCTGGCCTCTCCTGAGTTGCACAAAGGAAAGCCTTGTTTGTTTTGGAGCAGGGGCTGTTCAGCTATTTTAAGCCTTGGGGGCTTCTCCTTGAAGCTCCTAATGGGAGCCCGGCTTCATTACGTTTTGAAAACAATCATTTTCACAAGTAAGAACAGGCCGCCTTCCCAGAGAATATTAGGAGGGAGACCCCAACTCTCGCTGCTTCTAGAACCCTCCGGGAGGTGATGAATATTCATGACCTCCCCAGCGCTGTGTGCATCCAGAGGCTGCCCTTCCGTGGCACAGTGAATGGCAGGCTGCCCCAGCGAGGGAAGTGAGGCCGGCCTCCAAGCCTTTTTGACAATTGTGGCACGTGATCTGGAGACCTGAAGATGGAAGCGGGGGTTCTTTCAAAATTTGGGAGCAAAGAAAAAAAAAAGAGAGAGAGAAGGAAAAAAAAGGAAGCTCATTCGATGTAGCATTTGTTTAAAATAAATAAATAACCACTGTGGGAGAAGGCAGAAGGAAGTTCTCCCTCCAGTTTAGATGTTACCCTGCACCCCTGGGGTGGTGCCTCAAATAGGAGAGCAGATGGATGATTCTGGGGCTCTTCTGGGCAAGGACTCCGCCTGAAGGGGAAAGGAGGGGACCCTTGTTCACAGAGAGGCTCCATACCCAGTGCTTGAGCCCTGTCCCTCATTCTGGATGTGAACAGCCTTGGGCATCAGCCTAGAATGGGGGCAGAGGCTGAGCAGAGTGTGTCTTAAGAAATGCATCGTGCCCCACCTGGGCTGTCCGTGCCCACAGTGAAGTGTCCGCCAGCTCTGGCTGGATCAGTAGAAGAGAGTAGAAATGCAGGGATCTTTCTGAGAATGGTGGACATCCTCAGGTTATGGCCCCTTCCTGTCCAGTCTGCTGGGAACCTGGACTCTGGGGTTCTGGGAGGCAGGGAGATGCACTAAGTCTTCCTGGAGGGGGTGGGGTGTGTCCCCCAGGGGCCACAGCCATGTGGGGAGAACGATGTCAGGGTTTTGTGGGGTTTTTTTTTGGTACCAGGGATCGAACTCAGGAGCACTGGACTACTGAGCCACATCCCCAGCCCTTTTTATGTTTCGTTTTGAGACAGGAACCTGCTAAGTTGCTGAGGTTGGTTTGAACTTGCAATCCTCCTGCTTCAGCCTCCTGAGCTGCTGGGATTAAAGGCGTGCACCACCAGGCCTAGCTCATTTTTTAAAAGTCTGTTCCTTCAATGTGATGATATAATTTTATATTTGAAAATTTAAGAATCTGTATTTTGTGATACACATTGTAGCATGTACACCTCCTAAGTTCTTTGGCGGGAGGATAAGCACACAGACAGCCATAACGGGGGTCTCAATAGGGGGTGTGCTCTGGACCCACCTGGGGAGCTTTTTCAAAACCCAGAGGCTGCCAGGTACAGTGGTGCACCCCTGTCATCCCAGCTACTGAGGAGGTTGAGGCAGGAGAATTGAAAGTTTGAGACCAGCCTCAGCCAATCAGCAAGATCCTTGACAATTTATCAAGACCCTCAAAATAAAAAATAAAAAGCTCAGTGGTAAAGTGCTTCTGGGTTAATGCCAAAAAAAAAAAAAAAATGGGGGCTGTACCAGAGGGTACAACAGTTAATAGAATTCACACGTGTGATCATCACTGAGCAGAAGAAGTCAGACATGAGCCACATAGTTGAAGTAGTCCTTGGCTCCCCGCCAGGCTTATCCCCTCAGCCCACCCAAAGACAACTGCTACCTGACATTGGGTGTTTTAGTTCCTGTGTATTTCTTTCTTTGGGGACAGGGTGGTACCAGGAATTGAACACAAGAGTGCTCTGCCACTGAGCCCCAACCCCCCCACCACCCCCCTTTTAAAATAACTTTATTATTTTTTTTATGTGGTGCTGAGGATTGAACTCAGTGCCTCACAAATACTAGGCAAGCGCTCTACCACTGAGCTCCAGCTCCAGCCCTCCCCAGTCCTTTTTATTTTTATTATTATTATCATTTTGAGACAGGGCTTTGCTACGTTGCCGAGTTGAACTTGCAATCCTCCTGCCTCAGCCTCCTGAGTTGCTGGGATTATAGGTATGCATGACCGTGCCCACAGATTCCCCTGCATTTCTTTATCTTTTGGCCCCACGTGGGTGTTGAGAACACTCTAGTATTGTCCTGTACTGTGTCACTTAGGGTATACATTTAGCTCCCTGTAACAGAATACCTCACTTTGGTTTCTTAACCAAGGAGTCTGAGGGCATCCAGGCCCCATTGAGACAGTAGCTCCAATGTTGGAGTCAGAGAACGGGCTCTTTACTCAGCTGTCTTTAGTGATGGTTTTAGAATTCATTGTCTCAAGATGGCTGCTGTGTCTCCAGGCATTTTGTTTGCCTTCCAGGCAGAAGTAAGCCAGAAGGACAAAAGACTAACCATCTCCTACCAGCTGAGTCTGGTGATAGCTTTATGTGATGCTCCATGCTGCAGACTTCTGCTTACATTTCCCTGGTTACCCCCAAACAAGGAAGGGCAGCAAAGCAAGGTTTTAGTGGGTCAGATGGCTCCTATTTATAGGAAGAAAGGGAAAGGGATATTGAGGATGCTTACAGGAGCTTGCAACATGCACGTTATAAAATTGCATGTACAAAGGGAGCGTTCTTCTTCAGTTTGCTTTTTTAATATATATATATGTATTTTTAAGTTGTTGATAGACCTTTATTTATTTATTTATATGTGGTGCTGAGAATTGAGCCTAAGTGCCTCACACATGCCAGGCAAGTGCACTAACCGCTGAGCCATGATCCCAGCCCCTCAGTTTGCTTTTTTTAATCCATGTTGAGTTCACCAGATTCATCTAGTTTGAAAAGGGTAGCCCTGGTTCATTATCTTCATAAGCAAAAACGTCACTGTACCATAGCTTTGTTCATCTTATCTCTAGGATGCACTTGGGTTTTCCCCCAGGGTTTTTTTTTCATAAGCCATGTGGACATGAACGTTCTTCTCATCTTTTCTGTCCAGAGGTTCCATCTGTTGTAATAAAATCTTGTAATAAAGTGTGGGGTTTGATGAGTTTTGTCAAATGCGTGTGGCAAAAGCATGACCTGAATCGAGGTGACCCTGCCTTCCTGCGGGTCGCCTTGTGGACAGACACATCTTCAGGGGTGGGAATGCCGGGTTGCGGGTTGTGCAATTCCAGCTCCTGTTGCTAGTGCTGCTCCACATCTGGTATTTCTCCCGGAGAATGCTCTGGGCAGGTCAGGAGATGCTCTAGGGCAGGTCACAGCTGGTGTATAGCTGTCCTTCTGCCCTGAAGCCCCCCTGTTCAGCTCTCAGGACCAGCTGAGCAGCTGGAGCCTGTGTGTGGACATCAGGCCAGGCAAGGAGGGGCTGGCCCGGGGACTCCCCTCCACTCCTTCCTAGCCACGCAGACCTGGGCAGGTCCCTTAGCACCTGTGAGCCACACAGTCCTCCCCTGTGAAGCAGGGACAGGATTTTCCCTTCACAGGATTAGAGATGAATGTGTAGGTGAGAGGGCTGATGGAGAGTGAGCGAGTGAGTGTGTGTGTGTGTGTGTGTGCGTGTGTGTGTGTGTTGGGGAATGCTGGGTCCTTTGTCTGTTTCTCAGTGGAAGAGAGGGGCCATCCAGAGGTTCTTTGACGGATCAGTGTCGGTCCTGATAAACTCATCGTTAAATTGGAAACACGGTCAGTTGGCAATGCACGTGACAACAGACCGAACACCTGGCTTGGCCCCAGCACCCCAGAGCAGCTTGTGGCTGATGGTGGCAGGGGTGCCGCTGCCCCACATCGTGATAGGAGGATCGTGCTGCACACCACCATCCTGGGAAGCATCGAAAGCCAGAACTGAATGTGTGTCACTTTCACCTCATCTAAAGCCACACGGTCCTAAGTCCAGAATGTGTGGCGGGGTGCCATCTCCTCTACTTCCTGGAAGAGCGTATGTGGAATTGGTGCTGCTGCTTCTGTAAGCATTGGGTATAATTCTCCAGTGAAACCGTGTGGGCCTGAAGACTGGGTTTTGGAGTGCATGTTTTAAATTATGAATTCCATTTCCTAATTCCACTGGAGTAGCCCTGGAGCTTAATAGTTACTTACTAGTTACCGGCTATTTGGCAGCTTACCTGTTCCGTGTTACTAGGTTGTGGTAGTTTGTGTTTGTGGAGGACTTAGTCCATCTCCCCTGACTTCAGATTTGGGTGTAGAGTTATTCCTCATATTTGCTCATCACCCCTTTCTTCTTCTTCTTCTTCTTTTGTGATGCAGGGGTGGAACCCAGGGCCTTGGATGTGCCAACGAGGCACTCTGCCACTGAGCCACACCCCAGCCCTCCCTCATCCTTTTGCAGCCCAAAGACACTCTAGTGATGTGCCCCCTCCCCTCCTAATGCTGATTGTTTGTGTCTTCTCTCTGTTTGTTTGCGCATCTTGCTAGAGATTTGTCAATTTTATCAATCCTTTAAAGCAATCAGCTCTTTGTTCCATTGCTATCCTTTTCAGTTTCCTTCCTTCCATATTTCCTTCCTTCCTCCTGTTTCGGTTTGTTTTGCTGTTTCTGGGTCCCGAGCTCAGAGCACGGGCTGCAGACTTTTCCCTTTTCCTGTCGTATTCATTTGGTGCTATCACTTTCCCCCTTCACGCCGCTTTAGCTGCATCCACAAACTTCTGTATGCTGTGTTTTCATTCAGTTCAATGTATTTTTAAAAATTTCCCTTGAGAGTTCTTCTCTGATCCATTGATTATTTAGATATTTAGTTTAAAAAAATATTTGGGCAGTTTCTAGTTACCTTCTGTCATTGGTTTCTGATTATGTCCATTGTGGTCAGGGAACACAACGACATGATTTCCATCTGTCGAGATTTGCTTTATGGTCCAACAGACTGCTTGCCTTTGTTTGTGTCCCATTGTCCTCTAGAGAAAATGTATGTCTCTTGTTGGGTGGAATGTTCTGCAAAGGTAGATTATTTCCCTTAGCCATGTTGTTGAGTTCTTCTATGTCCTTGATTATTCTCCATCTCGTTGACCTATCACTGTTGAGAGGTGGTACCACCTATAACTATAATTATTGATCTATTTGCTTCTTTCAGCACTGTCAGTTTTTGATTCACATAATTTGCAGCTCTTTGCTTGGGTTCATAATTATTTAGGAGTTCTTTGTCTTCTTCATAGATTAACTCTCTCATCATTGTATCATGTACCTCTTTGCCTCTGATAGTTTTCTTTGCTTTGAAATCTACTTTACCTGATATTGATGTAATTATCCCATTTTTCTTTTGATTAATGATTACATGATACATCTTCTCTTTTTAATTTCAACTTGCCATTTTATGGAGTGAATTTCATATAAACAGCAAATAGAATGTTTATAAATCTACTCTGCCAATCTGTCTTTTTAATAGGTGTGTTTAGGCCATTTACATTTAGTATAATTATTGGTATGTGAGGTGTTGATATTTTGCCATCTGAAAGGAATGATATAGAATCCCTTCCTCCTTTCGACTCCCTTTACCTCCCCCACCCCCGGTTTGTGATGTGATTGTCTTCAGTATTATCACCTCATGTAGAGAACCACATCTGTGTTGCAACGTTTCTTCAACCATCACATATAATTTAGAAAACGCAGAAGGAGTCTGAGTATTTATTTGTATTTTAGCTTCCTGTGTTTTTCCTCCCTCCTGAGATTTCAACCTTCCTTCTTTTACTGTTTGGTTTGTGTCTGGAGGATCTCCTCTGGCTGTTCATAGCAGATCTCCTGTAAGGTTTCTTCATCTTGGAATACTTTTATCCTCCCTCACTTTGCGGATAGAGTTTGAGTTGATGGTTCTTCATTTCAGCATTTGAGAACCACTGTGACTCCCTTTTCTCTCCTTCTGTGTTTTTTTTTTTAATATTTATTTTTTAGGTGTAGATGGACACAACACAATGCCTTTATTTTTATGTGCTGCTGAGGATCAACCCGGGACCCGCCCGTGCTAGGTGAGCACTCTACTGCTGAGCCACAATCCCAGCCCCTCTTCTTCTATGGTTTCTAATGAGAAATTCATGGTCTTTCAATCACTTCACCCGTGTAGCAAGGTGTTTTTTTCTGCCTCAGTATTTTCAAAATGTTTTGTCTTTAGTTTTCAGAAGTTTGACTCTGATGTGTCTTGGTGTGGATTTGGGGGGGGCTTTATCCTATTTGAGGTTCACACAGATTCTTGAATCTAGGTTTGTGTCATATTTATTTCTTAATGAACTCTTTCAGCTTGCCCTTCCTCCAACAACATCATGAATGTTAGATCTTTAGTAATAAAGATCTAAAGGTCCCAGAGACTATTTTGTTATTGTTCTTATTTGTTTGTTTGTTTGTTCTCTTTTTTCTTTTTTGTTCAGATTGGATAATTTTCTCTTCTTTCATTTTCCAGCACACAGATTCTTTCCTACACCCAGTTCCTTCTGCTGTCCAACCCATATGTTGTGTTTTTTATTTTGGTCATTGTATTTTCCAGTTCTAAAACTCCCACTTGGTCCTTTTCTGTATCTTCTGTTTATTTACTGAGACGTGGTGTTTCTTTTCTGAGGCTTTCTATTTTTCTCATGTGTTTCAAGCACATTCATAACTGCTTATGGAAATACTTCTATGATTGCATCATTAAAAGCTTTTGCTGGTTGGTTTAGGTGGTGTAATCCTGTAATCCCAGCTTCTCAGGAGGCTGAAGCAGGAGGATTGCAAGTTGGAGGCCAGCCTGGGCTATTTAGCAAGACCCTGCCTCAAAATAAAAATGGCAGGGGCCTAGGGATGTAGCTCATTGGAGAACAACCCTGGATTCAATTCCGGGTACCCTTGAATTAATTAATTAGTTAATTAAAGGTTTTCCAGATAATACTGTCATCTTGGCATTGACATTTCATTTGGTTTGCGGATCAGAATGTTACTGTAACTTGGCTGCTAGGGGTATTATGTTACCAGGCTCTGGATCTTATTTCAATCTTGTTCCACCTGGTTCCCTCTAGCTGCTGCCTTGGTCTTACTGCCTGGTCCAGGCGGGTAGGAGTGCCTCCTGGCTATTCTGCTGACTTGAGGAGAGGGATGACCTCACAGGTTCCTAGGGAAAGCTGATTCTGGACTCTCCAGGAGGCCTCAGATTCCCTCCCAGTGTGAGGAGGGGGTGGTTTCATTGTCCTTTGATGTTAGTAGGGCAGAAGTCAAGGATCCCGCAGGTTCTTTGCTATCAGCCTCTGGGGTGACCTCCAGGCCCTGGCTGCTCCTGCTTCCTGCAGTGTGGCTGTGGCACCCTGCACTTTTAACCCTTGCTGATATGGGTGGAGACCTCGCCCCCGGGGGCTTTTCTGGGTGGGGGCTTTTCTAGGTTCCTCTTCTGGCCAAGCTTTTCCAGGGTTTTCTGTCTGGCTAAGCCCCCCCTTTTCCTGGTCCTTTAGAAAGGGCAGGCTTTTGCTATTTGCTTGATTTGGTTTGGTCTTTGCCTCTTAGCATTTCCAGCTTGCTGACTTTTGGCACCGAGGGTGGAATATGTGGGGCAAAAAAGAAAACCCAGACCCAGTTGTTCTTGGGCCCTGGGGTCTCTAGCTGGTGCACTTTGTTTTCTCTCCACCCTTCATCTATTTTTTTTTTTAATTGTGGTAAATTTTACCATCCTCCCCATGTTTAAGGGTACAGTTCTGTGGTGTTAAATACACTCAAGATGTCCCACTGTGGCCACCGTCCAGTCCCAGAGCTCTCTTCATCTTGTAAAATTAAAACTTGACTCCCATTAAATAACAGCTCCCAAGGTTTTGGCAGACACCACCTACTTTCTGGTCTCCAAGTCTTTCAGAATTTGAAAAAAAAAATGTTTATCTTATATGTAACCCAGTGTCTTAAAGTTATACTTTGTGGAGGGGAGGAAATAGAGAAAAGTACACCTAGTGTGCTGTTGGAGGGGATTTCTTTACCTTCCATCACTTAGCAGACTTTTGACTATCTCTTTTTCCAGAGATAGTCAAATTTTACAAGGAAAATAATTATTTTTCTTTAAAAAAAAAAACAGAATGGCATTTTAGTCCTAGGAATTCAGGTATCAGTGGGCTGGAGGATACATTTGTGGGGGCAGCGAGATGGAGGTGGTAAACTTGTAGGCTGAGTCTTTCCTGGGACTCCTGAGGCTGCAAGTGAACCCTGAAGAGAACCAGCCCCAGACCTCTGCCTCCTGACCCCAGCCAAAGTGTTGTCACAGCTCTGCTCCTGACACTTGGCAGCCTGCCAGGGGAGGAACACCCCCTGTTAAGTAAACACTTCGTTTTCACATTTCACTGCTGGGGGTGGGGGTTGGAGGGCTCAGTCAGCCTAATGGGTTCCATATGTTGGCCTTGCTGGTCCAGGCATGACTAGCTGCACCTCTGATCAGATGTCTCGTCTTGTGTGATGGAAATAATAACTGCCATTCATTGTGTGTCTGTGCAGGCCAGACCTTGTGCACGGTGTGTTTTATTTGCAAGTCTTGCAGAATACTTGTATGCATTTAAGAATGTTTACACCAAATTTATAATTATTCCTATATCACCAGGTCAGCACATCGAGAAAAGGTTTAATTTTTTACGAGAGCACCTTCTATTCATCATTCCAACATAGATAGGAAATCTATAAGTACAATCTTGGCATGCTCTCTTGGCAAGTGCATTGGAATTTAGAATACTTTTCCACTTGCCTTATTCTGCCCAGTCCTACTTTGGAGTGGTTGCAGATCCCGTTTGCACATTTGTAAGTTCTTTTTGAGGATGAAGTCGGAGCTAGATGATGCTGGCAGTCTTGCACCCAGGACCTAGCAGAGCATTATAGCAAGCAGCAGTGTTTGTCAATGTGTTCACATGGTCCTTGCTTCATATTGGTTTCGGTGCTGTTATCTGCAGTGCGTGGCTCTTCTCTCCAAGAGGAGGTGTCGTCGATCTCCCTTCGTGATGAGGACACTCAGTCTTGGATGGATGGGTGACTTACACAAGGTCGTCTGGCTTCTGCATGGCTGAGCTGGGGCACCTTTGCCCCTCCGATTCTGGGGTCCTTGTTCTCACCCCACCCCTCCTACAGCCCCCATCGCCCAAGTCATACCAGTCAGACCCGAGCCTTCTGGGTAGAGATTCTCCTTCTGGGTAGAGATTCTCGGGCTCAATCCAGGACCCTCAGGACCAGCTGGGGGTGCTTGGTGCCTCTGTACCTGTTCCCTAGAGCACAGGCCTGATCCTGGCTGCATAGCAGAATCACCAGGGGAGAGTTTTAAAAATCCCAGTGCCCAAACTGCACCCCAGGCCAATAAACTCAAGCTCTGGGTGGGATCCAGACATCCAAAGCTTAAAAACCTCCCCTGGAAGATTCCAGTGTTCTCTGTTTGAGGTCATGGCGGCGAGTCGGAGCAGGCTGGTGAAAAGTCACGGATTCTGGAATGCTCTTTCAGTTCCCTGGTGACCCCCTACAGCAGGGGCCTGGGGGCTGCAGGCTGCTTTGGGAAGCTTCTTTTTTAAAGTACTTATTTGGAAAAAAAAAAGCCAAATACCTGTGTTGAAAAGTAGGGTGCAGGCTGAAGGGGCCGGCAGGGGCTGCCTATGGCTCTGAGGTTCCCGGTTTCCGCTGTTGAAGAGTGTGCCCAAGGTCAGGGGGAGGGGCGTCTGCTCTTTTATTTATTTATTTTTTAGCCTAAATGGATAAGTGAGGTCAGGGCAGTAAGGAAGAAGGCGCCACCTGAGAGGCCCAGGCCCCTTCAGACCCTCCCAGCCAGGGCTCAGAGAGGCAGGACAGCTTGCCTGCTGTGGGGCCCCCCTGTGCCCTCCAGACCCCTCCTCCTGCTCCAGGGCCCAGAGGCTGACCTGTGGCCACAGTAGTCTGCCATGAACTTGGCACTCGGGCTCCAGCTGGTTTCCTGCGCCACATAATCGTTGTTTGTCTGGAATTTCACTGAAAAGAGGTGTCCTGGTTTTATCTGGCAGCTCCGTGGCAGCTGTGAGCCACATGAAGCATCTGCCCCGCCAACACCAAGTCTTGTCATTTTTTTTTTTCTTTGTGTTCGGTATTGGGGTTTGAACCTGGGGAGGGGTAGGTCTCGGCCACTGAGCTACATCTCCAGTCCTTTTTTATTTTATTTTGAAAGAGGGTCTTGCTAAGTTGCTGAGGGTGGCCTCAAACTTGCAATCCTCCCTCCTGGGTCTCCTGAGTCTCTGGGATCTCGGCATGTGCCACGGGGCCAGGCCCATACTTCACCCTTTGTCCACTGTGTCTGGGCCTCTGCCTCCTGTTGCACCTCAGCTGAGACCTCTTGGGGCACGCGTGGCCCCGCCACCTCTCCCCTTCCTGTGCCCTCAGCTGGCCCTGCTTGCCAGTGCAGCATTTTTCTGCTGGGCCCTGGTGCACTGGGCACACGCCAGCCGGGTCCCTTTCCTCCTACAGTGGGTGTTCTGAGGGCATTGGCTCCAGCCAAGTTAATGATTTACAGTTTAGGACTGGTCATTCAGGTCAAGTGATGGACGGTGGTATTTTTCCTCTCTGGATCAGTCCAGAACCCTTTGCATTTACACAAACTCTGACTCTACTAATAGAACAATGCCGGTCTAGCTATTAACCTGGGTAACAGGGAAGCCGCCCTGGGACACAATCCACATAGTGGCCTGGGGGTGCAAGTGAAATAGGGGTACGGCCACCCGGGGTCTGGCCCTTTCTCCTAGGGAGGGTGGGGCACAGGGCCTCCCTGTAGACCGGACCACACCCCCCAGGCAGGCCCTCCTCCCCCCAACCACCCGGGTGCTTGGTAGCCAGAGGCTACACCCGGTGAGACCCAGCAGGGTGCCGCCCCTCCCCTCTGACAAGTGCGGTGACTAGGGACCTGAGGGCCGGTCTTCCCCAGGCAGCTAGCTCCTTGGCAGCTGGACTCCTATGGACTCTTGTCCTCTCCCTGGCATTCATCCTGCCTCCCTAAGGAGATAGGTCCAAAGGCACTGCCCTGAGAGTGGGCCCCAGCAGGGGGGGAGCAGTTCCACAGTGCCTTACTGAGAGCTCCTATGCAGGGATGCCCAGGCTGAGAGATGCTGGCCGTCCTGAGTGACAGGGCATAGAGGATGCCAGAGGAGAAGTCCCCAGGTCCCCTCTCTGCCTCTAGGTCTCTTGCTCCTCTCTTCCTTAGACTGCTACCTACTGGCTGACACTGACACTAGCAGTTATTTGTTATTCATTGGAAACTCCAGTTTTGGGGGGGGGGTGGAGGGGTAGAGGGGTGGAGGGGTGGGGGTGTGTCCTTGTTCTTATTCACCAACTCTGGTGTGACCCAGGGCTGAGGCCAGCTGCTCCCTTAGGCTCTCGGGAGTCCAGCAGGTATGAGGTTCTGAGCTGAGTGAGTCAGAGGCAGAGCCCTAGGGCAGGTATGGACCCTCTGTGTGCTCCACCTCACTAACCCAGGGCGTGATGCGTGGCCCTGCATTTCCCTCATCTTTTTGCTTGAACCAATAACAACCAGCTTAGAATGGACACTCCAAACGTGCCTTTCAAAAAAACCTAAAGTACAACTAATGTGAGCCTATATTTTTAGAAACTGTTGTGAGCCAGATGAAATGAAAACATCTCCCGGCTCATTCCCGCAGGCAGGCATCTTCTGGAGGCTCCAGCTCTGGTAACAGAAGCACTCCTCTCCCCCGCCCCCCACCAAAGCCCATAAACTCATCTCTTTGGACCAGTCGGTCTCTTCAAGACTGTTGGCAGGATTCATAGCACAGTCTGAGATGGAGCAGACAGCAAGAAAAGGGATCTTGGCTCTCCTTGATGGCCCCTTCCTGTTGAGCTGGTATGAAGGGCTTGGAATGAGTCACCTTTTAAAAGATTTTTTTCTTTGCGGTACTAGGGGCTGAACCCAGGGCCCTGTGATGCTCTACCACCGAGCTCCATCCCCAGCAAGATTTTTTTTTTGGGGGGGTGGGGATTTCTTTTCCTTCCTTCCTCCCTCCCTTCCTTTCTCCATCACCCCAGTTCTCCCTGGGGATTGAACCAGGGCCTTGTGAGTGCCAGGCTAGCGCTCTACCACTGAGCCCCATCCCAAGCCGCCGTCTTATTTCTGAAGCCGTCTTCAGAAGGGGGCTGTGAACAAGTGCGTGAACTTGGACGTGAGACGTATGCTGAGCTGCATGTTGAGTGATGGCTGCGCATCTTGCTGAAGGCACTGAGGATGCCCTGCTTCTTCCCATCCGGCTGGGAGGTGGGGCATCTTCCCCAGACTGAAGACTAACACTCAGGCTCTCTGCTTTTCAGCCATTGCTGAGGTGCAGGAAGACACCAAGCTGTCCCCAGGACCTTTCCCCAGGAACCTGCCAGCTGACCGCATGCCACTGTCCTCTGTCCACCGCCGCGGGGTCCAGCCTGCCTGGATGTTTTCACCAACCCAGGCAGGAATACCACATCTGGGGAACACGGCTGTCCCCCAGGTGACCTCGGCTGCGTCAAAGCTGCCACCTATTGCCTTTAATCACACAGTTGGACACATAATACTTTCCGAACACAAAGATGTCAAGTTCAATTGCTCCATCAGTGTACCTAATATCTACCAGGACGTTGCCATTACTTGGTGGAAAGACGGGAAGGAGCTTGGAGCCCATCATTCCATCACCCAGTTTTACCCAGATGACGAAGTCACATCCATAATTGCATCCTTCAGGTGTGTGTGCTTTCTGTTTTTCTTTTTAGATGTTATTATATTGAAACAAAGCCTCCTGATTTAAAACAACAGACCAAACAGCCGTTCTATTCCTTCGGTTGTCTCAAATAGGTGAGCATCTGTTATTGTTGACTTCTTTTAAACTGAGCCCCACTAGGATTGTTAGCGGATAATTGGGGGTGGGGGATGGTGGCTACCTGTCCCCTGAGCTATAGGTCAGCATCCAGCGCAGCTAGGACAAGAGCTCACCAGTGCCAGGAGCAGTGGTGCACACCTGTAATCCCAGAGACCCAGGAGGCTGAGGCAAGAGGCTCCAAAAATTTGAGGCCAACCTCAGCAACTTAGCAAGGCCCTAAGAACTCAGCAAGACCCTGTCTCAAAAAATAAATAAAAATAAAAAGAGCTGGGGATGTGGTTTGAAGGTTAAGCACACCTGGGTTCAATCCTCTGTCCTGTAGCGGAAAAAAACAGACAAACAGAAAACTTCCACTAGTGAGCAGAAATAGTGCTTGTTTCTTTGCCGTGGTGGGGATCAATCCCAAGACCCTGGGCATACTAAGCACAGGTTCTGCTTAGTATGCCCAGGGTCTTCCCAGCTCATGGGAAGGTGTTTTTCAAGGGGCTTTAGAAGGTATCAAGGTCACCTTTAGTGGAGACTTTAAAACAGTTGGCCCTCCCATTCCCTGTATTCACCACATTGCTCTGCCCTCCTCCCCCAATGATCTGTGTGCCGCAGTCCTCAGGCAGGCGGGCAGAGGAGGTGGAGGGTCAGCAGCCTAGGACATGAGGCAGGTCTTTGGCTGCCCCTCACACCTCAGTTTTCCACTTTGTTCAGCAAGAGCTAGCAGGAGGAGCTGGGGAGCTAGGGAGCCACCAAGGCGGGAGGTGTGTCGGGACTGATTCATTCTACTAGAGATGGAGCTGCCCGGTTCATGAGCCAGCTGCTGCTTTCTCACCCACCCTTTGGTATCGTGCACTTCTTCTGTTATGCTCGAATTCGGGACCCCCAAAAGACCACCAGAGACCCAAGATCGATGTAAGCAGCAAAGAGGTGTTTATTGCGAGCTAGCTCCGTCCTCCGCGTGCACACAGCAACTGGTGGCGCTGAGAGGCCCCGAGCCCAGGGTTTGCAGCAGTTTTATGCACTCTTTGGGGAAGGCAGGGACCCCACATACATCATAGCATCTCTTAGCAAATCATCACACACCGTGGGAAAATCAAACAACAACTCTTAACATTGATTAGCACATTCACTGGCGGAACAAGTTGCATAGGGGTGATTGGTCAGTACAAGAGAGGGATTCCTTTGAACTGATTGGTTTAGGCCACGAGGGGTGTACGTGCTGAACTACATGGTTTCCCGACATGTTATCAACCACCATAAACTACTGGGGGGTCATCTGGCATCCCAGGTATTTCCCTGTCTCATGCTGATGGGTGGCTGCTAGGGGGTTGCTATGGATTCCCACCTAGCCTGACTGAGTCGGGACACCTGGGGCAGCAGACCTCTCCTGTTATTTGTAGATAAACAACTCAGCAGGGTGGGTATGTGCCTAGGAGTGCTCTGTGGGTTTTTCCAAGGACAAGGGTCACGCCCCCTTCCTTGGACAGGCTTTGCTCTGAGATAGAGGCTGGTATTTCACTTCCTCTGAAGCTGTTGGGTTGTTGGTTTGCTTCTCCCCACTTCTCTTTTGTTTCTTAGCTTTATTTATTAGCATGTATTAATTTTACATTTGTGTGTGTGTGTGTGTGTAACTGGGGATTGAGCTCAGGGGTGTTATAACACTGAATTATCTACCAGCCCTTTTAAAATTTTTCTTTTTTGGGCTGGGGATGTGGCTCAAGCGGTAGTGTGCTCGCCTGGCATTCGCGGGGCGCTGGCTTCGATCCTCAGAACCACATTAAAAAAAAAAAGATGTTGTGTCCATCAAAAACTAAAACATAAATATTAAAAAATTCTCTCTCTCTCTCTCAAAAAAAATCTCTCTCTCTTAAATTTTTTTTTTTACTTATTTATTGTAGCTGGGATTAAACCAGGGTTACTTAACCACTGAGCCACATCCCCAGCCCTTTTTATTTTGAGATAGGGTCTCATTAAGTTGCTTACAGTCTCCTAAATTGCCGAGGCTGGTTGAACCTGCGATCCTCCTGGGATCACAGGCGTGTGCCTCCGTGCCAGGTCCTTTTTTAAATTTTTGGAACAAGTCTCGTCTCACTGGGTTGCCCAACACAGCCTTCAACTTTTGGTCCTCCCGCCTTAGCCTCCTGAGTAGCTGGGGATTACTGGCGGGCACTGCACCCAGGTTAATCTGACATCTGGATGAGGTGCAGGGTGATGTTTCAGCAGCACACAGTGCACTGTCCAATCCCTTAGTTAACATTTCCATTTCCTTATGTGTTTGCGGTCTTGGAGCCTCTCCTAGGTCATCCTCAAATGGACCACAGGTTATTGTGACCTGTAGCCTTCCCACTGCGCTGCAGGCAGTAAAACCCCTCCTCCAGCCTCATTTAGGTTTTGGTGCCTGCTCTCCGGGTGCAGTAGGAGCAGGAACCATCCGGGGATCCTCCCGCCCTGGATCGAGGCAGCCGCTTGGACGTGTCCTGGGTTCACTTTCCCTGACCTGACTCTTGGCAACGTCCCGCTCTGGGTCATGGCTTTCCGTGAATCATTTTGTTTTCTTTTCAGAAAGCCACCTTGTGCAGGGTTGAGTCACTGTCAGTTTAGTCTGTCAATACTTGCACGGAGAGGTACTTCTCTGCCCTCTTGGCCCAGGTCATAGCTTGCTCCTGGGTCTGCCGAGGTCCCCAGGCAAACAACATGATTCCATGTCTCCTCTTAGTTGTCTTAACTCTGTCTGGGTTTTTTATTTTCTATTGTTTTGTTTTGGAGCTAGGGATTGAAACCAGGGGCACTTAACCAGTGACCCACATCCCCAGCCCTATTTTATTTTTAATTTTGAGACAGGGTCTCTCTAAGTTGCTTAGAGTCTCACCAAATTGTCAAGGCTGGTGGTTGGTCTCGAACTTCTGATCCTCCTGCCTCAGCCTCCTGAGCTGCTGGAATTACAGGATTACAGGTGTGTGCCAGTCCACCCAGCCACGCGCGACATTGGACTTTTTATTTTTTATTTTTTTTGCGTTGGCTACAGAATGCAGATGCTTTACTGCTGATAGATGCAACTTGGGATGAGAAAAGTGAAATCATCATTTAGTTACAAATGAGGGAGGAGTTGTTTGCAGGCTTAAAGAAAGAGAAGGCTGGCACATGGGTCTCACTGGGTGTCATCTGGGGGGAGTGCACCCCTGTGGCCTCTCTGGGTATGGCCAGCCATGTGTCCCTGGGTCAGCTGCCACATCTCCCAGCCTCCTTTCTATGGTGATGGACCAGTGCCTGGCAACTGTGGGAGGGTTCCAAGGACCCAGTGGAAGAGCGTTTGAGTGGGAGAGTTTGAAGCTCAGCATAGGTCAGGGTCTTAGCTGTTAGGGCCCAGAAGGAACTCGGTGACGCTTTGAGAAACATAGAATTAATTTTGTTGCTTGTATTCAACTTACTATGTGTACACTCCATTCTAAAGGAGAATAATCTTATCTACCTCAAAACCAAGCCTTAAAGCAGGCTTCCTGGTCAGAAGTCGCAGGAATGATGACCACTCAGCTGACCTGGGTGGCATTCATGACATCAAATACATCTTTATGATGTACTCCAACTTTATGAAGGTCGGGTTCAGGTGCCACGGTGTCTGTCAGGTGTGATTCCAGGAAGTCAGAGTGACGTCATCAAGATTATAAATGTGTATGGCATTGCTCGGCATTGAAGGACATTGAAGACCCTAAACTTGCTATCCTTCAATTGAGATCTCTGAAGTCCCCATTTGTAGGGTGACTTGCCTAAGGTCAGGCGACAGCTGGCTGCTCATGAAATCATAGGAAGAGGACACAAAGTGTAGAGTATGTCTTGGCAAGGGTTAGGGGACCCAGCAGAGAAACACAGCCTGCAGAGCTGGTCACGGGCTGTTCTCCTATGAGATGTCACTGTCATGTACAGCAGTCCCTGTAGGTAGGTGTGGGTGGAATTTGCTGGATTTTGGAAATGAGGAGGTCTCCAGACTGAGGGCCCCACAGTTTGTATCTGCACTCATCTTTTAAGCACCAAGACTTTATAGGTGGCTGACCAGCCGCTGCAGCTGGGCCTCTGGCCGGGATCACAAGGGTATCAGTCACAATGCTGTTGCTGTCGCCAGCCTGGAGAAAAGGTCAAGATCCAAACCAAAGTGCGGGTCTCACTGAGTGAGAATTGCTTTCACGTCATCCTGCAGTCAGAAAAATCCCAAGTCCAGGGCCGGCCCTATTTAACCTTCTTAGCTGCACTGGTCCCTGGTTATGGCTGCAGATGGACTGGAGGGAAGGGGATCCCGCTGCAAGGGCAGGGATGGCGAGGTCCTGGTAGTGTGCTGAGGTAGAGTGCCCTGGGACTTCAAGTCTGGCCACGAAGTGTCATTTTAAGGGAGAAGGGCCCAGCCTGAGGACCAGGGGGAGGGAGCTTCTGACCCTGAGTGACCACATCCTGCAGTCAGACCTCCGTTCACTGAAACTGGAGGGGAAGAAAGATGGAGAGGTCAGGAGTTCAAGAGCATTTAAGTACAAATCCCACATTCTCTGGAAAGATTAGAGATTGGGTACTTCTTCATGAGATGATTCCTGAAAGATTTTCACAACTACTTGGGCTTAGCTTGTGTGTGTGTGTGTGTGTGTGTGTGCGCGTTAAATTTTTTGAAAATGATAACATGTATATTTCAAAAAATCCTTGGTGGGACCACAAATTGGTACAAACACTCTGGAAAGCAGTATGGAGATCCCTCCAAAAATTAGAAATGGGCCAGGCTCGGTAGCACACACCTGAATCCCAGTGGCTCAGGAGGCTGAGGTAGGAGGATCCTGAGTTCAAAGCCAGCTTCAGCAAAAAGCCAGATGCTAGGCAACTCAATGAGACCCTGTTTCTAAATAAAATACAAATTAGGGCTGAGGTTGTGGCTCAGTGGTCGAGTGTCCCTGAGTTCAATCCCTGGTACCCCTGCCCCCCCAAAAAAAAATTAGGAATGGAATCACCATTTGACCCACTTATCCCACTCCTTGGTATATACCCAAAGGAGTTAAAATCAACATACTACAGTGAGGTAGCCATATCAATGTTTACAGCAGCTCAATTTACAATAGCTAAGCTACAGAACCAACCTAGGTGCCCTTTTACAGATGAATGGATAAAGAAATTATGGTATATATAAAGAGTGAAATATTATTCAGCCATAAGGAAGAATGACTTCATGACATTTGCC
This sequence comes from Ictidomys tridecemlineatus, assembly GCF_052094955.1. Lineage (NCBI taxonomy): Eukaryota > Metazoa > Chordata > Mammalia > Rodentia > Sciuridae > Ictidomys > Ictidomys tridecemlineatus. The sequence goes on along the minus strand of NC_135488.1, from coordinate 31,497,782 downwards.
AGTGAATGGAACGATCTGGATCTGGAGACTCTCATGCTAAGTGAAATAAGACAATCTCCAAAACCCAAAGGTCAAATGCTTTTGCTGATGTGTGAAAACTAAACCACAATAAAGGGAAGGAGAGAAGTTCAGTAGATCAGACAAAGGGGAACAAAATGAAGGACGGGATAGGAATAGGAAAGACGGTAGAAAGAATCTAAGATAAACTGGGCATGGTGGTACACGCCTGTAATCCCAGTGGCTCTGGAGGCTGAGGAGGAGGATTGCGGGTTCAAAGCCAGCCTCAGCAACAGCGAGGCACTAAGCAACTCAGTGAGACCCTGTCTCTAAATAAAATATAAAATAGGGCTGGGGATGTGGCTCAGTGGTTGAGTGTCCAAGTTCAATCCCCAGTACCAAAAAAAAATAGAATCTAACATAATTTTCCTATGTACACATATGAAATATACCTAAGTGCCCACCCACAAGAATGGGGTCTTAATTAGAATAAAGTATATCCCATGCTTGTATAATTTTATTGAAATGCTTTCTCCTGTCATGTATAACTAAAAAAGAACCAATAAAAAAAAAGGGTGATGTAAAAAAAATTTTAAAAGCAATCACCAGGAAAAAAAAATATATAGGGCATTATATATATGTATCTCCATATCTTACAAATCCCCCCCAAAAGTCTTTTCAAGCATATGTAAGTTTAATGTTCTTGAAATAAGTTAGTCTTCTATTATATAGATGATTTTATATAGCCTCTTTCATTCATGTTGTTATTAACATAATCTTATAATGTCATATTCATTACACTCGTTAACAAAAACATTTCCCTAGATTATTAAAAGTTTTCAAAATACTTTAATGGCTGCCCTTATGCCTCTGTATTTTGTGATTGTGAAACAGAAGCAAATATAGAATAATGCAAATAAAATTAAAAAGGGAAAGCAGTAAGTTATGTTCCAAATGCCCAGGTCAAGGGCACATCCATTGGAGGAAGTAACTAATGCGCTGTTTCCTGCCAAGTGCCCCCTGAGCTGAGTCTACTTTATGCTAATAATTCACCTTTCATTTGTCTTTTCCCTGTTGATCGTGGGTGTCTGGTGGTGACGGAGCCAGGAGTCATCTTCCCGGGGTCGGGTACTGCATTATAATGGATGGCTTGGTGATTAAGGCTGAAAGCCCACCCCGTTCTCTCCTGTCCAGTCCTGGTCCATGTGAACTCCAGCTGCAAACTCCCCGTTACCAGCCTCCTTTGCCTGAGTCACTGGGCTGAGCTTCCTCCTGGGTTCTCTGGCCCGTTACCCTCCTCATCTGCATCCAGTGCCAGCTGGGCGGTAGGGTGGCCATTCAGCCAGGCCCCGGATGCTGCTTGGCCCAGACCTCTTCCTGGAGTCTCCAGGGGAGGGTGTAGTTTGTGGAATAATTAGCCCTGAACTCTAGGATAGCACACAGAAGGCCTCTAGCTTAGATGGAAAGGCCCCTTGCCAGGGTCAGCATTCTAGAAAGGCAGAGGCCATCAGACAGCAAGCCCGGGGATACCTCAGTCTCTCAAGTGCAAACAGGAACCAAGGTTCTAGGAATGGGCAGATCTGGCTGCTGGGGGACATGTGGTGAGGGGGAGTGTTTGCTTTCTGTTTGGTCGGGCGTCTGCTGCAGTCCCAGTGCTAAAGAATTATACTTTCTCAGTTTTCTTTGTTAAGATGTCAAGTGGGTAGTTTGGGTCCCCTGAATCCTGATTCCCTTGGGGTCCCCTGTGTCCGAGCAGGCTCTTGGCTGCATGAGACTCCCAGTGCTGTGCTAAGCCCTCCTGCGCTTGGCCTTTGTGACTGATTGGTACATGGTGACAGGTCTTCATCTTGATGCTTTTGGTGGCCATGAAAGTGGGATTGTACATGAGCAATCAGCAGAAGGCTAGAAAATGAGAACTGAGCCAAACCACTGGCAGGCAGGTGGCCGCAGAGGCCCGATGGTCACCGACTCACTTCACACCCCCGAGATCCTTGGCCCAAAGCCCTTGCCCTGGCTTCTCCGGCATCTCTCATCAGCCCTGTTTCAGAAGCAGGAAGCTTCTCAGTGGGTCTTTGTGCTTCTTTATTACATCATTTTTATTTTTTGTTTTTTATCATGGTAAACGACCCAGAACATTCCACCCCTTTTTGACCGCGTAAGTCACCCCCATCCACACTGATGTGCCGCCAGCCAACCACAGAACTTTTCTACCTTCTCAAACTGAAACCCTGTCCCCCTTGCACACGAGCTCCCCATTCTTCCCTCCCACGGCCCCTGGGATCCACCTTTCCTTCCCTCTCTGGAAGCATATAGGTGACATCGTACATTACCCCCCTGCCCCTTCTCATTGCTTTTAGAGATTCCAGAGCTCAGCAACTACTTAGGAGCCTTTTCCCAGCAGAGCAGCCCAGCGTGGCAAGACCGAGGGCCAGGGACTACTGTGAGTTGGCAGAGGGTCCTGGGGCCACCAGCTGGACTGCCCTGAGTGAGTGGTGCAGCTACCAGGTGGTTCCTGTCTAGACACCGTGGCTGACTCCATCGTCCTCTTCTCCTCCCTGGTTCACATGTCTGAATTTGGCCAAAGCCTGATGAGATTTCTGTGTCATTTTTTTTTTAATGCAGCGTGTACACATAATAAAACAGTCTGACTTTTTAGAATTTCTCTCCTCTGCTCCAGCCCCCAGCCACCTCCCCATGGAGAGCTGAGGTTGCCCATCCCTTGGGTGTCTTTCCAAAGATGGTTGATGCCATCCCAGGCATGTTTGTGTGTGTGTGCGCCAGTCCCAGGAGGGGTGCTAATCTAATATGGTATTACTCATGGCTGTGGTGGAATCAGTACCCAAGGGTCACATTTTTGGGTGGCTGTGGAAGTTCTGTTTTTGGCTGAGTCATGCACTGTGCTATAATTATATTTTACTTCTTGCATGGCTTTTTTTTCTTTGTGGTTTTCATTTTTATTATTGAGTAGCGTCTTGATTTCCCTGAATGCAGCAGTTTCCTTGCTTGCTGGTTTGTTCAATACTGATGGCTCATTCTTCCCCAAATTGGAGAGGAAAGTCCTACGTCCTGTCCTGTCACAGTTGCAGAACTCTGAGCTCTGATTTCCTCCTGGGAGACACCTGTCCTGGCTGCCTGCCATCTCAGGCTTCAGTGTGGAAAGGATCCCCTCCCGCGGGGGCCCAGCTGTGCCTCCTCTGTGCTGCCCCTGGGACCCCACTCCTCCTGTGTTCCTTGTGCTGCTGCCCTGAGCCCAGGTCCTCCTCTTCCTGGCTTTCCCTCTGGCATCTCCAGCCCTTATCCACTAACTTTTGGGGACACACATGTCCAGAAATGCCCCTTTCTCCATTCTGACCTTAGGGTCATTTGGATAGATACAGAATTCAAATAGGAAAATCACTTCCTATTGTAATTTTTTGTGGGGGGGTTACTGGGGATTGAATTCAGGGGTACTCAACCACTGAGCCACATCCCCAACCCTATTTTATTTATTTTTTAATTTTTTAGTTGTAGAGGGACACACAATATCTTTATTTATTAATTTATTTTTTACGTGGTGCTGAGGATTGAACCAATGCCTCACACATGCTAGGCAAGCACTCCGCCACTGAGCCACATCCCCAGCCCTATTTTATATTTTATTTGGAGTCAGAGTCTCACTGAGTTGCTTAGCACCTTGCTTTTGCCGAGGCTGGCTGTGAACCTGAGATCCTCCTGCCTCAACCTCCCAAGCTGCTGCACCTGGCACTAAGTTCTTAAAGGCAAAGTTTGGATCGGTTTCCCTTTGTGCTCTGCATCCTGGTTTTCATTCCTGGGCTGGATTTCCTTGGTGGTTGGCTTCAGGTATTCCTGGGCATTTTGTGCAGTCTGGTTCCTACAGTCCCAGGTGTGTGGCCAAACTGACGCTTAGATCTAATGGTTTCTCGGGCTCTCGGGGCCTCTGCACAGGTGTGCTCCGCATCCCGGGCTGGGTGTACCCCCTTTCAGCAGCCTTCCTGGTGCCACGCCCTGTGTCCCCCAAGAGCTCCTGTGTGAAGGCAGGAAGATTCAGAGGCGATGGGACAGGTCAGGAGAGCTGTAACCTTACTGTGCATCCTAGTTTGAATGAACTCACTGGCCGGTCACTGTAGGCAGGTAGGGCGTGGCCAGAGGAGGTGGGTCCCTGTGGGTGTGCCCTGGAAGGGAGCCCCTGCCCTGTGGCCCCTTCCTTCTAACCCCTACTTCCCGCTGCCATATGTGAGCAGCTTTTCTCCACCACGTCTTTCCGCCATGATGCTGTGCTTCACCTTGGGCCCAGAGCAATGCACTTGGCTGACCATGGGCTGAGACCCCTGAGTTGTGAACTAAAATAGACTTCTTCAAGTTGTTCTGTTGGATGTTTTGGTCACAGCGAGACAACGCTGACTGAAGCACCTTCTTGCTGGGTCATATGATAAGCTTGTTGCTGCGGTGAGGCCCCCAGCTTTGGCAGAGCCAGTCTTCCAAGGCCTGGGTGTCCTCTGCCTGTGCCATCCCCCAGTGGGCTCCGTCAAGCCCTGGGCCCTGCCTGGAGAGCAGGATGGGTGGGGTGTGGAGTCTGTGGGAACCACGCCTCTTCAGTGCCGGTGGTTTGCCTTGGAGCTGCAAAGCCTAGACTGGTCAGCCGTATAGAACCCTCCGGAACTGCTGAAAGGCAGGGTTGCTGCTGAGCAGCCAGTGGTTTTCACCCTCAGTGGCCAGGTGCCATGAGACAGGAGCCTCGAGCCTCCTGCTTCAGGCCCTTCCCATCACTGTGACATTTAGGGACTTACGGGGACTCAGCTAGCCCCTACTTGGAGGTACTTGGCCTGCAAGGTCTCTTTCGTCTCTGGTACCCTCTAGGTATTGAGATATGCAGCTACGGCCCTAAAGCATGGCAGGATCTCGCCTTTCCTTGACCCTGACCCCCCACATGTGCACGATGCTGTCACCTCACCTGGTGCACTCCAGAATCATACTCCCACTGGAAGGGGAGGGAAAGGAAGACAGAGCATCCCAAGGCAGAAGAGTACTGCTGGGGCCTGTTCATCAGGCAGTGCAGGCAAGAGCCCTGTGGTGCTGCTGGACACCAGGAAGGAAAAGGAGGTGCCACAGCGGCCCTGACACCCCACCCCCACCCCAGTCCTCACTGATGCTATTTTTTTGTTCAGTTTGGTTTTTTGCACTGCAGATTGAACCCAGGGGCGCTTAGCCACTGAGCCACATCCCCAGGATTTCTTAATTTTTAATTTCTCACTAAGTTGCTTAGGGCCTCACTAAATTGCTGAGGCTGGCCTTGAACTTGCAATCCTCCTGCCTCAGCCTCTCCTTTACTCAGAGGCTGCCAATTCAAATGTCCATGACATCTGAGAAATACCTTATAGCAGCCTTTGGAGGTGTGAACCAGACAGCTGGGTACCACCGCCCAGCCAAGCTGACGCATCAAGTCAACCATCACAGCACGCAGCAAAGAAGGTGAGGAACTGCATGTTCCTGTGATAGGGGCTCAAAATAATCCTGCAAATATCTTGATGTATTTTCTTTGCAGTATAATCAGTGTTCAGCGTTCAGACAATGGGTCGTATGTCTGTAAGATGAAGATAAACAACGATGAGATTGTGTCCGACCCCATCTACATCGAGGTACAAGGTAAGGCCAGAGGCTGGGTGTCCCATTGCCCAAGAGCTGTTTGTTTTAGGGCTTGTAATAAACATTTTGTGTGCAGTGTTCTGGCGTTTGGCCTATCTCCCCTGCCCCCCCCCCTTTTTTTTTATTTGTAGAGGGCACAAATATCTTTATTTACTTATTTTTATGTGATGCTGAGGATCAAACCCAGGGCCTCACATCTACAAGGCAAGTTCTCTACCGCTGAGCCACAGCCCCAGCCCCTGGCCTATCCCCTTTTTGACTCTGTAAACTTTGCAAATCCATCAGCAACGAAATTTCACAAGATCTTCTTTTTGGACTTTAAATCATAGTGAAATTAATTCAGTCATTAAAAGCCTGAGCTTTATACTAGCACCAGAGGAGAAATCAAAAGGGACTGTGTGTGGACCTCCTTGTCCACAGTTGTTTACATTTTAAAAAACCTGAGGTTGTCCAGGCGTAGCGGGGCACACCTCTAATCCCAGCGGCTCTGGAGGCGAGGCAGGAGCATTGAGAGTTCAAAGCCAGCTTCAGCAACGTAGTGAGGCCTTAAGCAACTCAGTGAGACCCTGTTAAACACCCTTGGGTTCAATCCCTGGTACCAAAAAAAAAAAAAAAAAAAAAAATTGCTAAGGACTTTTTTCGTTGCTGTCCAGTTCTTGGAGCTGGCACAGGTACTGCCCCCTTGGGCAAGTGGCCCTTTGCGTGCTACTGGGCATTCTTTCCTGTCTTGCTTGTGTTTTGGTCCAACACGGGAGGGTGGCTGGTTTACTGGACTGGGTTAGCAGCTGAGTCTGGACTATTCTTGGGGCTTCAGGCCCCCACAAGTTTCTCTGGGCACATAGCTTGAAGAAATTCCATGCCCTATTTCACAACATCACATGGGTTGTCAGACAGCAGATAAGGTGTCTGCCTTTGAGGAACCTGACCAGGTGGGAAAGGTGAGCACAGGTGACCCTGGGCCTGCGGTCCTGCAGGTGGGGTTGGCGTGTCTGGGTCTGCTCCTCCCCTGGGTGCTCCCCTCCCAGGCATCTGCATCCCTGCCCTCGAAAGTGCCCGGCCAGCAGAGCCATCAGGTCCCCTCTGTCTTTTCTACTTTTTCCTGAGCCTCCCCATCGCAGGCTGTAGAACAAGCTTTTCAGCCACAAGCGTTTCCATCTAAAGGCTCAAAGGCTCCTGCGCTACCCATTCTTTTGTGAACCTGAACTTGATACCCACTGGTGCCGCGGGAGGGAGGCAGGAGAGAGGAATGGGCAGAGGGTGGGAGAGGTGGAGACCAGGAGGGGGCTCTTCTGGGAAGTCCCTTTGGACCGCTGCTCAGGTCTGGCTGTTAGTGGGGGGAGGGGGTCTCCTAGATTTGCTGCTAATCTGGGGGAAAAATGTAGAGGACATTTTTACTTATTAGAATTCCAGGGGGGGAGGGAACCCAGGAAAGAAACACATTAAGTTTTGGAAAATCTTGAAACAGGAAAAGGAATCCTATTTCACCAATGTCCCACCTCAGATCTGGAAGATTCCAGCTCCCAGAGAACACAATTTGAATGCCTGGGGACAGTGGGTTTGATCTGCCAACATTTTAGACCCATGCCCCCCAGATGGTACTCACCGCCTTCTCAGAGATATTTTCCAAGCTTCCCTGTAGCCCTGAGTCTGGAGTCACGGTAGGACATCTCAGGATCACAACAACCACGGAGCTGTGTCTGTCCTGTTTACCTGAGAACGTGCTTTGGAAAGTGCGCTGCCCCACACAACTGTCTGAATTTTGCGGGGTGCGTGTGCTGAAGCGCCAGCCCAGGGTCTGAGCGTGCCAACCGCCGTCCGGTCTGGATTTCAAAATCCGTTTTCACACACGGGAGACTGGCCTCCACACTCGGCCGCTGTATTACGTAGCTTCTCTGTTTGTTCTGGTGAGAAACCTGCCCCCTGGTCCAGGCTTCAGAACAACACTTCAGAACTGTCCCCTGCTGGTCAAACCAGTTCTGAGTCCCCTTTGGCGACTGTCCTAGAAAGCCAGCTAGAGACGGACTGGCAAGAATGACCCTCTGGGCTGTTTTATCCAAATTTAGGGAGTCCATTTCAACCTCAAAGTGGGACACAAGTCTCCTGTCCCAAGTGCTGGTCAGTTGGGACCCCCCACGGGCTCTGCTCCTGATCTGGGTGGGAAACACGCTGTGGCCTGAACTCTCTCTGCAGGACTTCCTCACTTCACCAAGCAGCCCGAGAGCATGAACGTCACCAGGAACACCGCCTTCAACCTCACCTGTCAGGCCGTTGGCCCCCCTGAGCCCGTCAACATTTTCTGGGTGCAAAACAGCAGCCGCCTTAATGAACAGCCCGAAAAATCGCCCTCCGTTCTCACCGTGCCTGGTAAGCCCAAGCGGGTGCTCGGGTACTCATTCATTATTATCACTTTTCTTTAATTTATGTATTTATTTGATCTCGGGCAGAAGAGATCAAAAGCTTGGTGACCTGGTGGCTCACCATCCACCGGCAGGACAGAAGGGTGAGAGGCGCGGGTATGGCCGCCGAGGTTAGGGGGCCAGGCGGATGGGCAGGCAGGTAGGGACCACTGTGGGAGGGTATCAGGGGCTGGGCTTGGGAGTGGGCGAGCGCACTGCTCTGGTGGTCAGGTGGCCAAGCAGGTGACTTTGAGCATGGCCGAACCAGCCCGAGCCCTGCTCACCACCCCGTGGGAGACGGCAGCCCTGGTCCTGCTGCCCCTGCAGGAGCTGCACCTGCGAAGCCACCAAGGTGAGGACCTCACTGAGATCAACAGCAAGAAAGTGGCCACTGGGCACTGCAGGGGCAGGAGTCTGAGTTGCTGAGGGACTGTGGCTGACCTGCCTGCCACTCCTCCATAGGCTGGATTTCCACGCAAACAAGAGTGCCCCCGCTTTGTTCCCTACCCTGGGGACAAGGCTGTTCACAGAGTTGGTCCCTGTGCCCCTGACTGCCCCTTTCAGCAGCATCTGGAAGTCCCCTCCCTGCTGTGCCTGAGGATGTGCTGGGCATTGGGGACACCCTCCTCCTCTGTATTGAGCCTCCTTCTGGGCGGGGGTTGGGGGTGAGGGTCAGTTCTGGATGTCAGCACCCTCCCCCCATCCTGGCCCTGCTGCTTCTCCCACAGTGGCCTTGAACTTGAGTCTCCAGCCCTACCCCCTGGCATTTCTGCTTGCTGAGTATGTAGACATCTTAAAATGCAACCCTCCATCACCCCAGACTTGTTCCGCCCCGAATTCCCCTTCTGGGTAAATAATGTCACCCACCGCCCATGCTTTCTTCCCTTTCCTCTTTTGTCACGTTGAGTGCCATCAGCAGTTCTGAGTTCTGCCTGCACAGTACAGCTGACTCGGCCCTTTCTCCAGCCCTACTGCTGATCCTGTGATCCCTGTCACCGCCAGCTCTCCCGCACTGGCCTGTCCCCACTCCTGTCCTCTCTCCTTAGCAGTAGACCATGTTGGTCAGCCATTTGCTGAAAACCCTGCTGTGGCTTTAGTTGTCTTGACTGTCGCCCAGAGCCCCTCCTGCCTTGCTCCTACACCCGGCTCCTCCCTCTCTCCTCCACCCTGTCATGTTCCTTTCTGCCCCAGGACCTTTGCACTCTCTCCTTTCTGCCTCAAGTGTCCTCCCCTCTGCCCTTCCTTCCATCCACAACTGGAGACTCCCTCCCTGATTACCCATCCCCACCCTCCACTGACTCCTCCTCTCAGATTCTTCCATTGCAGCTGTCCAAGTCCTAGGTCTCCTTATGGGTCCTCTCCAGGAGTTCACCTGTGTACCCAGGGCCTGAGGCAGGGCCAGGCCTGCAGCAGGGCTCAGCGGCTCCTTAGGCCGTGGGTGGTCAGCAGGGGAATGCCAGCCCTGGGGACGGCCCCTGCGGTGCTTTTCCAACCCTGACTGCAGGAGGAACTGAGGGGTTTTTCTCCCTTCATCTGAGTTTTGAGTTTCTCCAGGTGGTTGATAACTAAGCAAATTCTGTGCTCAAAATCTACCTAACATCAGGCTCTCTGCCCTCTGTAGGGTGACGGCTCTGCAGTCCCCTAAGAGACACTTTGTCCATCTAGATAAAGTTGACATACGACGCAGTGTACGCATTCCACACGGCGAGCGCAGATACCGGGTGACCAGCAGCTCAGTGTCACTGTCCCCTCCGAATGTCCTCGCGGTCCCTGCTGGGCAGTCACAGGCAGCACTGCCCCTTGTCTGTTATCTTGGGCTGGTTTTGCCTCCTCTTGAACTTCACGCAGGCTCCCCTGGATGGCATGGTGTCTATGACCACGTTCCTTGCTGTGGCACCGTGTTGTCTGTGACCCCGTTCCTTGCTGAGGCGCCGTGAGGGTTATTTCGCGGTAGTCATCCACTGTATCAGGCGTGGACTGGTTTATCCATTGGTTGAGAGCAGCTCGGGCTGATGGTGGCTGTGGGCTGTGATGGATACTCGAGCCAAGCACATTCATTTGTAAGTCTTTCGGTGACTTGTGTTTTTTACTTGTTCTTAGCAAACACCTAGGAACAGAGTGGCAGGGTCACACGGTGGGTGTGTGTTGAACATCTGAAGAAACCACCAAACTGGTTTCCCAAGCGACCATACCATGTTCCATTCCCCGACACAGAGGGTGAGATCCGGTTGCCCCCGCTGTCACAGGGCCAAAGCCACCCGGCTGGTCCCTTCCCACCAGTTCTTGTGGTCCCTGTAAAGATCAAATGTGTTGCACATAGTAGGTGGCATGAGTTTATTCAAGGGATAGGAACAAAGGAAAAGGGGACACTCTTGAGGGAGAGAGTGGGTCCCCCAGGGAGGAGAGGGATGACCTGCCCTCTGCCCTCCAGTTTTATTGACTTTTGGTTCTGGGGATTGAACTCACGGGCACTCCACCACTGAGCCACATCCCCAGCCCGATTTTTTTATTTTGAGACAGTGTCTCACTAAGCTGCTCAGTACCTTGCTGAGTTGCTGAGTCTGGCTTTGAACTCTGGATCCTCCTGCCTCAGCCTCCAAGCTGCTGGGATTACAGGTGTGCCCTGTAAAGCAGAAACCAGGGAACAAGAATGAGGCACCAAGAAGGTTTATTGGGGGCGTTCTGGGCGAGGTTCACTGGCCCCTGAAAGGGTGAGGGCCTCGGGGCGGGAAAGGCAGGAGCAGTCCTAATAAGGAAACTGGGATGAGGAGCCCAGGCCATCTACATTGCAGCCGAGTTTAGGGTCATCGTGTCTGTCGCAGGTTGGTCAGGGCTGATGCAAGTTGACAGGGCGAACTGTGGTGAACTGTGGTGGTTGGGGTCCGTGCCATGTCAGCTGCTGATTGGCCATTTCGGGTCTCCTCCGCCAGGTGGAAAGTCCCTGGCCACAGCCCCCTTGAAAGGGAGGGGGAAGGCAAGGCTGCAGACCTCGTGCACCACCACCACGTCCAGCTTGCCCTCCAGTTTTATTGGGGGTCCCAGGGACGTTTCCCAGGAGTCCCACTCAGGCCCACTCCTTGGCTTTGACTGACAGCAGGATTGCCGCAGACTTCCGAGACCCCACAGCGAGACCCCATTGCACAAGGTCTTACCCAAGGAGGGGAGGCTTTCCTATTACACGCAGAAATCCAGGACTCTGCCTAAGCTGGGCCTAGGACTCCTTCTTACAGGTGTTGTGGTGGAGGGCTTGGCTCTGAATAAAGGTCACAGAGGGGCCCCCTGCAGGGTACCTTTTGTGCTGCTCATTTGGGAGGAGCCTGGGCCTGCATTTCCCTACCTACCCCCTGCACATAGGGGTACTTGGGTGAAGAATGCAGCCTTAAGCCAGGCTGCAGGGAATTTGCCCTTTCCAAGAAAGCACGCAGGTCTGCCCGGCACCTTGGGCCACTCTGGGCTCATCCCCTCACCTCGAATTCCTGCTGCTCCCAGCACCACCACATCCTTGGTGACACTAGATATGGTCAGTCATCTTAATCCTAGACATCCTAGTGGATGTCAGGTCATCCAGTATTGGGATTTTAATTTATTTTCTTGACGTCTGATTCTAGATTAGACTTAGAAAAGATTTCTGATCTTGGGCCCATCTTTCTTTCTTTCTTTTTCTTTTTTTTTTTAAATATCAGGGATTGAATCCAGGGGTGCTTAACCACTGAGTCTCATCCCCAGCCGTATTTAGTTTTTATTTTGAGACGGTCTCAATAAAGTGCTTAAGGCCTCACTAAGGTGCCAAGGCTGGCTTTGAACTTGTGAACCTCCTGCCTCAGCTTCCCAAGCTTCTGGGATTACAGGCATGGGCCACCCCGCCTGGCACAAGATGAAGTTTTGAGATATGTGTACGTTGTATAATGCTATTGAGTTAACCAAGGTGTTACCTTACACAATTACCATTTTTTTGTGTGGAAAACCATCTGTGTATAGGAAAGATTTCTGAAAGTTCAAGGACAACTTGGGCATATTTTAAATTCTGATACATTTTAAACTCCTCCTCAAAGGACCTTGGCCATTTTGCACTTTCCTAGAATAGTACTTGCAATGGTAACAGCCTTTGGGTTTTGCCAGTCTGATAACTCTCTCAGAATGCACTAGTTCCCCCTTCCCTGAGGTTTTGCTTTCTATGGTTTCTGTTATCCATGGTTAACCAAGGTCCAAAAATACCACATGGAAATTTTCAGAAATGTGAGGGAGAGAAAGACAGAGAGACCACACTCACATCGTTTTTATTGTAGTACATTGTGGCGATCCTCCTATTGTGCTGTTAGTTGCCTTTGTTAAGCTTGCAGTGTGTCTAAGTGGTCAATGAAGCTTCACGATCAGTATATATTCTAGGAAACTCCAGTGTAGCAGGGGTCAGTACTGTCCACGCGGTTCCTCGCATCCCCTGCAGTGCTGAGATCTCTCCCGCTGGTAAGGGGTACTTCTGCATCAGATTCACCCCTCCATCTATTTCCAGGAGATGTCTTTAAGGCAGGACCTGAGATGATTCTGGGCACATCCTCAAGAGCTAGTTCAGTGGCTGGTGCAGGGAGGGCAGCAGTGACCAGCCGGAGGGCTCACAGGGCAGCATTGGCAAGAAGACGCCTGCCCGGTACCAGGTGGAAGTGGTCACTAGCATTTCATAGAGAGCTGGACTCAGCTGTTGTAGAATTTCCAGGGTAGAGACAGATGGGACCTAAATGAAGAACTCTTACTGAAACCACCGAGTTGACGTTCTGCCCTGGTTTCTAAATGAACAGCACCCGTTGCTCAAGCACCCTTTCTAGTTGTGAGGCCGGTAAGTAGCTGGCTGCTGACTTCTCAGCAAGAGTGTTTTTTTTAAGAAGGGAGACCAGGAGAGGATGGGGACAGGGGACCAGGGTGGAGGGAAGGGAAAGAGGAGGTAACGGAAAACAGAATTCACCAAATTATGTTATGTGCAAATACAAATATATCACAGATTCCCATTATTTTGTATGATTATAATTATAATGCACCAATAAAAAAGCATTTTTTGTTGTTCTTTTTTTTTTTTTAGAAAAGAATACTTTTTTCTAAAATTTTTTTTTGAGAGAGAGAGAATTTTTTTTTTAATATTTATTTTTTAGTTTTCGGCAGACACAATATCTTTGTTTGTGGTGCTGAGAATCGAACCTGGGCGGCACGCATGCCAGGTGAGCGCACTGCCGCTTGAGCCACATCCCCAGCCCCTAGAAAAGAATACTTTTACTAGGATTCAGATTAATGATATCAAAAGAACTTGTTAAATGTACATTTCGATCAATTCTATTTTATGACAATTTCCATCACAATTCATATGGCTTGGGCCAGGTATGGTGTTGCAGGCCTGTAAACCTAGCAGCTCTAGAGGCTGAGGCAGGAGGATCAGGAGTTCAAAGCCAGCCTCAGCAAAAGCAAGGCCCTAAGCAACTCAGTTTTATAAATAAAATACAAAACAGGGCCGGATATATGGCCCAGTGGCCAAGTGCCCTTGAGTTCAGTCCCCAGTACCCCACCTCCTCAAAAAATAAAATTTGCCTGAGCATGCAGCTGTGCGCCTTTGCTTTGGCTCCTTGGGGATGGGGTGACCAGCACCCAGCACCTCTGCTCAGCCGGCCCGGAATCCCACGGCTCTCATCAAATGCCCGTTTACTGCAGAACTGGTGCTCTGCTGTGCAGGTTGGGTGATGTGATCTTGCAGCCACGTTAGACACCTGAGGCATTGCCAGGTTCTTCCCTCTTCCCAGACACCCGGCAGTCACCAAGATCTGCACGTCATCGTCCTCAGATGCCAGCTCAGCCCCTCCCTCCCTCTGCTTCTGCACACTGTGGCCTTGAGTCAGACTTTCCTGGCTCCTCCCCAAGACTTTTGCTGTCACATCCTAACCACGGTCCTGGGCTGCATGTCCTCGTGCCCTGTGCCCCCAGCCACCTACATAGTGAGTCACTCTCTGCTTCAGCAGAGGGATGCCTCTAAAATACCAGGTTATCGTTTCTGGCTGGACTTCCCAGTACCCGCGGGTTACTACCACGCAGTGCCTAAGATCCTCTGGTCTCCTTCCTGGCCTGCGTGGGGAGTGGGGGGCTGCTCCCGAGGCCTAATGAGCCTCCGGTGGGACCTCAAATGCACCGCGCCCTGGTGCCAGACCTTTGCCAGTTCTGTGAAGCTACTAGAATGGGGTTTGTATTTTTTGCCAGTTCTGTGAGGTGGAATCCAGGGCTCCACCTCTGAGCCCCGCCCCAGCCCAGGACTTCAGATCCCACGTGCAGAACTGGAGGGGGCTTGGGTTAGTCAGGGAGAGCCCCGCGTGGCACAGGCCACCGCCCACCCGCGGGGACTCTGTCAGGCCAGCTCTTGCTGAGTGTTCCCGGGCCTTTGGATTTTGTAACGCTGTGCAAGAACTGCAGAAAAACCTAGTTACATCCATTTTTAACCTCGCCCAAGCTTTGGTTTGATGCCTGAGTCCCTCCCCAGGCGCATGCTGGGGGACTGGGTCAGAGACCCCTCTGTCTTGAGCTGCCTGTGTCCCCCACCCACTGAGGAGGCTCACAGGGGGACCCAGCCCATCTTGACACTGACCTCTGGGGGCTCTTGCCCCATCCCTTCTACCCAGAGAATTCCACCTGGGGACGTGGGTTAGATGGGCCTGGAGGTTAGACCACTTTGAGCAAGCTTATTTATTTTTTAGTTTTTTTGCTGTGTAAGCATGTTTTTTTTTTTTTATTTGTTCTTTTTAGATGTACGTAACCCTAGAGTGTATTTGGACATATGCTACATATATGGAGCATAACTTCCCATTCTTGTGGTTGGACGTGGTGTGGAGTTTCTCTGGTCGTGTGTTCATATACGAACACAGGAAAGTGATGTCCGATTCATTCCACTGTCTTTCCCTTTCTCATCCCTTCCCTTCATTCCCATTTGTCTAACCCAGTGAACTTCTCTTCTTCCCTCCTGCCCGCGTTATTGCATGTTAGTATCCGCCTATCAGAGACAATATTCTGCCTTTGGTTTCTTGGGTCTGGCTTATTTCACTTAACACAATCGTCTCCAGTTCCACCCATTTACCCGCAAGTGCCATACTTTCATTCTTCTTTATGGCTGAGTAAGAGTCCACTGTGTATGTGAACCACATTTCCTTTATCCGTTCATCTGTTGGAGGGTACTCGGGTTGGTTCCATTGAAATACTCATTTTGAAAAGGAAGGCCATATGCTTTTCCCCTCTCGATACAAATTTTCCTCCCCTCTCTGATATAGAGCTGTCTTTAAGGCACAAGAGCCAAGGGGCTTTGTCTCTAGCCAAGCACAGGTTGCATGCGGTGCTGTGGAGGTCACTCTCTCCCGCTGACCACAGGACCCTGTTGGAGAACAGACCAGTTCTTCCCAGGGACTCAGCAAGGGGACAGCCTGTTCCTGTAGGGGTGACTCAAGGGAGCTCCTGTTGGGTGACAGACAATTCTCTGGCCATAAATCTGTACCTGGGAGTAAAACTAGAGCCGCTTCCTCCTCCCCTCCCCCAAGCCACACAAGACGAAAACTGGCGCGGTCTCACGGGGTCTGCCTTGGGGTGAACAGCAGTGTACCCAGGCCTCTCCTGGTTCTGCTCTTTGTACCAGGAGGATATAAGATCCTTGTAACCCGTGGGTGGGGACGGGGTGAAGGGTGCACGCGGACTCCGCTAGTGTTGCAACTTCTTGTGAAACTGAAAGACTTTCAAACTAAAAAAAAAAAATTTTTTTTTTTCCTTTTAAAGAAGCACTTTGTGGGGGGGGGGCACTGGGGGTGTTGCTCAAGGATGAGGCACTTGCCTAACGTGTTCAACGTCCTGGCTTGGATCCTCAGCACCTCAAACACAAACAAACAAAAACACCCAACACCAAAAATAAATAAGTGGATGGTATTTATTTAATAGCCAATGACAGCGGAGCACATCACAGCTTAGTGCTGAAGATCTCTGGCTTGGGTGGGTATGTAGACTGGTGCCACCCTGCTGTCGTGGGCCCCTGGGCAAGCACTGAACTGTTTTCTATCAGTTAGGGACAGTGGTGGCTACTTAAGAAAAAGTTTGTAAGGATTCAGTGAAGTGCATGTAAAGCCCTTGTGCCAGGGGCAGTCTACAGGAATGGTCGGCAGGGCTGGGAGTGCTCTGTAGCAGGGCATGTGCCAGCATGTGCAGGATGCGCAAGGCCCCGGTTCCTTCCCCAGTACTGAAGGGGAACAAAGGAGTCAGGCGCCACGGTGCATTCCTGTCATCCCAGCGGCTTGGGAGGCTGAGGCAGGAGGATCGTGAGTTCAAAGCCAGCCACAGCAACTTATCAAGGCCCTAAGCAACTTAGCAAGACCCTGTCTCTAAATAAAACATTAAAAAGGGGCTAAGGATGTGGCCCAGTGGTTGAGCTCCCTGGGTTCAATCTATGGTACCCAAAAAAAAGGACTAGCATGCAGCATGCTTCCTGTTGCGATTTCCAGTTTTCTCATGTTATTTTTGTGGGCACTGGTTACTAACTGTTCATTTCCAGCTGCCCTTTCCTTAACAGTGATGGACTTGAGCTGATCCTAGTGTTTATTTGCTAAAAACACTTGTTTTATATTTAAATCCACATGCAGAAAACGGCTAAGCTAGTTTTCATTTTATTTTCTTGGCTATAGCTATTAATATTCATTGTAATGATGGTAACAGTTACAATAGCCAGAATTTATACAAATCCATATGGAAGTCTCACAGTGCTTTCTGTAAAGATTTACTCTGAGTCTCACAGACAGCTATGACATAGTTAGGCTTTTTTTTTTTTTCGGGGTACAGGGATTGAGCTCAGGGGCACTCAGCCACTGAGCCATACCCCTGGCTTTCTTTTGTATTTTATCTAGAATCAGGGTCTCACTGAGTTGCTTAGGGCCTCGCTTTTGCTAAGGCTGGTTTTCAACTCATGATCCTCCTGCCTCAGCCTCCTGAGCCCCCTGGGATTACAGGTGTGCACCACCATACCCCACATAGTTAGGCATTTTTAATATTTATTTTATAATCAGGAAACAATTTAGAGCTATTAAGAGACATGCTTGCTTAAAGTCTATGCTCTGTGTAGCCCCTGGAGAGGTCCTAGTAAAACACAAGTCAGATCACATCAGTCCTCTGCTCAAAGCTCCAAGTGTCTTACCCCAATCTGAGAAAAAAGTGAAGGCCTTACCTGTTTCCTTTGCTAGGAGACTCCCAGCTCACCCCCCAAATTTCCTCACCCCAGGTCTTTCCCCAGAGTTCATTTATCAAAAGAGCTGCCTCTAGCCCCTCTGCCACCTGCAATCACAGCCTGTTTTCCCACCCACCCTGACCCTCTGATCTTCTTCTGTTCCTCCATAGTACTTACCACCTTCTGACACAGCATGCAACCGACTTATTGAGATTATTGTTTATTGTCCATTTTCCTCCATGCAAATGTGAGTTCTGTAAGGTCGGGGACGTTTGTTTTATCCATGGATATCCTCAGCTCCTGGAAAAATGGTGGCTAGTGAGGACTCCGTGAGCCCTTGCTGACTGCCTCAGGCAGGACGGGGAGAGTTCTGAGCCCCCCATCTTTGTCTCTGGAGTGTGATCTTCCACTGCTGCTTTCTTTGGTGGAAAGGTGGACACCAGAAAACTTAAATGAGGCGCAAACTTGTTCCTGTAGTCATTTTGCAGGGTTGCTTACTCCCCCAAGAATTGGCCTGTCTTCCTAGGAACTCAGCAGTTCCGATTGTCCTTCCCTCCAGGGGACATCCTGTTTACTGAATGTTCCTTTCCAATTTCTTTTGGATCTGTGTCACAGCCATCTTTTTTTCAAACCAGCAGAAGACCAAGCAAGGAGGGTGTGAGCCTTGATCCTGGGGTTGGGCAGGAGAACTGGTGGCCGTGAGGGGGTGGCCTGGAGCAAAGCCCTGGCTTGGGCAGCCTGGGGGCTTGGTGGCCTGGGACGTTCAGGAGACAGTGGGAGGCAGGGTGGAGACTTCAGAGACTTAGCGGGGTGGATGGTTTTCTCCCTGGAAAACCACAAGGGTTTGGGCTATAAAACAAACAGATCTATTCCAGTCTGGTGGTTACTGTCCATCCACAGAAGGGCACGGGCCAGTGAGACGAAGCCACCTTCCTAGTGCACACTCATCCCTGGTCCTTCCAGACTCAGAAGTGAGCCTCTGGGTGGGGAGCTAGTGTCGTAAACCATAAAAGTCTAACTCAAAAAACTGAACAGGGGGGCTGCAGCTCAGTGGTGGAGCACCTGCCTGGCAGGAGCGTATTCCTGGCTTCCGTCCCCGGCAACACACACACACACACAGAACATGAAGAAGTCTGTATTGGGCCCAGCAGGGTGGCGCACCCCTGTAATCCCAGTGGCTTGGGAGGCTGAGGCAGGAGGATCGCACGTTCAAAGCCAGCCTCAGCAGCAGAGAGGCGCTAAGCAACTCAGGGAGACCCTGTCTCTAAATAAAATACAAATAGGGCTGGGGGTGTGGCTCAGTGGACGAGTGAGTGCCCCAGGGTTCAGTCCCCGGTAAACCCGCTAATATGGAAGTCTGTATTGGGCTTTAAGGGTGCGTCTGGCTTGCAGGGAGGGTGCCTTCTGTTTGGTTGGATTCTGCGTCCCTGCGCGCCCGTGGCCTGTCCTCCGTGTGGGTGTCCACCCTGCTGCAGTGGTTGGCACTTCTGAGCTGGTGTGGGCGTCAGGAGGCTTGCTCTGAATTGTTGTCCTGAGCTGTGGACACTTTGCAGAGAAGCAGAGAGAAAGAAAACGCCCTCTCTCCTGACCTCCAGTGGTGTCCCCCCCACCCTTTCCTCTCCAAGTCGGCAAGCCTCCCAGGCCCAGGGGGCGCGTCCGTCACCCGCTCTAAGGACCTGCAGCTGCACCGTGGTCTTCCACTTTCTGCTCCTGACCAGGTTGGATAGATTTTGTTCTTTGTAGTGTTTCCCGAGAGTTTTGATAAGAATAACTGAAGTCCAATGCTGGGTTTAACCTGCAGGTCTGTCCCCCAGAACATAAAAAGTGAGGGTGAGTAGGTCCCGGGGCCTTCTGAGGGAGCCCCTGTGTCTCCTGGACAAGAACCGAGCCGGCAAGTTCGTGGGTGACCTGGGCCTTTGGGAGCTCAGGACCTGGAAGGTTAAAAGTGACCCCTGTATAGTCTTAAGCATTATTGAGAACCCAGCCAGCTGTGGTGGCAGATGTAATGCCAGTGGCTTGGGAGGCTAAGGCAGGAGGATCACAAGTTAAGGCCAGCCTTGCAATTTAGTGAGACCCTGTCTCAATTTTTTTTTTAAAAGGCTCTAGGGATGTGGGTAGTAGTTAAGCACCTTGTATTAAATCTATAATATAAAAGAAAAAAATTCTTGAGAACCCAACAGCTTTCTTTTATGTGAACTGCATCTGAATTAGAAGTTAAAATGGAAAAATTTTAGAACGCAAGAATACACAGCACCTATTCCTTTTGGCTAACGGAGAGAGTTATGAGGTCATCACACAACATGCAGCCTCTGGAAAACCCTTCTGGAAAATTCCATCATACATTCCTGAGACAATGAGAGCGAAAAGAGCAGACAACATGTTATTATTATGAGAATGGTTTTTACTGGAGAAAGACTGACTGTGGGGAAAGGTGCATCCTGGAAGGAGTCGCTGAGCTGCACTTTGAGAATGGCTGCCCTGCTACGTTGACTTGGAGCTAAGAAATTCCTGACCACCATATCGACAGAAAATTCCAACTTTATCCAGCAAAAAAAGGTGCACTACTAATAAAGTTGTCATTTTTAAATTTAAAGATTACTTATATTGTTTTAAGCAGTTGGATCCTAACAATAAATAGAATCAACCCAGCAGAAAAAAATTTCTTCCAATTTCAGTGTATTTTTGATGTCAAGAAGCATCCTAGGGTTATTCATCAAAGACTTTCAAACACACACAAATGCTCTTAGGATGGAATTCTCAGGGAGAAGTACATGACTGGTGAAGAAGCTGAGCAGGATGGTGCGTGCTGTGATCCCAGGAGCTCTGGAGGCTGAGGTAGGAGGATCACAAGTTCAAAACCAGCCTCAGCAACATAGTGAGGCCCTAAGCAACTCAGCAAGACCCTGTTTCCAAATAACATATAAAAAAGGGCTGGAGATGTGGCTCAGTGGTTAAGCACCCCTGGATTCAACCCCCAGTGAAAAAGAGTGTTTTCAATGGGCAATGTCAATGTTAATGCCAAGATATTCCAGGTGGGGCTGGGTGTTGCTCAGAGGTAGAGGGCATGCTCAGCAAGTTCAAGGACAGTATTCAATACACATAACAGATACCCAAGGTCCTCAAATTATGTTTCTTACAACTGCTTAAGTTCTTTTTTTTTTTAAAGAGAGAGAGAGAGAATTTTTTAATATTTATTTTTTAGTTCTCGGCAGACACAACATCTTTGTTGGTATGTGGTGCTGAGGATCGAACCCAGGCCGCATGCATGCCAGGCGAGCGCGCTACCGCTTGAGCTACATCCCCAGCCCTTGCAACTGCTTAAATCATGAAAATTTTCAGAATACAAGCCTCAACATATCCAAGAGGTGATATGTATTTTTCACAATTATTTTTTGGTACAGGGGATCGAACCCAGGGGCACTTAGTCAGTGAGCCACATCCCAGCACGACCCCCCCCCCCGCTTTTTTTTTTTTTTTTTTTAAGACAGAGTCTTGCTAAGTTGCTTAAGGACTAAGGCTGGCCTCAAAGTTGTGATCCTCCTGCCTTAGCCTCCCAGGTCACCGGAATTATAGGCCTGAGCCGCCACACCTGGCTTTTTTATTTTTTCTTTTCTTTTCTTTTTGTTTTGGTACCATGGATTGAACTCAGGGGCACTTGAACTCTGAGCCACATCCCAGCTCTATTTTGAGATAGGGTCTTGCTGAGTTGCTTAGAGCCTTGCTTTTGCCGAGGCTGGCTTTGAACTTGTGACTCTCCTGCCTCAGCCTCCCGAGCTGCTGGGATTACAGTCATGCACCACTGAGCCCGGCCTCCATATTTTTTAATTGGTGCATTATAGTTGTGCCTACGGTGGGATTTGATGTTACATAGTTGTACATGCACACAATGTAACTATATAATTTGGCCAATATCACTCCCAGCACTCCCCCCCCCATCTCCTATGTCCTGATCCCTCCTCTACTGACCTCCCTTTGACTTTCTTGAGACCCTCCCCTGCCACCATACGTTTCTTTTCCTTTCTTTTCCTTTTCCTCTCTGGTTTCCACATACCTTGAGGTTTCCCAACCCTTGACCTTCTGAGTTTGGCGTATTTTACAAACATCATGGTCTCTACGTCCATCCATTTTCCTGCAAATGACATATAATTCCATTCTTCTTTGTGGCGGAATGGAGCTCATTGCGTATATATACCTCATTTTCTTTACCAGTGACACTTCTGTGGGCCAGAGATGCAGAATCAACCAAATCAGTAGACAGAGCTGTGTTTTTAAAACATGACCTTTTGAATTTTAGCACAGTTTCAGATCTAAAGAAAGCGGGGGGATAGGCCAAGGGATCTGGGTAAATCCCACCTTCACTTCGCGGTCCTGGAGAAGCCAGATTTAAAGATAGGTAGTCAGTGTAGTTAGGTAAATTGGGTCTAACATGGAGTAAAATTGAAAATGAAGACCATGTTGAGAATGGAGTCCGGGAAAAGCAGAGCAGAATGTTAATGTCCCCAAGGCCCAGAGCCCATCCCAAAGAAATGTTAATGAAACAGCTTTCAGCAAACTTGGAGATGCTGACCCCAAAGTCCTTCCTGCCCAGATTACTTCTTTGGCCCACCTGTGCCCCACCCTTCGGGCCTTCCCACCTACATGCCATCACTGAAACATAACAGAACAAAGGACAGGAATGAGGCGGGGGGCAGATGAAGACCTTAGCTATAAAAAGGGGAAGACTTTGCCCTTCCATGGATTCCACCTCTTGGGTCCCCTTCTTCCTCCGGGAGAAGTCTTTTCTGCTGTCCTTAATAAAGCTTCTACTTTCCACTCTGACCTTGCCTGGGTGTGCTTCTCTGGTGTTATACTTCAACATGGGGGAAGCAAGGACGCTCAACAGCGGTGACACTGGCGTCACCATCACGTGGGACGTCTGTCACAACTGATGCGCCATTCCTGATGCCTCCTGGTGACTGAGTTCAGGTTTCCCTTGTCACTACCTCTGTCCTTTGCTTGTCCCAGGATTTCATTCAGGATTCCACATTCCGCCCTCTCCCCTGTGCCTTTCGGTTTCTCAGACTTTCCTTGTGTCCTTGACCTGGTGTTTGCAGCAGGTTGCACTTTCCTTAGGATCGCACTGGGCTTTCCCCTTCCAGGAGGAAGCCCGGGCCGGACGGAGGTGCTGTTCCCTTATCATGTGGACTCCGAGTGCTGATTTTGTATGAGGAGATTTCCAAGTTCGAGGCCAGCCTCAGCAACGTAGCGAGGCCCTAAGAAACTTAGTGAGACCCTGTCTGAAAAGAAAAGGGAAAAAAGGGCTGAGGAGGTGGTTTGGTGGTAGAGCACTTGCGGGTTCTATCCCTGGTACTGTCAGAAAGAACTGCTTGCGTGGGCTCGTCCCTGGGATGTGCCGTTGTCGAGTGGTACATGCCCGCTCTGGGTGATTTCGCTCTGCTCCTGCCCTGACCGAGAGCCGCCCTTATTCCACGCAGCCCTGGTTCCTTTAGTTGGAGGGCGGTTTTAAAAACCCAGATCCATTTCTCAGGTGTCTCTCACCTCTGAAGTGATGGCCTCTTCTTCCTTTGGCTCGGCGTCTTCCCTCCCTTTAGTTACAGGGCCTGTGTTCACTTAGCAATGCTCTGGGAACCCATCAGTCGTCACCGGTAGCAGAGGCTCCACGGCTTCACGGCAGAAATGCTGACCCTGTGCTCTCACCCTGCTCTCCCTGGTATTCTGAAATGTCCCCCACAGCGTGACATGGGCACAGTGGAACCGGCTGGCCAGCCTCAGAACCCGCTCTTCTTGGGGCTGGGACAGCGAGTCTGCCCTCTCCCCGCAGTATTGCAAGTCTGACCAACGCTGCGCCTCCCCCGCCAGAGCCTGGAGGGGAAGGAGCTGCCTTTGGGGTGCAGGGCTGCCTGCTCTGGGACCAGGGGCTTTTCTGAGTTCATGGTTTGGTCGTCTGCAGTCTGCACACCTTCTCACTGAACTCTGGGCTTTGGGCTTGAAGCGGTGAGCCGAGAAATGGTTGTGTGCTGAGCCCAGGATTCCAGTAGGAGTGGCCCGTCCCCTACTCCAGGTCTCATGGTGTCTTCCCACTGCAGGTCTGACGGAGATGGCGGTCTTCAGTTGCGAGGCCCACAACGACAAAGGGCTGACCGTGTCCGAGGGCGTGCAGATCAACATCAAAGGTGAGCAGCACGGGCAGGGCCCGAGGGCTTGGGGCTGGGGTGCCCGGGGTGAGCTCCTGTAGACAGCTGCTCCCGTCCAGCCCTGGCTTTCCACTGACTTTCTTTGTGGCCTCGGACGAGTCACTTCACCTTTGTGGCTTCAGCATTCGGTTCTGGGAGATAATTGCAAAACCTACATATTGTCCAGGCTTAATGATCGAATGCAAATAAAGGGCTCACACAGTCCTAGCACAGCCAGTCGCGGTGGCACACGCCTGTAACTCAGCAGCTGGGGAGGCTGAGGCAGGAGGATCGTGAGTTCAGACTCAGCCTCAGCAACTTGGCCCTAAGCAACTCAACGAGACCCTGTCTCTAAATAAAAAATAAAAAGAGCTGGGGATGTGGCTCGGTGGTTAAGTGCCCTGGGTTCAATCTCTGGCACTAAGTAGTAATAATAACAATACCTGGCACATAAGTCTTTGGTAAACACAGCAGCTCTGACATGTTCACCTCTGAGCATAGTAGCTCCTACCTCCACCTCCACCCTGAGCTTCTCCTAGCAACTTTGAAGAGCCCTGGAGGAGGGATTGCTTGAGGAGTCAGTCCAGGGAGTAGACTCTGTCCTTCCTGGGCCACCTGGGCCTGACACAAGTGTCCCCAGCTGTTGACTTAGAGGGAGGAGCCGGAGGAGAGAGCAGGTCACAGTCTGCCCAGCTCCTGCTCCTCCTCCTCCTCTCCCTGCTTCCTGTGAGCTTGGACTTCACTGGGGCTGAGTGTCCTGCGCTGGGAATGACAGTGACAGAAGCAGGCTGGGGAGACCTTCCAACCCTCCACATGGCCTCCCTCCTCTGGAACCCAAGGGTGTGGTAACCAGAGGTGTTGGAACCGAAACTGAAAGGAAGGGTCACCCTAAACCACCCTGTCTCTTCGCACGTCTTCTTCCTTAGAATCCAAGCACACCTCGTGTTTTGCCGTCTGATCTTAATTTAGATATATATATATCATAATAATTTTATATCATATGCGTAACATATTATAAATCATATGCATAAAATATATTATAATTTATATAATAAATAATGTGTATTCATATAATATATGGAATAACATAACTTATTATTAATCATGTTATTAATTTTAATATAAAATTAATACATATCTGTTACTAATTATATTACTAATATTATTAATAAATAACATAAATTACATAAATGCATCATATGATGCACATTACATATACATATGTTATATAATTTGGATACATCGCATACACTGGAGAGGTAATATTGGGACAGTGTTTCTTTCATCTTATCCTTGGGGAAACAATGCAGGAAAGAAGCAGCTTGTTTGAGCTGGTGCTGGTCGAGGTTGGCACACAGGAGAGGGGTGCAAAACTACAAAAGAAACTCTTCTTCTCTTTTGCTGATTTTAGTTTCAGCAGGTCGTCTGTCCGGACAAAGGCTGTGAAAGTGCCATGTTATTTTTTGTTGTTGTTGTTTGTTTGTTTTGTTTTTGGAACCAGGGATTGAACTCAGGGGCACTTGGCCACTGAGCCACATCCTCAGCCCTATTTTGTATTTTATTTAGAGACAGGGTCTCACTGAGTTGCTTAACGCCTCACTTTTGCTGAGGCTGGCTTTGAACTCACAATCCTCCTGTCTCAGCCTCCCAAGCGGCTGGGATTACAGGTGTGCGCCAACGCACCCGGCTTTGAAAGGGCGGTTTCTAAAAGTTCACTGGAACTTTTTTAAAAGTGAGCAAACTCAAAGTGATCCCTGGAGGAAGGGTTTAACTTCCTTCCTTCCCATTATGACAGTTCCAAAAGATATGTTGGGAATTTCAGAAATCTGTGAGTGGGTGTAAATTTGTAAAGAATCTTTTTTCCCAAACTTGTGTTTTGGGCTTTCATTTATCTTAAAATTTATGTCACAGCAACCAAGATCCCCTTTTTCTGAATTATTCTTGCTATGAAGCCGGGCACAGTGGTGTTTCCCTGTAATGCTAGCTCTCTGGAAGGTGAGGCAGGAGGATTGCAAGTTCAAGGCCAGCCTTAGCAACTTAGTAAGATCTTGCCTCAAAAATGTATATCTGTATAAAGAAAGTGCCGGAGAAGTAGTTCTGGGGTAAAGCTCCCTGGGTTCAATTCCTGGCACCTCCTGCAAAGTGTTATTGCTGGAACGTATGTGGTCAGATTTGGATCTAGAAGAGGCAGGTCCCTCTTCAATGGTTCCCTGCTGAACGTGGCCCAGGCCACCCCCTGCTTCCTTCCCTTCCCACCTAGCTCAGGCCACACATTTGACCTTGTCTTGACCCACCCCAGCCTCACGGAGCAGGTATTCCCTGTCCCCATTTACACAGAAGGGACTGTGTGTAGAGCAGGTATGTCACAGTGCCCAGGCCATGCCTGGGCAGGTGGTGGACTAGCCTCCCGGGCCTGTGGGTGCTCCCGCCCATCTGCCTACATCACTCACAGTAGGCCTCCCTCATCCTGGCCGAGGACACAAGCTCTGGGGTCGTGCAGTCCTGAGCTCAGGGCCTTCTATTGCTTATACCCCTCTGTGACCTGTGGCAAGTTTTAATTTCTCTGTGCAGTTTCCTCATCTGCAGGAAGGGACTGTAAGGCCAGCTCTCTAATAGGGTTTTAGCAACAATCAAATGACACAAAATGGCCTATGGTAAGCTCACAAGAATGCTGGTCATCGTCTTGGATTAGATTAAATTTTACTGACAATTAAGTTCAATGTGAAAAGACGAGATGCCCCAAGCTTTCACATCCCCTTTGGATTGTCATTGAGATAGCCCTCCCTGTCCCACAGGGGACTTAGGTGGCTGCAGGCACACTGTGGCAGGAACCTGCCCCCAGCAGAAGCAGTTGCCCTGTCCTCTGATTCTCACCTGTGGCCTAGTGGAAAGCTGATCCCCTACACAGGCACTCGTCACACACACGCGCACACACACACACACACACACACACGCACACATGCACACGGACACACATGGACACACATGGACACACACATGGACACAGACTTGCACACGGACACACACACGGACACAGACTCGCACACGGACACACACACATGCACACGGACACACACATGCACATGGACATGTACGCACACGGACACATATGCACACGGACACATGCACACAGACACACACGCACACACACACACACCACACGAACACACACGCACATGGACACACACACGCAGCCCTGTGCCACCCTCTGGTCTACTCACAGGGCCCTCTTGTCATTGGTGGTTGCAGTCAGCTTTTGTGTTGTTGGGACCAAAATGACTGACAAGAGCGACTTAGGAGAGGAGTAGTTTATTGGGGACTCAGTTCTGGAGGTCTCAGTGCCTAGATGGCCGACTTTGCTACCTGGGCCCCAGGTGACGCAGCACAGTATGGTGGAAGGGTGTGGTGGACAGAGAGCTCAGGTCACAGCCACCAGGAGAGAGAGAGAGCTCTGCTCACCAGGGACCAAAATATAAACCCCAAAGACATGTGACCTGCCTTCTCCAGCTGCACCCTACCGGCTGCAGTTACCACCCAATTAACCCAGGTCACTGGATTAATCCACTGATTAGGTTCCGGCTCTCACGATCTAATCATTTCGCCTCCGACTATCCCCACAGTGCTTCACGCCTGAGTTTTCTTGGGATCCCTCATATTCCAACCATCATGGTGCCAATGTGGGCCTCCCTACGGGGCTGTGCACTTCACAAAGGCAGGGCTGTGGCTCTCGTCCCTGTTCCCTGCACCAGTGTCCAGCCAAGTGGCCTCACAAGCAGTGTCAAGAATATGCACTCAGTGAAGGACGGGAAGCCCTCCACGTGGCTTCTCAGGGATGAGAGAAGTGGCCGAGTCCCACTTCCCAGGCGCAGGCAGAGCCTTCCCACTGCTGGAAGGACGTTGCCCTACAGTCCAGCTGGCTCCTCTTGGAAACAGGGTCCTCGTGCCGATCGCAAGACACAAAGTGGTGAAGCGCATTTGTTCAGTGGCTTTGGCCTCCAGGGCTCACGACTGTGCTTGTGCCTTTGTGTTTCCCCAGCAATTCCCTCCCCGCCAAAAGAAGTCCGCATCCACAAGAGCTCGGCTCACAGCGTTCTCGTCTCCTGGGTCCCAGGTTTTGACGGATACTCTCCATTCAGCAATTGCAGCATCCAGGTAAACCTCGCAGAGGGCCCTGCAGGACTTGCTCCCCATCCTGCCTCCTGAGCCCCGCTCTGCCAGCTTCCCCCAAGGGCTCCACATGCCTCGACTCCCCCGCTAGTGTCCACCACCCTCTGTCCACCATGTGCTTCCTTCTCTTTCACTGCCCAGCACCCAACCAGAAGAAGGCTTGTTTCCAAGGGAGAACATCATGAGACCAGGGAAAATTCTTTTTTTTTTTTTTTAATACCTGGAATTGAACCCAAGAATGCTTTACTACTACTGAGCCACATCTCCAGCCCTTATTTATTTATTTAGAAACAAGGTCTCGATGAGTTGCTTAGGGCCTCACTAAGTTACTGAGGCTGACCTTGAACTTGCTATCCTCCTGCCTCAGCCTCCCGAGTCTCTGGGATTACAGGCTTTTGCTACCTCGCCCAGTGAGGATCCATTTTTGATTACAGAAACACATTCCTGATGAGAGAAGCCCCAGTGGGACTCCTCCTGGGCTGGAGCTGTGAAGGACCAATGGGCCAGCAGCACACAGGTCACCCGTTGCTGTTAAAAGTGGCACCTAGGCAGTGTCTCCCTGGGGACCCTGGGGATTACAGGCCTTGGTGACTCTTGAGCCATTTTTAACCACTACTTAGAACTGGCATGAAAAAAAGAGTGCTGTCGGAAATATAGGCTGACCGTCCTAAAATGGTACCTTGGCCTGATGTAAGCTCTGCTCCCGGGCATTCCTTTCACAAAAATGGAAACAGTGGCCGTAACACTCCTGTTTACCCAGTGGCCACAATGGCCCAGGGACTTTGCAGACGCCTGACTAGAAATACAGAGCGCTTCAGGGTCCGAGCCCTTCCACAGCCTCTGAGCGGCAGAACCGAGTGGCATCCCGGGCAGCTGTGACACCCAGAGCAGAGCTGGGACCCCTGTGCTCCTTAGCCCGGGGAGCATCTGTATGGAGCAGGTCACCAAGCACCAGGGTCATCTGCTGATCACGAGAGCGCATTCTGCCGTGCATGTCACCCTTGAGGCAGAGATGGTCCTGTCTCCTAAATGCCTTGTTTATTACTTAAAAAGTCTCACCGTCACATAGGCCAGCCTGCCAAGTCAGGGAAGGGGCTCCTGAAGAATGTTGTCAACCAGATGTTTTTGATAGCAAACAATTACTTTCTCTGCCCTTAGTGCCTCCTACTCTATCTAACAGCTGTTCCTTCTCTGAGGAATAAAAATAAGCATTATCCCTAAAAATAACCTTCACCCTATCCCACCATTCGAAGCCTGGCTTAATTTTTTTTTTTTTTTTTAAATCGGTTAAGAATTTTTGTTGTCAAAACTTTAAAAATTTCAGTAGAAAATTTAGGTTCATATATTTTGGCTTTGTTGAAGAGTAGACAACATTTTTTTTAAACGTGTCAATTTGATTCAATTAGCATTGTTCAAAATTATTAATACATTTCCCATATTAAATTTAAGAACATTTTTCAACAAAAGAAATCTAAAAAAATAATGAAAAAAAACAAATTACAAGTGGGAGAAGATATTCCCAACAATTACAGAGTAATAATATCAGAAGATTTAAAAAATAAAGATGGACCAGTAAGAAATGCAAGATTGACTCAACTGAAAAATTGTGGCCAATATAGACGAGGCCTTGTACTGAATAAAAATAAAACATAAGAATAAAATTATTGGAAATCAGCAAAAATTTTAATATGACACAAATACCATTTACATCCATTCTACTGACAAAGACTATGTGATAATACCAAATGTTAGGAGGGATGTGGCCACAGAGAAGCTCTTATACATAAAAGTATAAATAAGTACAAATATTTTCAAGAGTTTAACATTATATCACCTATCCTGGCTTAATTTTCGTCCACCTTTATTTTTGTAAAACTCCCAGGTACTAGCAGGCTATCATCAGGGATGGCATTTTTTTTTTTTTTGTGGCAGAAGGAATTGAACCCATGGCCTCATGCAAGCACTCTACCACGGAGCTACATCCCCAGCCAATAGCCACCTTTCTTTAAACACTTTTTTTTTTTTGAGGTTTATTTCATATTCTGTAACAGTTACCCATCTAAAGCATACAGTCCAATGGTTTTGAGTATATTCCCAACCACACCACTATCTAATTGCGTCTATAGTCATAAGAGCTTTTTATTCAGCTTTTTATGCTTTCTTATGATAGCTCTTTTTGATTTTGATTATTAGCATCTTGCTGGTTTAATGAGTTGGGAAGTATGCCTTATTCTTCAATGTCTTGAATATTTAAATCTTTTAAAAATTTCTCACGAATCCATCAGCAAAGCCAGCTGGTCCCTGGTTTTCTTTCTGGGAAGATTTTTAATATTAGTTCAGTGTTTTTACTTGGTGTAGGTCTACTCAGATTTCTATTTCTTCTTGAGTCAGTTTTGATAGTCTGTGTGTTTCTAGGAATTCAATCATTTCATCTAAGTTTTCTAATTGTTGGTCTACCATTATTTATAGTATGCCATTATAATTCTTTTAAATTCTTTGAGGTTCATAGTAATGTCTTTCCTTTCATTCCAGATTTTAGTAATTTGCATCTTCCCTTTCTCATTTTTCTTAATCAGTCTAGCTAAAGATTTGCCAGTTTTGTTGATCTTTTTTGAACAACTAGCTTTGTTTCTTTGAAATTTTTTCTATTGTTTTTCTGACCTCCATCCTATTCCTTTTTTGCCTTAGTCTTCAATTTCTTCTGTTTGCTCCAGTTTAATTTTCTCTTTATTTTCTAATTTCCTGAGGTAGACCATTAGGTAATTGATGGGAGATTTCTTTTTAAGTAGAGGCGTATATGCTATGCATTTCCCTCTCAGCACTGCATTAGCTGCATCACATGAAGTTACTTTTTATTGTGTTTTGAGTCATCTCAAGTTTTTTGTTTTTGTCTTTTTCCCTGGCATTTCATCTTAGTCCTCTTGGTTATAGGAGTATGTTGTTTAATTTCCACGTCGTTGTAAAAATTTCACATTTTCTTCTTTTGCTGGTATCTAATGGAATAACATCGTGTCTGGAGAATATACTTATTATGATTTCAGTAGTTTTAAATTTGTTAAGGAGACTGTTTGAGAGGCACTCGAGAAGAATGTGTATTTGGCTGTAGTTGGTGGCGTGTTCTACACGTGGCGGGTCTAGTTGGTTGATAGTCTTGTTGGTCTTCTGTTCTCTTGTTGCTCTTCTGCCTAGTAAGCCTATCTGTAACTGGAAGTGGAAAATTGAGGTCTCAACTTTTGTGAAGGGGGGACCCCTGGGGATGGAACGTGCGTGCTCTGTGGCTGAGCTCCTCCCCCAGCCCCTCAAGTTTTGTTTTTGAGTTGTCTACGTCTCCCTTCAGTTCTATCAGTTTCCTCATCATGTGTTTTAGGGCTCTATTATTAGGAACATGCAGAGCGTGTTTCCCTAGAACTCGACATTTTTCATTTATAACGTCACTGACATGTGGACCAGCCCTTTTCAAATGGGCCCCACTAAACTGGGATTGCCTTCTCTCCCGAGGGCTGTTAACTTGAGGGGGGCTCTGAGGAAGACCCTTCCCACACCTTGGGGAGGGGGTGTCAGGGTAGATGTGAAGTAGGGAAGGATGGCCGGAAGGACTGGGAGCGCCAGGCACCCCTGAAGGTGGGAGATGGTCACAGAGAAGCCTCCCCTGCTCTGTCTGTGCCGTGGCTTTTGTACCGAGAAACGTCACCCTGGGACAGCCCGAGGCCAGGCCCCCTTGCCCATCTTGGATCCTGTCCTCCTTTCCTCTCCACCGGGACTGCTAGACTTAGCACACAGGAACACAGGACACAGTGCTCTATGATTTATCTGTACTAAAAATTATTTGAAATTCGGATTGAACCGAGTGTCCTTTTTTCCTTTAGCAGGTCTGGGTTAGTGGGGTGGGCCCCAGGAGTTACCCTTGTACCTTTTGCTGATGAAGAGTGAATCCCCATTCCTGAAACCACCAAGTATGGCTCTGTGCTTTGCTACAATTTTGAACTCTGACTTGGTAACAAATGAATGTTCTGGACGAGATTCAGATCCACACTCTAGCGGGACACACCCTTCTGCTTCCTTTGGTCCTGACGTTAGGCCCTTCCGTCACCCATTTTTGGGCCACATGCTCCATGTCTAATTTTAGCTCTGGCACCTACTCCTTGCCGCTCCAGGCCCTCTCCCCAGGGACCACGAGAAGGACCTTCCAGAAGCTCGGCTCCTTCCAGGGGCATGCTGTAGGAGTGTGGGTGCCTGGGGACGCTCCACCTGTGGCTCTGGAAACCGGGTGGGGACAGAGCCAGCCTCATCCTCGTGGCTGGTCACAGGAAGGAGTGTGTACTCCAGTGCGAGAAAACAAAGAGTCAATTCTGCCGCCCAAGATAAGCACAGGGCCCTGTTTCTCCACCGGTGGTTCCTTGGGACAACTGGTACCTTCCTGTCCCCCACAGGATCTGAGTCAGAGGTGGAGCTCGGCCCCCACCCCCTCACGGCACCCACCAGGGGATGTAGAGTTCCAAAATGGTCATTTCTGGCCTGCTGCCCTACACTGCAACCCGTATCCTGAAATTACAGCACCGTGCATTCCCATCCCATAATTGCACGCCCGTTGTTAAGGGCAAGCAAGATCTTATGGAGTGGAGATTTTTTTTCCCCAAATTGCTGTTAGTTTTACATGGTACTGTCTGTCTTTTCAGATTTTATAAGTATTCATGTTGTAGAAAAAAACATGCAGTGGGAGAAAAAGAAATCTCCTATCACCCCAACCCCAAACAGGAGGTGTGCTTGAGGGAAAGAGGTAGCTTTGGCCCAGGACTGGGGTTTTTCTGGCTCTCTTGCTGTGCACACAGACGTTTAGAGAGGGGTGTGGGGAGGCTTGTGGAGTGTGTGCGGGAAGGGATGAGGAAATCCGTGTTTAAAGGAGATTTAGAAAAAACTTCTGGATGAAATGTAAATGGTCCTTTGCTGTATCTCCCCCCCCCCTCAAAATGCCATAAAATTTGCATTACCTGTGTGTGCTTGTGGAGTTGAGTTTCTATTTGAGTGCAGATGGGAAAGAAGAAAGGGCACACTGCTGAAATTAGCTTCAAGGCAAGAGTGTGGATTCTCAGGCTACATCATATAAAGAACATAAATTTTAAAAAGTGAAGCCAACAAATCCATCTACCCAGAGGAAAATCTGGAAAGCATTGTCTCTAAAGGGCCAGAGGGTAAATATTTTAGGCTGTGCCAGTCATATGCAGGGTCTTGCCTGTGTTGCATATTCTGTGAAACATCTGGAATATGAGATCAGGAATCGAGGTGGGGCCAGGCATGGGGCAGAGAGACATGCCTGTAATCCCAGAAACCTGGGAGGCTGAGGAAGGAGGATCACAAATTCAAAGCCAGCCTTAGCAACTTAGCAATGCCCTAAGCATCTTAGCGAGACTTTGTCTCAAAATGAAAAATAAAAAGGGCTGGGGATATGGCTCAGTGGTTAAGCATCCCTGGGTTTAAACCCCAGTACCAAAAAAAAAAATTAATAATAATGATAATAATAATAGAAGTGGTTCTGGGATGGGCTGGGGTTGTCTCAGTGGTACAGCACTTGCCTAGCATGTGTGAGGCCCTGGGTTCGATCCTCAGCACCACATAGAAATAAATAAATTAAATAAAGATATTGTGTCCAACTACAACTAAAAAATAAATGTTAAAAAAAAAGAAGTGGGTCTGGGAGAGGAGGGATTACCTTATTTTATTTTCTAGTATAATGTGGGTTATAACCATTATGGTATAATCATACTTAGTTGCTTTGTTAACTACCACAGTGAGAATCCTTAGGATAGGCATTTCCCACCATCCCCAATGGCTACCCCAGTAGCTTGAGCAATGGTGGGAGAAGTCGTGTGTGCCCTGAGAGGAAGCAGATCTGCCCCCGTCCAGGTGCAGAGGAAGGGCCACGTGCAGAGGATGGCATGTGTGCCAGGTCGAGCATTCCCACCCTCTGACTAACGCTGGTCCGTACCTTCACTTCATTCAGGTCAAGGAAGTTGACCCTCTGAGTAACGGCTCGCTCATGACCTTTTACACCTCGCCCACCCCACATCTGTATCAGATCGAGCAGCTGCAAGCCCTGGCTAATTACAGCGTCGGCGTGTCCTGCATGAACGAGATAGGCTGGTCGGCAGCGAGCCCTTGGGTTCTGGCCAGCACCACTGAAGGAGGTAATTCCTGGGACGCACGGAGGACGCTCCCGGGGTGTGTGAACACTCAGACCTTTTCCTGGGGCCTGGTTTTCAGTGTTCACTTTAAAAGGGGTTAGGGGAAACACCCATGCTAACCTCTGGTAGTGTTTTCTTTTACACAGGAAGATAATGCACACTTTTAAAAACCAGTGTCATTTTAAATTAAAATATAATACACAAAAGTTATTATTCATAACATTAAACTCAAGAGCCAGTGACCTGGGTCTGGCTAACATTTGCTCAGCACCCACGAGGTGCCGGGAGCCCAAAGGTGCTTTCCAGGCTGTTCTGCATGAGGGCCTACCCCAGCCGCGGGCACTAGGCACTATCTTTACCTAGGTACTGTTCCTAGGTATTATCTTTACCTAGGTACTGTTCCTAGGTAATTTCTTTACCTAGATACTGTACCTAGGTACTATCCTTACGCTTTAAAGACTCTTCTCTGTATCGCTTTTGATTTTAGATTTCTTTCCTTTTCTGTGAACAAGGGAATGGCCGTGGCAGTTCTGTCCCCTTCCAGTCACGTAGTTTCTGTTGTCCCCAATTCAGGGTCCTCACTTCACCTACACAGGCTCTTCCCCGCCCTGTGTCCCTCCCTGTACAGTCAGTGTCACAGTCAGTACAGATGGAGAGACGGGTCTGGATCTGAAATTTTGAGGGCTTGAGGAGGGGGATTGAGCTAAATTAGAAATCAGTGCCACAGCCAGGCACCTTGGTGCACACCTGTTACGCCAGCAGCTCAGGAGGCTGAGGCAGGAGGATCACAAGTTCAAAGCCAGCCTCAGTGATTTAGCAAGGCCCTAAGCAACTTGGAGACCCTTCATCTGGTCATCTTGGTAACCATGTTGCTCTCACAGCGAGAAGTGACCTATAAATGACAACTAGGTCCAGTTAGCTGATGGTCGTTTTCAACCTATATTCCTACTGATTTTTTTCCTACCTGTTGTATCGACACCTGTTTCATAAGGTGGCATATACTTTGTTTTTACATATATTTTACATGTATGTTTGAGTAGATGTGCACAAGTACAGAATACACATTGCTTTTAGAGGGGAGTAGAGATTGAACCCAGGGCCTCACACATGCTAAGCAGGTGGTTTACCACCGAGCTCCACCCCCAACTCCCACTGCGTTTTAATCCTTTCACAGTCTCTGCCTCTAAATTGGGGCATTTATTCCATTCAAGTGTGGCACTGCCATTTGAGTGGGGTGGACCGAGGTACATCACATTTTCTCTGTTCTTTGTGTATTTGTTCTCCTATTCTTCCTTCTTTTGGGTTAGTCAAATATTTATCTCCATTGTTGATTTTTTGGCCTTAACTTTTTCTCTGTTCTTTGTTGTTGTTAGGAACAGGTTTTATTTTTGTTTGTTCTTTTTAGTTATACATGACAGTGGAGTCTATTTTGATCACATACACAAAGAACAGAGAAAATGTGATGTACATTTTCCCAGACCTGCCCCATTTTAGTACCTGGGCCCTCGGCTACTGAGCTTCCCCATGTTCTTTGGGGAGAATAGACTTGCTGAGTTACAGCTCTCAAATGTGTTACAATTTCTCTTCTACCATTGACAATTTTTTTTTTTTTTTGGTCCCAGGGATTGAACCCAGGGGTGCTTAACCACTGAGCCACATCCCCAGCCTTTTTAATGTTTTATTTTGAGGCCAGATCTCACTAAATTGCTTAGGGCCTCACTAAATTGCTGAGGTTAGCTTTGAACTCATGATCCTCCTGCCTCAGACTCCAGAGTTGCAGGGATTATGGGCGTGTGTCACTACACTCGGCTACCTACTGACTACTTTTTGCCCTTAAAATTCCTTCTTGTCACTGTAGAGGGGTTCTAGGAGGAGGCAGACACAAAGGACTGCGGAGTCAGCATGCTCCCTCATAAATTCGGCAGCAGACTGCAAGGTGTGTGTCTTATCCCACAGGCACGGCGCTGGCAATGTGACTGTGACGGTTCCCAAGCTGAGCTGAGCTTTACCTTCATGGTCTCTGCTCCCAGAGTCAGTAGGGATGAGGAGGACTATCATGGTTTTTTTGTTTAATTTTGCTTTGTTTTCCTTTCTGACATATGAGAAATATGGAGTCTTTAAATACAATGATAGGCAACATACAGTTTGGTGTATATTATTCCAATTTTTAAATTCCTTCTCTATATAAATCACTTTTTTATTTCTAAAATGGTCCAACATGTACTTTTCTGCAATCCCCCTGTTGTTTTTTTTTTTTTGTTTTTTTTTTTTTAAGTATCAGTGCACATGATATACCTCATTCTTTTCAGTGACTGGGTAGTTAGCATGCCATTGGGAAATGTATCAAAATTTATATTATAATTTACTGGCCGATGGCATTTATTCCCATTACATTGCAATGAATGTAACTCCAGCTATAGATTGAATTTATGGAAATAAAATCGTTGGTCAAAGAGCTTGTTTTCAATTTTAATAGACACTGTCAACTTCTTCATTCCCCAAAGAGTGTAGTAGTGGTCTTGACTTGTGTCCCATGCACCCATGCACTTGTGTCCTTACACCCACACACACTTATAACACACACTCGGCGGGCCTCCCGCATCCGTGGGTTCAGCATCCTCAGATCAAACTAACGAAGGATCAAAAACATTTGAGAGAAAAATTGCAACTGTGCTGAACACATACAGATTTCTTGGTATCCTTATTCCCTAAGCAATGAAGCGGGACAGCTATTTATGGAGCGTTCACCCTGTTGAAGGTCCCACGAGTCACCTAGAGATGACTGAGAGCAGGACGAGGGTGTTCTGTGCAAATCCTGCATTTTGTGGGAGGGACTTGGGCATCTGTGAGTGTCAGTGTCTGAGGTGGTCCCCAGGCGATGGATGGCTTGCAGACCCTGGGGGCTGCCTAACACTTTTCATTGCCTGATGATCTCTATTCAGATCAGTAACCTGCCTCTGCATGTGGCGACAGCTTCAGACTCACCTCAACCCTGCCTTCAACATCTTAGAAACCACAGAACTGCTCCCCAGTCGGCCTGGGGACCGTGCAGCCCTCAGGTGTCAAGGCCACCCTGGGGTCTCTCCAGGAGCCCACGAGCGCCCCCTGCCCCCTACCTCCTCCGTCATCCCACTTCAGTGCTTATGGCCTTTTTAGCTTCAGAAGTGAATCTTGAGGCTCCGGGAGCCTGGACCACGTACTGGTTGGGGCTCCTGTCATATTTCATGGACCCTAAGTGACGACGGGAATCTGTTTTCAGTTTCCATTTTTTGTGTGTGTGCTTTTCATGGGACACTTGAAGGCCAAGCCCTGGAAAACCAGGAGAGTGGCTCCACCGCGCTTGTCCCTGTGGCTCTTTACCTTCCTCTGCTTTTCTTTGCAGCACCATCGGTGGCACCTTTAAACGTCACTGTGTCCCTAAACGAGTCTGGAGGTTACCTGGACGTCAGGTGGACGAAGCCCCCGATCGCGCTGCAGGCGGGGCAGCTGGTGGGCTACCGGATATCACACGTGTGGCAGAGCTTGGGGACTTTCGTAAGTCACAGCCTGAGTCCCCTACGTCGTCCCTTTTCGGCCTGCTGATTCACTTCTGTTTCAGAAGCTCTGGTTTTGCTGAGAAGACCTGGCCTGATGGCATGAGGCCGGGCACCTAATGTCATGAGGCCGGGCACCTCTGGGTGGGACTTGAGTGAGCATCGGTGGTGACCGAGCAGGCCTCCGTTCAGCAGATGGGTCGGGAGATCCTCCTCTGTTGTCACCTGGATGAACCCAGGGCCTTGTGCGTGCGAAGCAGGCACTCTACCAAGTGAGCTATCTCTCCAGCCCCGGGATTTAGTCTCTTACGGAAAGATGAGAGGGCGACCCAGGCAATCGCAGTGTGAGGTCAGGGCTCTGTGGGGTTGGGCAGGCTGACAGCTCAGAGCCTCTGAGGAAGATTGTCAGGGAAGATCCTCAACCTCAGAGGATAAGCAAGCGTGCTGGCCAGTAGGGCCCAGCTCCATAGGAGCCCAAACTAGACCAAGCCACATGGCCACCCATGGCACAGCCAGCAGAGGAGCCCCAGCCAGGGGGCACGAGACCCTCAGGGCCACATGATGGGCCCAGGGTTAGGACATGTGGCTGAGGGTCCCAGGGCCAAGAGCTGATGAGAGCCTTGTGTAGCAGCCAGCAAACAAGCCTTCCCCGGTGCAGTTGCCTCGGAGTCCTGCTGCGGCCACTGACTTCCCTTGGTGCCAGGTGAGCCATCCCGGAATGGCTCAGGGTCAGGGAGGTGAGGCCTTGCAGATTGGCATGTTCTGCAAGGCTGTGCAAAGATGCTGGAGGCCCATGGCACACTGTTCCTCCCAGCAAAGGGGGCACTTGATCTGGACCTGTGTTAGTCAGGGGTCAGAAAGAGATTCATTATGAGGAGTTGGCCCACCCAGTCAGAGGCCGAGAAGGCTTCAGAGCTGCTATCTGCAAGCTGGAGCCCCAGGAGAGCCAGGGGTGGGATGGGGGTCTGGAAGCTAAGAATCAGGAGATCCTGTGCATAGACCTCTGTCTAAGGCGGAAGACCACATCTCAGAATCCTCCTCTTCATCCTTTTCTGTGGGGGCTGGACGATGCCCACTCATGCTGGGGTGGCCATCCACTCTCCTCAGTCTGCTGATTCTATTGCTGATCTCCTCTGGAAACATCCTCACGGACATACCCAGAAACGGTGTCCAGCCAAACCGCCAGGCACTGTACAACCCAGTCGAGGTGACACATGAACCTCCACAGCTTGGCATAACTTTTTAAAAAATATTTTGTTTTTAGTTGTAGTTGGACACATACCTTTATTTTATTTTTATGTGATACTGGGGATCGAGCCCAGCACCCAACACATGCTAGGTGAGCGCTCTACTGCTGAGCCATAGTCCAGCCCCAGCTTGGCCTGATTTCGACAGATGAAAATGAAGGAGTTTCAGGTGGAAAAGGATGTCATGGAAGGAGGTGTCAATGCAGTGGCTCTGAGGGACTGAGGACTCGCTTGAAGGTTCGGAACATGCGTCCTTTGTGACAGCCTGGTAGGAGGTGAAGCTGGACTGGGGAGCTGTGACCCCAATATGGGTAGTGTGGAAGTCAGGCCGAGGCAGAGAGAGTTAGTAGATGGCCAGGGAGCCAGTGAGAGGTGTGAGCCCAGGGGTAGGATGTGAGGCTTGTGGATTATGCACAAGGATTATGTCAGTTTTCATTTATGGAATAAAGTTGAGTTTATTGATATAAATAGCCTTCAAATTTGCCTTCGTTCCACTAGAGCATCTTGGTGACCTGCCTGGTCTACAAAGAGTAGCTAGGGAGCTCAGCAATTGGCTTCCTGTCTTGGGAGCTCCTTCCTGTCTTGGAAGCTCCTTCCTGTCTTGGAAGCTCCTTCCTGTCTTGGGAGCTTCCCTGTCTTGGAAGGTATTCTGGCTCACAGAGAATGTCTATCACAGATGTCACCAAGGTTTTTTCTGAATACCCACCGGCATGTGCTTGGTACTGGGCGAGGTATTGGTGAGGTGCACCGTATGTCAGGTGGCTTCTGCTTCTACCTCAAGGCTGGAAATGATCCCTTTCACCCAGTAATGATTCCCTAGTGTGAGTGCTCATTCCATCCCCAAGAGCAAACAAAGGCCAAGGGCATCCTGGGTGACTTAGGGACTGCCTCCCTAGCACCAGCCACACCCTTCCTGAAGGTCCCTGCTGCCGCAGGAACTCAGCCCAAGACAAGTCGGGGGCAGCTGGGGATGGAGGCTGAGCGTGGCTGGGTGGGCAACTTCCAGACAGGGCCCCTGCCCACCAGGAAAGGAAGAACTGGGGAGATGCTGTCTCTGACGCGCAAGGGCAGGAGCGCTGGTCTCACTGATGGGACTGGCTCTCCTTCACCAACCAGGGAAAGCAGGCTCCCTTTGTGTGGTCACGTCCCAGACCCATCTCACCCTGTGACAGCCTCCTCTCAGCATCTTCAAGGATGTGTACAGGATGTGTACACAAGTCGTCCTGCTGCGTCGAGCTCTTCAGCAGGAGAGGGGGCGGGGTGAATGGCCCAACAGCTACAACCCTCGATGATGGTCTGAACTTTGTTCCAATGTTTTTTTTGTTTTTGTTTTTGTTTTTGGTACTAGGAGTTGAATCCAGTGGTGCTTCACCACTGAGCTACATCCTCAGCCCTTTTTTAGAATTTTGAGACAGGATCTTGCTAAGTTGTTTAGAGCCTCACTAAATTGCTTGAACTCGCAATCCTCCTGCCTCAGCTTCCTGAGCTGCAGGGATTATATTCCAATCATTTTTTTTTTAAGATTTCAAAAACATATGAAACGTTCCCATATGCCATATTTTAATGGCACAAAGTGCTTTTACTTTATCGTTATGGCACAGTTGACCAGCCGGCACAGTTGTGGTCTCTCCATTCCTTTGGGGTGACTGCACCGGGGCCTGGGTCCAGCCTGCTCCAGTTGGCATTGCTGTGCGTGTCCACAGGGCAGGACAGAAAGGGGCTATGCCGGCTAAGGCAGCATGACCCGGGCTGTCTTGGAAGTCAGGTGCACATTCTGCCTTGTCATTGTTTGCTGGGTGCTTTGCACTTGGGGACGACTTGGTGCGTCTCTGGCCAGGAAAACCTGAGCAGGAGAAGGTAGAACTTTGGGGCAGGTTTGCTCCGGGTGCCCTGGAAACAAAGGTGTGCAGTTATTTCCTCTCTCACACTCTCCATCATTTATCAGAACTGCTTTTCCCAAAGAACAGCCGGGGTGTATTCTTTTTCTTTTTCCCTCCTGTCAGGAAGCAGTCTTCTGGAAGCAGGAGGTGATATAAATAGAGGAAAAAGAAGAGGGCTCAGGCCCGTGTTCTGCCTCACGTAAACGCTGTCCCTGAGCGGGGAGAGCCTGCTTGGCCTCACGCCTAGGAGAGGACGGTTCTACCCAGGCCTCTGTGCCAGCTGCCCCCGGACCAGCTGCATTTCCCCCTTGACACTCGACGTCACATGCCTGTCCGAAAGGCTCAGTAATTGTGGTTCAGTTCCTTAGGAATGTCCTCTTCCTCTGTTGGCAGAAGGTAGGGGTCACCAGCAGACACGCGAGTGGCCTGAAGCCAAGCCAGCGGGTCCGGAGAGCCTTTGTTCTTTCCTCCCAGCGTGACGAAGCCACTTCTCTTGAGCTGAGGCATGAGAAGCGCAGCAGCAATGAAAGCTTTAGGAGTCACTGTGGCCTCATGAGCCAAGTGCCACCAGCACTCAGCTGTGCTGTGTGTCATCAAACCTATCCCCTCTGCAGTGAGAACGATGCCACCACTGTGAGGGCTGTGACCCTTCCCGTCACTCACCTCCCTGCAGAGGCCAGATCATCCTGGCCAGGCGGTCATCTGCCCCCGCACCCACTCTGTACTCCGTGCATCACGACGGACTTATGACAACAGAAGACTTGGTGGCTCTCGATACTTTGGGAACAGGCCCTGATGCAGATAAGCTTCTGGCGCATAATGGGCAACAAGAGGCAGAACGTGGATGAAGTCCAGGGCAGGGAGGCAAACCCGTCCAGAGGGAAGTTTGCAGTGAGCCGGTGTCCGTCACTCAGCCTCCAGAGCTGGCCTCCACCTCCAGGGAAACGCTCCGGCACAGCTTCGCCTTGTGCACTGATGAGGAGGGTGGGCTGTGCCCTTGTCATCCACACTGTTGTATTGTGTGCAGACTAAGAACCTCTGGTCTTCACTAGATGGATGTTTATTACATCTCAATGAGGATTCTACCTTTTTTTTTTTTTTTTTTTTTGGTACCGGGAATTGAACCCAGAGGCAATTAACCACTGAGCCACATCCCCAGCCCCTTCTTATATTTTATTTTGAGACAGGGTCTCACTAAGTTGCTGAGGGTCTTGCTAAGTTGCTGAGGCTGGCTTTGAATTTGCAATCCTCCTGCCTCAGCCTCCTAAGCCTCTGGGATTACAGGCGAGTGCCATTGCACCTGGCTGGTTTCTACCTTTTCAAATTCTATTTTTCTCGATACCCCTTGCCTTCCAAAACAGGGCTCAAAGTCCAAAGGTAAGGAGCAAGTACACACTATTTATTTTTTTAACTTGGAGCCCTGTCTTGCTCATCTTTAAAGGGGCCTTGAACTTGCCTTGTAGGCACTGTGGAACCAAGGAGTGGACCCCGACACACCACCCAAGCCAGCTGGAGACATTCTGTGAATGTGCCTCTGATGAGATGTGGGCTCATTTTTCCCCACCCCATCCCTGTTCCCATTCCACGAAGAGAGAGTTCATTCAGCACATAAGTTTAGAACATATTGCATGGTAACCGCCCCCTTGAAGATCCAGAGTGTGTATTGGCAAGTCCAAGGCCCTTGAATGTTGTGTAGCAAGTCAGTTTTGACCCAGGGTTGCCCACACGTTCCAGAGAACTCAGGTTTTCATGTGTGGTTTTTCTGGAGCTCATTGGTAGGGATTATGACCCTGATGCTGGTTTAGTCTGTTTGTAAAGGACAGAGATCTTAGCGGAAGCCTTACAGCAGAAATCGCCATGGCCTTCAAAGTGACTTCCTCAAAGACCCAGAGAAGCTGCACTTCACAAAACAATTCCTTGGACTCTGCTTCCTCCTGAGCGGGCAGTGGCTGCCAGGGCAGCTGAGAGGCACCTGCGTGTCGGCGCCTGCCCACACCTCCTTCAGTCCTCGTCTCCTCTCCCAGCCAGAGGAGGCAGAGCATTTGAGCTGGCGGTAAGGCGTGAGTCACAGGCCAGGTTCTCATGAGACGGGCCACTTCAGGGATTCATCGAGGGTGGTCCACTTTGCCAGGAGAAGCCAGGAGATTGCCAAGAGGTGATCTCCACAAACAAGTCGAGCCAGCTTCCTGGTTTGGGACACTGACAGCTTGGTAATTTTCTCCTCTGCAGGAAGACTTGAAAGATACCCAGGGTCAGCCTGGAAGAGGGCTTTCTGTTTACAGCGAGAAAGATCCAAGAAAAGTACCTTGTTACCCACAGTCGAGGATACCAGTGACTACCATTGGTTGTTTGCAGCATGCCAGGTTCTGGGGTGTTTACCTACAGGAACTCATTTAACTCAAGAGAGATGGTATTCTCCGTTTTCAGCCAAGAAAACAGAAGCTCAGAGACACTGAGTAACCCACCCAGAGTCACAGAGCTTGGCACGGGCAGAGCTGGTGTAGAACCCAGGTGTGACTGACTCCAAAGCCAGAGCTTCCCTGAGCTCACTGCTTTTGCCAGAGACCTTCAACCCTCTTCCCAACACAGTGTGTCTTATTCAGGCTCCACAGTGTGGCCCCTCAGCGGGAAGAAGTAAGAACAGATACAATCTGGGTGCAGTGAGGGCTCACGGCTGTAATTCCAGCAGCTTGGGAGGCTGAGGCTGGAGGATGGCAGTTTCAAGACCAGTCTCGGCAACTTAGCAAGACCTTGTCTCAAAATAAAAAATGGAGTGGGGAAATAGCTCAGTGGCAGAGCAACCCTGAGCTCAATCTCTAGTACTGCAAAAAAAAAAAAAAAAAAAAAAAAAGGACATGTTTCAGAGAGGAAGATGTGGGGGTTTGGGGCTGGTGCCTGAGAGACTGCTTGCAGCCCTTTTGAACAAGTCACCTTGGTGATCATTGTGTGACAGCAACTTTTAGAATCTGATGGTTCTTTCTGTGTTGAGCATTACTGTTCTTTCAGGCTATAAAATGGGCCATATTCTTAAATCCAGTTATGAGTCACAGGGCTGTGAATTCTCTCAGAGCCTGGGGATAATAAAGCCTTTGGATAACTGTGAACAAATCACTGCAGTCACCCTGCCTAACTTTAATGCCACCCACAAGAAAAAAAAAGACATTGTCTTGCCAAAGGTGTACCATTACTATCCTGACCCGCAAAGTTCCTTATGTCTTCTTTTATATGGAAGTGAAATTGTAATCCAATGTCATATTTTAAATTCAATTCCAGTCCCTGAAAAGGCTCTCAGATTTCTACAGCCTGGGGATATGATCCTTATGTTGGTTAAAAAAAAAAAATGGAGATCTTTAAATGAGAAATATGCAGTTGGCCCACGGCACGTGCCCTACCACCAGAACACCTGTGCCAGGGAAACAGCCCTACTTTATGTGACCTGCACCCTGATGGTACCAAAATGTTAGCTCTTTCATAATCCAATCTGAAATGGGTTTCTCGGACAA
The DNA here is from genome assembly GCF_052094955.1 of Ictidomys tridecemlineatus. Lineage (NCBI taxonomy): Eukaryota > Metazoa > Chordata > Mammalia > Rodentia > Sciuridae > Ictidomys > Ictidomys tridecemlineatus. The sequence continues at coordinate 31,453,847 of NC_135488.1, read as the reverse complement.
CTTTCAAAAATCAGAATGGAAATAAACCCTTGGGGTTATGGATATGGGAGTATCTCTCTTTACATACTTGGCATGAAAACAGTCGTGCACACCTGTAATCGAAGCAGTTTGGGAGGCTGAGGCAGGAGGATGGCAAATTCAAAGCCAGCCTCAACAACTTAGCAAGGCCCTAAGCAACTTAGCAAGATCCTGTGTCAAAATGAAATATTTAAAAAAAAAAAAAAAAAGGCTGGGAATGTGGCTGAGTGGCCCTGAGTTCAATCTCTGGTATCAAAAAAAAAAAAAAACCCAGTAGGGATGAATTACATGCATTTACTATCTGTGCAGGGGCAGGGAGGGAGGGTAGCGGGGATCTAGAACCAACCTCTTATAGACACAAAGGATGTGAATTTATATTTATGAATATTTCCAAAAGGATGATTTGGCTTTTGTTATGATTTCTGTTCTTCTGGGCATTTAATTGTTTCCCAATTGTGCATCGTGCTTTTCCTCTTATTTTGAGAGAATTCCTCATGTTGATGTATTGTATTTGAGACTTTATAGGAAAAAAAAAGAATCACAGCCAGAAACAGGCCCAGGGTTCCTTATCAGCCTTGAACTTTGAGGAGCTCTTAGGCAATAAACTGTGGCGTAGACATGCTATTTATTTCTCGGTTGTAGACCTGAGTCACGGCAGGGCTCTGGGATGTGGACCCTGGAATTTCTCTACCCCCAAATTAAAACAGAATGACAAAGTGAGCCATCATCAAAACTGGTCTGCCATAAAAAAATTTGCTTTATTTCTAAAAACGATACTGCCAGAATGTATCTCCCAGTTGAATTATTCCTTTGTGTACTTAATTAACCACAGTAGCAAAAAGTATGGCCAATCTTGCAGGTTCCCGGTCAAGAGGAATTGAAAACCCCACATTTTTGAAGGTCACATTTTCTTCTTTAATCCCTTATCTTTCTTTCTTTCTTTTTTTTTTTTTTTTCGTACTGGGGATTTAACACAGGGATGCTTTGCCTTTTGTGCTACATCCTCAGCATTTTTTTTTAATTTAAATTTATTTTTTTTTTAGTTGTAGATAGACACAATACATTTATTTTATTATTTTTTTATATGGTGCTGAGGATTGAACCCAGTGCCTCACACATGCTAGGCAAGCGCTCTGCCACGGAGTCCTAGCCCCAGCCCTTTAATTTTTATTTTGAGACAGGGTCTCGCTAAATTGCTTAGGGCCTCCCTAAATTGCTGAGGTTGACCTCAAACTTGCCATCCTCCTGCTTCAGCCTCCTGAACCTCTGAGATTACAGGGTGTACAACCACGCCTGGCTGTCTGGGGCATTCTGAGCTCTGATGGTCACTTCCTGTTTAGATTGAGAAATGATCTCTGATAGCAACCCAGGGGCTACTTGGTCACACCCTGTCTGTAAGGGCTGAGCTGGCTGTGTAGGACACAGAATGATGGGCAGGAGACTGACTGACCAGAAATAAAGTTCCTTCCAAACCCTGCCTCTGCTGTTTATTGTTGATGGATGGTACCTGTACCCCATGAGACTGATATTTCTCTCCCCTCTCCAAACTACTATTCTCAAAATTCAGAGCTTCAGCCATGTACCAGGGCTTGCTCTCAGCCTTCACAACCTTACAGTTTTCATTCAAGAGCCAGCCCCACCAGCAGAATCGTTTTCCTGCATCAGTGAACATCCTGATCTTGGAGGTTGGGAAACAAAGGGGAAAGTGTCATGTAAACATACTTTTTTTCCCCCCTGTGTTTTAATGGCTCAGGGTCACATAACAGTGACTTTTAAAAACAACATAAATAAACATAAAACAAGGGGCTGGGGCCGGGACTTAGTGGTGGAGCACTCACCTAGCATGCGCGAGGCACTGGGTTTGATCCTCAGCACCACATAAATGTAAAATAAAGATATTGTGTCCACCTAAAACTAACTAACTAAATAAATATTAAAAAATAAACGTAAAACAAGGTTTTGAAGATTAAACAAATTGCGTATCTGTCACACTGAGAGCAAAAAAAGAATAGCATTGGTATCGTATCCTCTTAGTCCAAATTCTTAAAATTTCAAAACTCTGGACCCTGCTTGGGCAGTTACCAGGTTTGCAGTGTCGAGGGATGGTGTGACTCTGCATTGTGCTCTGGGGGATCCTGCAGGGGGGTCTCAAGGACTTCACCTTGCTCTTGCCTTCTGAAGGTGGTGCTACATGCTTTGTCCTTTCTTTAAGGACCACCTTAAGTGCCTCACCCTCCTGATCCTAGTTTGCAAGGCCTGGTGTTGCTGCCAGCCCCAGCCCACGTCCCTGCCTGTGTTTGGGTTCACTCCACCACTGTGTCCTGAGTGAGGAAGGAACACTGTGGAGCAGAGATGTGGTCACTGTCCCCGGGACATGGGTGGGATGGCCTCCCACAGAAGGAACCCCGTGCAGCTGGTGCCTCCAATTTCATTTCCTTTTTTTTCTCTATCCCCAGAAGGAGCTCTCTGAAGAAGTCGGCCAGAATGGCAGCCAGGCTCAGATCCCTGTTCAAGTCCACAACGCCACCTGCACCGTGAGGATCGCAGCCATCACTAAAGGGGGCGTTGGGCCTTTCAGCGACCCAGTGGAAATATCTGTCCCTGCGTACGGTGAGAGCAGGGCCCTTCTTGCCTGATGGGATGCAGCGGTCCTGGTGGTGCACATACTGCTATACTGACCTATGGGATGGCACCCAGTTAAAAACCAAAAAGCATGTTCGCGCCGGGTGCAGTGGCACATGCCTATAATCCCAGAAGATCAGGAGGCTGAGGCAGGAGGATCCCAGGTTCAAAGCCAGCCTCAGCAACTTAATGAAACTCTGTCTCAAAATAAAAAATAAAAAGGGTTTGGGGATATAGCTCAGTGGTTAAGTGCCCTGGGGTCAATCCCTGGTACAAAAAAAAAAAAAAAGATGTGTGCAAGGATCAGGGTCCTCAGTATGGTGACACGCTTCACAGAATCCCCACACTGCCAGGTCCTCCTGCCATTTCTACCAACATTGACTTGTTGAAGGTAGTTAGAAGAGGCGCTTGTGCTTGGGCTGGACAGGCGGTGTGGCTGAGCCTTCTATTATGTGCATTTGCGGGTGTTGGCTTTGCTGTTCTAAGCAGCGCTCTCCGCCTCATGGGTAGTGTGCTTTGGGATCTGCTCTGCACAGAACACCTCCTCTTTCCTACAGAAGCCATCTTCAGACTGCCCTGGGCTGACTGAGCTAAATGCCCAACCACACATGCTGGCTTTTGCGGGTTGCTGGAATGTTCCTTGGCAAGGTGCCACCGTGGTGCCCCGAGCAGCCAAAGTGCTGGTCTGGCTTCCACAGACCAGTGGAGCCACCTTTGTTCTAACTCTGCCTGGCTCTAGGCTGTCTGATGGTAAACCACGGTCATAAAATCCATGCGCAAGCATCTGTATCCCAGTGAGTTACAGATTTACAAGCTCTTGCCAAGCCTGGCCTTGTATCCAGTAGCACGACTTAAGAGCACATAATTGAGCTCCTGTCTATTCCCAGTGACCCTCAAACAGGCTCTCTCCCTTTGAGTGGTGAATTGAACCATATTACATTCCTGCAGCCCCAGGCCTCAGTACCTGGGAACATCAGTTACGGGTGATGGGAAAACAAAGGTGTATCTACCTCCTACAGATTCAAAGACAATGAGAGATCCTCACGCTAAAGGCATAGCTTAAAACAGCTTATTTAAGACAGCAGAACTTTCGTCTCATACATAATAAACTATGATGTGTTTAAAATTTTTGCTCACTCTGCACAGCTCCGGCATACATAAATGTCAGTTATCGCAGCTTAAATTATACCATTTGCCCAACAGCGGCCAAGTTTTAGCTGCCCTCGCGTATGGACTGTAATTGCATCAAGCATGAACTCAGCCGCTGGCTGTGCAGTCCTCAAGTCTCCTTATCAATAACAGCCGCACAGATGATTGCGACCAATCAGATGGCTCCTTTCAAACTCAGTCGCTGATTGGCCACTGGCAACCATTTTTCGGTTCCCTCGTGTCTTTAGAGGGTGGCGCATTTCCTGCAAAGGGAAGGCAGTGGCTGGATTGCCTCAAGCCTCCCAGTGACAGGCACACCTGATTCTGCAAAACTAGAGGATTCAGGGATGAAAGTACACAAAGAAAGAGAAGCGATAACGTTGGGAGTGAACTGAGCGTTGAGGGTCAGCGGAGCAGCAGTCTCCACGCTGACTCTGCGGTAGTTTGGAAGCTCACTGTGCAGCCTGAGGAATTTAAGGAGGTCAGCTGATTAACATAAATGCAGTGGTTGTGAGGAAAAGGCTGAAAGGTTCCAAAGAAAGTGACACCAGCAAAAAAGAGACAGACAAAACCCGCTGCACATTCTGGACTGGGATGTCGATCAATGGCAGAGCGCTTGCCTAGCACATGGCCTGGGTAGTTCCACTGGAGTGGGGGGCTCAGGGGGTGTGAAGAAAAGAAGTCTTCATATTAAAATAATTCTCAAAGTGACTTTGCAAAATTGAAATCACAAAAAAATAGAACATTGGAAGTTGATCCAAACTTAGAAAGGCATATGACAATTCTCCCAAAGATGCAAAATGTGTTTTCTCTGTGTCATAAAGTTACGTCACTAGAGCAGATTAACCCTGTTCAAACTACTCAGTGGTAAGAACTTTTGCTTTGTTTTGTTGTGGTACTGGGATTGAATCCAATTGGACCACTACCTCTGAGCTACAACCGCAGCCCTGTTTTATTTTAAGACAAGGTCTTTCTAAGCTGTCAAGGCTGGCCTTGAACTTGTGCTTCTTCTGCCTTCGCTTCCTGAGTAGCTAGTATTACAGCCTCAGCAACCTAGGAAGGCCCTGAGCAACTTAGCAGGACCCTGTCTCAAAAAAAAAAAAAAAAAAAACAGGAAGAGCCAGGGATGTGGCTGAGCACCCCTGGATTCAATCCCCATTACCCAAAACAAAACACCCCCAATGGTCTCAGATTATACCAGTGGGGGCTGCCTGCATCTGTAGATCACAGAAGACTGAAGGTGAGCCCAGTTCTGAACGCTCTTGACTGTTTGTCCTTCCCTATTACAGGCCGTACTTCATAGGTATTTAGGATCCCAGAGAATCGCTTTGCCTTGACCTTTCTGGTGTTTTACCAGGTGAAGTGGATTATGCCCCCTCGTCAACTCCAGCGCCTGGCAACACAGAGCCCCTGCTGGTCATTCTCGGATGCTTCTGTGGATTTATGTTGATTGGGCTGGTTTTATATATTTCTATGGCCATCAGAAAAAGACTCCAGGAGACAAGGTTTGGGTAAGTTTCCCAGTGAAAATTTGTGGCCCAGTGATATTGATGAGGTTGTTGGGCCAGGCCATGGTGCTGGTCCTGCTGGCCCTGCTCTTCAGACTGCCCAGGATGGGTGCCCTGCCCTGTCTTATGCAGCTTGGAGCAGACAGCTTCCTTACGCAGGCCAGTTCCTACCTACCATGGCAGCCAACAGCAGAGCCAGCCTGGTGAAGGGCTGTACAGAGGAACCCTCCACTTAAACTGGGTAGCTGTTACATGACAACCTGTATCAGTAGCCCTAAAAGTGACCCTGTTTTGTTTTTTTTTTAAATGAGCATCCCTGCTCTGCAAATCCAAAATCTGACAAGCTCCAAAGTCTAAAACTTTCTAAGCACCCAAATGATGCTGCTCCGTGAAGCTTCATTTCATGTACAAAATTATCACAGATATATAAAATTATTTTCAGGCTGTGTGTATAAGGCATGTATGAAATATAAATTAATTTCCTGTTGAATGTGTGTCCCATTCCCATGATTTCTCATTATGTATAAGTAAATACTCCAGAGTTTGAAAAAGAAAAAACTGAAATTTGTAATACTTCTGGTCCCAGTTGATGGTTTCAGATAAGGGATACTCAACTTGTATAAGTAGATAAAAATATAGTGGGCGGGGGAATTCACCAAAGCTTGGAAGTTCCGGCTGGTATCATTGTGGGTAGCTGGGTCCCTCCCTCTCTCCCTCCCTTCCTTCCGTACTTTCTTTCTTCCTTCCTTACTTCCTTTCTTTTCTCTTTTCCTTCTTTCTTTTTTTCCTTCTTTTAATGTATTTTGTTCATTTTCTGTAGCAATTAGTTGTTTTTCAAGTAGACAAGACTTAAATACGTGGAGAGAAATGTACCATGTTCATGGATAGGAAGACTCCATATTGTCAAGAAGGCAGGCCTGGTGGTGCACACCTGTAATCCCAGAGGCTTGAGAGGCTGAGGCAGGATTGTGAGTTCAAAGCCAGCCTCAGCAAAAATGAGGCACTAAGCAAATCAGCAAGACCGTGACTCTAAATAAAATACAAAATAGGACTGGGGATGTGGCTCAGTGGTTAAGCACCCCTGAGTTCAGTCCCCAGTAAAAAAAAGAAAGAAAGAAAGAAAGAAAGAAAGAAGGAAAGAGAGAGAGAGAGAGAGAGAGAGAGAGAGAGAGAGAGAGAGAGAGAGAGAGAAAGAATATTGTCAAGAGCTTGGTTCTCCCCAAAGTAACCATAAATTTAATATAAACACCATCAAAATTGGTGCTGGGTTGTTGATAAAATTGATAAGCTGATTTGAAAATTCCTCTGGTAAAGTAAATCTGCAATTTTGAAAAACACAGAATTTTGATGGAGGGTGCTGGTCTTCATTAACATAAAAATATGCCTAGTGAACAGCAAGGTACTGGTGCAAGTTGAGAGAACTCAGTCCATGGACAACACAAGGTGTATTGAAGATTACATTTCATATCTAGAGAAAAGAAGGAATGTTCAAAAAATTGACCCTGTGATAGGCACTGAATAGAGAGAGACGCATGATACTGGCATGGAGGCTGCCCACATGTGGCTATAGTCCTACAACTGAGAAATGTAGAAGAAGGGCTTCATTTGAAAGTGCTTCTATTAGCTACACCTCCACTGACTTATAAATCTAACACCAAAATGGATGTTAGATGTTAGCTGATTGAACTTTGGTTGCAGTAACCTAGGAAAGGTTAGGGTTGAAAGCTACAGAATTTACCAAAAAGTGGGGCTGCTAAATTCAGCAAACACATTAACAAGGTCACAAAACTATTCTAACATTTAGGAATACAGCTATTTCCAAGAACCATGAAGCTCAGCAAAAACTAATAACAGGTTATTTTTATGTTTACTAGAGCCAGTTCCCTTGGTCCTCCCAATGAGACCTATTCATTTGTTCATTTTGTATAGACACCTTTTTGCACCTGTTTTAATGAAAACATCTTTATTTTCTAGTTGTAAAATTAACATTCTTATAGTTTTAAAAAATCAGCCTATGTAGAATAATCAGAAGTAGAAAGTGAAACCCATTTGTAACCTGGGCTCATACATGGTTATAGTGCTGTTTTGGCATATTCCTTCCTTCAAGCTGCCTTGCTTTGCCTACATATATATTATTAATTATTTATATAGTAATAGTAACATTTATAAATTATTTTCAAAACTGTTTTATCTCTTTAAAAATAATTTATATGCCCAAGGTAAAATGAAAGGAAGCCTATTGATTGACACTGTGGATTGAACCCAGGGTGCTCTATCATTAGCTCCATCCCCAGCCTTTTTATTTTTTATTTTAAGACAGGATCTCCTTAGTTGCTCAGGCTGGCCTCAAACTTGTGATCCTCCTGCTTCAGACTCCGGAGTTGTTGAGATGACAGATGTGTACCACTGAGCCCAGCAATTCTACAATTTAGACTAATTAATTCATACTACTTTCCTACTGATTAGTTTTAAATGGACTAAATGAATTTTTTTAAGTTGTAGTTGGACACAATACCTTTATTTCACTTATTTATTTTTATGTGGTGCTGAGGATCGAACCCAGGGTCTTGCACATGCGAGGCGAGTGCTCTACCGCTGAATCACAACCCCAGGCCCTAAATTAATTTTTTATATGGACTTTTTCCCCCCAGTGCTGGAGATGAAACCGAGGACCTCACACTGTCCAGGCAGAGCAATATACCACTGAGCCACCTCCCAACCTATAGAGTTTATTTTTTTAGAATAGTTTTAATTTATAGAAAAATTAAGAAGATAGTACAAAGACCTTTATATGTCCTGTACCTAATTTCCCCTTTATTAACAGCTTAAATTAGCATAGTGCATTTATTATTATAATTTATAAACCAATATTGTTGCATTATCGTTAGCTAAAATCTACACTGTATTCAGATTTCCTCAGTTTTCACCTAATGTCCCTCTTCTTTCCTGGGATCCCACTGTGGCTCCCACCTCCCAACGTATAGTTGTTATCTCCCTAGGCTCCCCTGGGCTGGGGCAGTTTCTCCCTGTCCTTGGCTTTGAGGATCTTGACAGCCTTCAGGAACCTGGTCAGGTGTTCTGCTCATGATCTGCCTGGGGCTGTGGGTTATCAGAGGTGAGGTGCCATCTTCATTACGTCAGATCAAAGGGACCCTCGGCCATTTTTCACTGTCCACGTTGCCCTCCTTTGCCTGGCTGAGGGAGGGTTGCCAGGTCGCTCTGCTGTGAAGATATCCGCTCTCCCTTTCTACAGTTCTCTATGGAAGCAAGTCACTACACAGCCCTCAGTTAACTAGATGAGGAATGAGCTTCCCTCACTCCTGAAGGGTGTAGGAGCCACAGAAAACACTTGGAATTCTTTCCAGGAGATTCATCTCTTCCCCCTGGGTCAGCCATGTTTGCATCAGCATGGACTTGTCCGTATTCACTTTATACTGGTCATCCTGTGCTGCTTTATTTAGTTGCTCGGATTGTTTGTCGATTGGGAATATTCTAGTTATTCTCTGCACTTGGTGGTGCCTGGACACAGCCATTTTGATATTGCCAAGTAAACCTAAAATAGATCGAAGGAGAGAAACCTATTTCTCCTTGTGGGAAATGTTTTTGTTGCTGACAGGTGCCTGTGGAATCAGCAGGTGCCTCTGCATCCCTGTTTTTAAGGTGGAATGTGCTTGTTTTCATCCTCCAGGAGTGCGTTCACGGAGGAGGATGCTGAATTAGTCGTAAATTATATAGCGAAGAAGTCCTTCTGCCGGCGGGCCATCGAACTCACCTGTAAGTTGACTTTTCCTTTTTGGCAAAAGGTAAAATAGTGGAGAGGAAAGAAAGAATGACCCCCAGACATTCTAACCAAAGCCCAAAAGGTGAAGAGCGGGTACTGCTAATGTGTGAAATGTAGTCAGACATGGTCACATGCATCCTGCCGGCCCAGTTACTGGAAATCTGTAGTGAAATTGGGGTTAAGAAACCAGGGGTGCTATAGGCACGGTGGTGTATGCAATCCCAGCAGCTTGGGAGGCTGAGGCAGGAGTTCAAAGCCAGCCTCAGCAACTTAGCAAGACCCTGTCTCAAAATAAAAAGTGGTTCAGTGGTTAAGCACCTCTGGATTTAATCCCTGGGACAAAAAAAGGAAGAAAGAAAGAAACCAGGGGTAAGGGTTTTCATAACGCCACAAGACGCAGAAAGAGGAATGTTCTGGGTCTGGAGATGGGGTACAGGCCAGGGGTTTAAAGGGAACAGCAGAGCAATGGACTTAATCTTGAGCCTCATTTCCTGTTTTCCTGGCAAGCAGCTCGGGCTGGTTTGCCAACATGCCAGTAGCAACTCTGGTTTGTATTTTGCTGAATCAGCGTGAGGCCTTGTGGTTTGAAAAGTGGAGACAAACAGATAACTGTGTTCTTGAATAATTTCAGAAACAGTGTAGAAAGTGTGTGCAAATATTATCAAATTCCTTCTTCTGGATATTTGCCCAAACAAGACAAAATCAGAAGGACACAAGGAAGATGGAGCCCGCTGTGCTCCTCTGAAGTGAGAGCTCGCTTGATGAGGGACTTTAGTGTGATGCCTTCTGTTTTAGATGTATCTATCCCGGCATTTTAAAAAAAGCTTCCTGTACACAATCTCTTCCTTCCTTGGAGAGCCCTTTGGGTAGACTTTTTTCCTAAGAGCTCATGTGTTCTAATTATTCAGATCTCCTTTTTTAAAATTCCAAGTCTGGCTTATGCCTTAGCAGCTCGGACTGGATCATTTGCCAAATGATGATTGAATTCTTCCTTTTCTGGTTAATCCCTCTCAAGCCTAACACTTAGTGCCACGAGCCCACGTTGGATAGACCTCTTTATATTGCACACCTGACTCTAGGTGACCTCTCCCTCTCCTTCCCCAAAGTACTCCCTTCAGCACTTCCGAGGTCCCATCGTGAGGTGCAGACACGTCACAGGATGTCCCCTGTGATTTGTGTGCCGGCTTCCCTGGAATGCGAGGGTGGTGGGATGTCCTTATGGCTCTTTCGTACACCTAGTTAGGGATATAATAGTAAATGATTTTCTAGCAAGTGCCTGTTGACTCATTTTCCTTACTCTTTTAAATCAAGAGCAAACCTCTTCTCCACCAATCTGATTCCTGATTGCTGCTACTACTGCACTGAGGGAAGAGAACAGGGGCTTTTTGTTGTTGTTTGTTTGGTTTTTGTAGTAGGCATTGAACCCAGAGGCTTACCACTGAGCCACATCCCTAAGCCCTTTTTTTTTTTTTTTTTTTTTTTTTTTGTTAAGTTGCTTAGGGCCTCTTGAAGTTGCTGAAGCTGGTTTGAACTCACAATCTTCCTGCCTCAGCCTCCCGAGCTACTGGGATTATAGGCTTGCGCCACCTGCCCCCTAAAACAAGGCTCCAATGTTTATAGTTGTTCAGAATTAACCCCACCCTGAAGGATTCATTTAACACCCTGTAATCACCATCAGGTGTGATGTTTTATTAGTGGAATTTTTGGAAAAGAAATAATGGGTACAAAATGACAACTGCGGAAATGCTATGCAGAACTTAAAGTAGAATGCTAATCGTACTTAAATGAAAGAAAGCACAGACTCTCCCTCATCTCTGTTCCTCCTGCAGTACACAGCTTGGGAGTCAGCGAGGAGCTACAGAATAAACTAGAGGATGTTGTGATTGACAGGAATCTCCTGATCCTGGGGAAAATTCTGGGCGAAGGTGAGCAATTTAAGTTCTCTTAAAACATGCCGTAAGAAGGTAAGTAGTTGGGGGGAATTTTATTTAATATGTATTTATTAAATAGATTGACATTCTTAGGCATAGGCACTTAGTTCAGTAGTAGACCACCTGCCTGCCATTTGTGGGATCCTGGGTTCAATTCCTGGCACTGCAAAATAACAAAATATTGTGTAACTTTGAGTTGTAATACAAACAGATCTACCTTATAATTTAAAATAGAAATAGTGATTTTTCACCATATGAAAAGGCTTCCACAGTCCCTAGATCTCACAGGAAGCTTGAAAAGTATGAATTCCCTTCTTTTATTGGAAATCAAGCCATCCCACGTGTTTCAGGTTTATTCCTGTGATTTAAGGGAGTCTCTTGGCACCTTCGTAACTAGTTTAACAGGAACATGATTGGAAACAGGTATTCCATGTGCCAAGTTGTCCTTAGGATGATTGCTAATGATGCGAAGAGTATGTGCTTCGGGCTGGAGATGCCGCTCCGTGGTTGAGCACTTGCCTGGCATGTGGGAGGCCCTGGCTTCCATCCCTGGCACCAGAAAGGAAAGTCTGTGCTGTGTGAGCTTCAGTAACATGTGCCATGTTCTCCCGTGAGTGCCTTGGGTCAGTTGTCATGCCCAACCAAGGGAAGAGCTAAGTAAAGTCCGAGCCTCCCATGCCCAGGGCAGGAGGGAGACCAGTACAGGCATCTTCCCCCGGCCGCCTGTGCCTGGCTGTGCCCACTGCGTGGGGATGAGTCACGTTCATACCACATGAAAGTGTCAGGTCAGCACATTGGGGTTTCTGTGGTGGGGACAGAATCTGCACAGTATCCACGTAGACTTTGTTTGGCTTTGCAGGAGAGTTTGGGTCTGTGATGGAAGGCAGTCTGAAGCAGCCAGACGGGACCTCTCAGAAGGTGGCAGTGAAGACCATGAAGTGTGAGTTTTCAACGGACAGACCCCTCCTCTGGAGCAGGCAGGCGCTTTAACCTGGGATGCTCCCAGGACCAGTGACGGTGTTCAGCTCTCCGTGGCCAGTGGGCCAGAGGGCAGCGTGGGCTACTGATCACTAACGGGGAGTGAGCTCCTCGTGCATGCATGCATTATGTTTCTTTACCCCCAAAGCAACAGCTTGTGGTACCTTTGCCATCTCTGGAATCCTCTCGCCCCCTCTGCCTCATCCAGTCAAGCTCAGGTGTAAATTTCTGAGGCAGTGGTGACTTGGTGGCAGCATCCCACCCCAGGGCTCTCTGAGGCTCATCTCTCCAGGATGCTGGGTCACTTCCACCTTCCAAGGTGGCTGCATGGGTCCCAAGAAGCTGTGGCTGCTTGGGAAGGAAGTTTCCCAGAGAGCAGAGAAATAATTCCTTGATCAGAGACATGAAGATCCAGGAATGGTGGTGCACGCCTATAATCCTGGCAGCTCGGGAGGCTGACACAGGAGGATCGCTAGTTCAAAACCAGCCTCAGCAACTTATCGAGGCTTTGAGCAACTCAGTGAGACCCTGTCTCTAAATAAAATACAAAATAGGGCTGGGGATGTGGCTCAGTGGTTGAGTGCCCGAGTTCAATCCCTGGTTAAAAAAACAAACAAACAAACATGAAGAGGTGCTGACACAAGGTAGACCCTCCAAGCCAGCAGAGAAGAAGCCTCAGGGGCAAAGAGGGCCTCATTGGTCAGCACAGAATCTGCATTTACCCTGCAAGGAGTAGAGCAAGAGAGGGACAGAGCAGGTTGCATTCTAGAGAGTTCCCTGGGTGGCAGAGTGGAGGAGAATGCACTGCAGCCTTCACAAAAATCACGGCAGGTGTCAGTTACAACTCTAGAGTCTGTGCAAATATTTATGCACATAAGGCAACTATTGTGACTTGCTGACTTATCTAAGTCAAAGAGCCGGAAAGGGGACAAGCTGTACCAGACTGTTTCTGTGACCAGAAGATAACCACGCTGTAGTGGTAAGGTACCACATGTCCCACGTCCTGCTCTCAGGACATGCAGTCCTGGGGCGACACAGCTGAGCTAGATTGTTCAAGAGTCCATCCAGCCATAGCCCCTCACATGGGTCCCCAGGAAAGCGACCGTGATCCTGTGGTCGTCTTCATTGTGATTCTTGTGGATGGACACAGCCTGGTGCTCATTTTGTTCATCTTGATTTTGCCTCCTTATTAACCACCTGTACCTGTTCTATATTATTTTGGGTAAGCAATTAACAGTTTGGAACCAGGGATTGAACCCAGAGGACACTTAACCACTGAGCCACAGCCTCAGCCCTTTTATTTTTTATTTTATTTATTTATCTTTGAGATAGGGCCTCACTAAGTTGCAGATGCTGGCCTTGAACTTGCCATCCTCCTGCCTCAGCCTCCTGAGCGTCTAGGATTACAGGTGTGGGCTACCTCACCCAGCCTTCCTAAAAGTTAGATCCACTTTTTACTAGACATGAAGGCATAAATTAGATCATAAGAATGTATTCAGGGGCTGAGGTCGTGGCTCAGGGGTAAAGCGCTCGCCTAGCACGTGCGAGGCCCTGGGTTCGATCCTCAGCACCACGTTAAGAAAAAAATAAACAAATAAAATAAAGATATCGTGTCCAACTACAACTAAAAATAATTTTTAAAAAATTGTTAAAAATAACATAATAATCAAGAAGTCACGTGGTACAGGCGCTGCTGGATGGCCTCGAGTGGACTGACGGTCATTCGTTCTCTCCTGTTGAACAAGCCTGACTTTGTGACATGTCTGTTGTGCTGAATTGTAGTCAAATACACATAAAATCCACCATCCCAGCAATTTTCAAGTGTGTGGGTCAGCGATGTAAACGCATTCACATTGTTGTACAACTATCGCCACCATCGTCTCCAACCCTTTTCCTGTTATGAAACCAAAACTCTGTACCCGTCGAGCACTAACTCCCCCCCCCATCACTGCTCTACTCTGATTTCATTACTCCAAGCGCTTCCTGTCGGTGGAATCGCACAGTAAAGATCCTCTTGTGACTGGCTTATTTCAGTCGTATAAGGCTAGATTTCAAGCAGTTCTCTTAAATTGGTCTCATTCCAAGATCTTGCTATGAAAGTGTACCCGTCTCACAGGCCTGATTGGGCAATGAGTCTGGGTGACACATGGGGACAGAAATAGAGACGTAAGGTATTCTTTCCTTATTTAAGATAAAGATAATTGCAACAGATTAGTTGGAAGAAACTTTAGGTTTTTTTTGGGGGGGAGGTGCTTTTTGTTTCTTTTTTCTTTACTAATACTTTCCTCTTTTAGAGCAGTTCCAAGTTGACAGAAAAATTGGACAGAAAGTCCAAAAGTTTCCATGCATTCCTCTCCCCTCCACACACAGTCTCCCCTGTGACGAGCATCTTAGTCTCACAGCTAAGAGCCCAGAGCCACACGTTGTTAGCTGCTGTCCTTAGTTTCCTGCTCTTGGCGATGTGCAGTGCTGTGGATTTTGACATCAGTATGAAGAATGTGCAGCCACCAGGAGAGTTTGATGGCTCTAAACCCCCTCCCTCACCACCTGTGCTCCTCCTCTGGGTGCCTCTCTTCTCTCCCCTCAATGCCCCCAGCCCCGGACAACCATTCACATGTTCACTGTTTCCATAGTGCAGTCTTCTCCAGATTTAGGGAACAGAATTGCAACCACCCTCCCTTTTCCCTCCCGAGTCAACACGTCATGCCTCAGTTTCCCTTTATTTCTGCAGTGGACAACTTTTCTCAGCGGGAGATCGAGGAGTTTCTCAGCGAGGCAGCCTGCATGAAGGACTTCAACCACCCGAACGTCATCCGGCTTCTAGGTACCCCTGGGAAACGCAGGTTGGGGCGCAGGGCGGGCCAAGGGGAAGATCCTCGGTGCTCTAGTTCATAGTCCACACTTCCGGTCCTGGAGGGGTTGACAGCGCTGAGCTTTTTCCCCTAGAAGATTTTCCCTTAGGGTTCTGTTTTCGGAGGCTGAGAGTAAAAATGGGCTAGAGTTTCTTGACACCGAGAGGCTCAGGGATGGGTAGTGTCTACAGGATGCCAGAAGAATGGACGGAAATAGCCCCCAGCTGCTCAAAGACAAGGCACAAAAGCTGGTCGTGTTATGATCTTGGTTAGTTTAAGGTTAGCCGCGAATCGGATGCCATTGGGGGAAAGGAGAGAAATTCCATAAATCATCTTTGAAAATGAATTTATGAACCCATGTTGGGAAGTACTGATTTATGATTCCGGTACTTGGGCACTTTCAGGGAACATGATTTATCATAATCTGGTTTTGTAGCTGGGTGAGATGGAAAGACAAGATGAAGGGTGGGTGTGGCACATTCTAAGAGAAACAGCTGGAGATGATGGAATTTTCTGCTCACTTCTTTCTCTTCTTTCTTTCTTTCTTTCTGCCCTTTAACTTGACACATGATAACTTCTTGGGAGATCTTTCCAAGTTTGATAGGATTGACTCTGCAGAGAGATGCAGAGACTATTGGATACAATATTTGGTCAAAGAAACAATTGTTATTTATTTGCAGCCCTTGGCTGTGGCAAACTCTGAGAACAATTGCACTTTGTAATGGCCAGAGGAGGAGTGGGCGGGTGCTCTTGCCAGGAGGCTCAGGTGACAGGCTCTAGTTCTGGAACCAGGGTAAATGGTGCTGTGGCTTCTCCCTTAGGAAACTACTAAAATTTAGAAAAGTGGGTTTGAATTATAGGCCCTCAAAATTCTTTGAATAGTTTTAAGCGGAGTTGCTGTGGACTTCCTCCCGTGATTAACCCACTATTCCATGAAGCTAGGTTAGCCTCGGAGTCTAATGAGGTCACAACCTCTTAGAGGGAGTCCAGCAGAAACACAAAGAATGACCCTAATTGGAAATAAAAAACAAAATGGGAGGCAGTGGAGCCTGCGTGGGTTCCGGATCCTACAGCACAGCCAGAGTTAGGTGCTTTGGGGTTTCAACTGCTAACTTTTTGGCACCTGGTTTCAGTGGTAGCCCCCTAGTGCTTCTTCTTTTTTTTTTTTCTTTTTAAATTTATTTTTTTTTATTGTTGGTTGTTCATTACATAGTTCTTGATATATCATATTTCATACTTTGATTCAAGTGGGTTATGAACTCCCATTTTTACCCGGTATACAGATTGCAGAATCACATCAGTTACACCTGCATTGATTTACATATTGCCATACTAGTGTCTGTTGTGTTCTGCTGCCTTTCCTATCCTCTACTATCCCCCTCCCCTCCCCTCCCCTCCCCTCCCCTCTTCTCTCTCTACCCCCTCTACTGTAATTCATTTCTCCCCCTTGTATTATTTTTCCCTTTCCCCTCACTTCCTCTTGTATGTAATTTTGTATAACCCTGAGGGTCTCCTTCCATTTCCATGCAATTTCCCTTCTCTCTCTCTTTCCCTTCCACCTCTCATCCCTGTTTAATGTTAATCTTCTTCTCGTGCTCTTCTTCCCTAGTCTGTTCTTAGTTACTCTCCTTATATCAAAGAAGACATTTGGCATTTGTTTTTTAGGGCTTGTCTAGCTTCGCTTAGCATAATCTGCTCTAATGCCATCCATTTCCCTCCAAATTCTATGATCCTGTATAATGAGGCACTTTGCCCTGCTCCTGTTTGGAATTTCAGGTGTGTGTATAGAGATGGGCTCCCAAGGCGTCCCGAAGCCCATGGTAGTCCTGCCCTTCATGAAGTACGGGGACCTGCACACCTATCTGCTGCATTCCCGTCTGGGAACAGGGCCAAAGGTAAGTGGGCTTGGTCACCCCTCCTTTATGTCAGAGCTGGGAAAGCCCCAGCCTCAGAGTTCAAAACTGAGGAGAAGGACAGTGAAAAGGACCTTGACCTTCATTCAGTGGCCACTGTGCATCCGTCCTCCAGGCAGACCTGCTCATGGGCAGTGTGGTTCCCATATATGGTGGGAGCAGGCTGGCTGATGCACCGTCTCGAGCCACAGCCTCCCTGACTCTGGGGCCAGCTTGGGCCTGGCCCCCAGCCTGCACCCCGAGTCATACACTCTGCAGAGATCACCCATGTCGGTGATCTCTTTACCTAAAATAAACTTACAGGGCCATCCTCAATGTCACGGCTGCAGCCTGAGAAGTGTGACTAGTATTTAGGGAACACACTTTTATGATCATCTTGAACTAGTAAAATGAGTGATAATCACACCTGGAATCCCAACAGGATCCTGAGGATCCCTACTCAGGATGCGGAGGCCAGAGGACAGAAAGTGTGAGGCCAGCCAGGGCAACTTAACAATATCCTGTGTCAACATAAAGAAGTTTGAGAAGGGAACAGGGGCACAGCTCAGTGGCAGAGCACTTGCCTAGCATGCGTGAGGCCCTGGCTTCAGACCCCATCTCTACACACACACACACACACACACACACACACACACACACACACACAGGAGACAGAGAGAGAGAGAGAGAGAGAGAGTGAGTGAGTCCAGGGCACTGCGTAGTAGCTGTCAGCTAGATATGTTTGTGATATTTCACCTCCTATGTCGGCCCCCCAGCAGTCGGGACTGAGAGGCCTGGTAATTTTGGATGTGGCTGCAGAGGCAGTTAGAGACCCCCAGAAAACTTCAGACCACAGATTTAGAGGCTGGCTTCCTGAGGGCCGTTTTAGTGGTGACTCCAGGATTGTGACTTTGGGAATCCGTTGATGGAGGCATAGGTCTGGGCCTCCTGATGGGAAATGAAAACCCTCTCACGGTGTTTCTTGTAGACAGACGTGACCGTGAGCAGGTCTGTGGGCTGTCCTACTGTGTGCCTGGCTGGCCCCCACCCTTGCTTTCCCTCACTTGCCTTCTCTGTCTGTCAGAGAGGTGACCGTCCTGCCCAGTTCTAGTCGGAGCATTCGAGGACACGATGGGCTGGCCTGTCAGGAGTCACCCTGTATTAGGACAGAAGTCACTCGGGCTGGTGTTGCCCTAAATCACTGCAGGTCCTGGGGGGACCAGCACCTTGCAGTCTGCACCTGGGCTTTCTCCAACAGTCCCCCTTTGTCCCCTCGGCTGCAATCCATAGTGAGACTCTGGATGCAACAGAAACACCTGCTTCCACTTCCCTTCCGTAAATCATGCCTTTTGCTGTCATGCCTGAGAACTCTGTACCTAATGTCTCTGGTTAAAAAAAGAAGTTTTTCTCCTGTTTTCTTCTAAAACTTCTGTGCTTTTTGATGGTAGGTTTCAGTGTATGACCTGTTTTTAGTTTGGTGTGAGATTTAGTTCAAGGTCTGTGAGGTTTGTCATGCATGCACCACCGCACCCGACTGATCCATCATTTGGTAATTTCAGTTAGTTTTTGTGTGTGATTTGGGATAGGGATCTAGTTTCCATCTATTGCATGTGACTCTTCAGATGTCCCAGAACCATTTGTTCAAAAGACTCTTCTTTCCCTGTGGTCAATGGTCTTGATGTCCTTTGTAAAAGCTACTTCCTGGACTCTCAGTGCTGTTCCATTGATCTCTATGTCTGTCCTTACCCGGTTCTGTGTTGTCTTAATGACAGTTGCTTTGCAGTAAGTTTGAAGTCAGTCTGTGTTGTGTGGATCCTCCAACTTTGTTCTCATTCGGGCTGGTTTTGAGTGTTCTGGGTTCCAGGAGTTTTCATATGACTTAAGGATCAGCTTGCTAATTTCTAGAAAGAAGCCAGCTGGTGTTCTGGTCGGGCTTATTCTGAATGGATGGCTCAGCTGGGGGGTGTTGCCATTATAACAGTATTAAGTCTTGTGATCTATGAACTCGGAACTCACTCTTCCTGTGAGCGTAGGTCTTTGATTTCTTTCAACATTTTGTGGTTTTCAGAATTGAAGTTCACACATCTTTTTAAAAGTTATGTCTAAATACTTTATTCTGATTCTATTATAAATGAAGGTTTCTTAATTTCAATTCTGACTGCTCAAGTGCTAGTGGACACAGATACAGTCGATTTTGTATATCTTGTGTCCTGCAGTCTCACTGAACTCGGTGATCGTGGTGCACAAGTGTTCTTGGAATGACTTTTAGTCATGGTCTTCAAAAATTAACATAGTGGGCTGGGGGTGTGGCTCAAGCGGTAGCACGCTCGCCTGGCATGCGTGGGGCGCTGGGTTCGATGCTCAACACCACATAAAAATAAAATAAAGATATTGTGTCCACCTAAAACTAAAAAATAAATATTAAAAAAATAATAAAATGCCATAGTGATTCTTGGTACAAATGAATAGGTCCTGATACTTATTACCCTGTCATGAGTGACAGCACATTAGATATTCCTTAGGATCCGAGTCCTTTTCTGGAAATTAGTATCCAGAAAATCAAATGCCCCAAATGTTTGTGGGCATTTTCAGTAACTGCGTTACTTATGGGGCAGGATCATTGAGGCCTCTTAGTTTTTCATGCGGTGCCTAATTGACGTGGGTCTTGGTTGGGAAAGAGGAGTCATTAGAAATGCAGAGGCTTGTGAGGATCACTGTGGAACACTCTTGTTCCAGGGAGAGCCAGCCGTGACCCGTCCCCTGCCTCGGGGAGGGCACACCCACGCAGCCTGCTCGTGGTTGCCAGGAACTTGTGGTGAGCCCTTTCCTTCAGGGCAGTGACCGTGTTAAAACGTTTAATTACTCCATGGAGGTCTTCCCTGGTCACCTTGCTCGTAGGCAGCTCTGCCAGGGCCAGATGGCCTCTCCCCGCAGTCTAGCCTGGTTTTTATGACATGGAAAAACCCTGGACGGTGGAAAGGCACAGGAGGAGGGCCCTCGAGAAACAAAGTGAGCATCTTGAATGAGTACGTGAACTCTGGTCCATCACAAGGGGCCAGCCACTGCTGCCTAGGGGAAGAGAAGTGTCCTCAGAACATCTCAGCGTCCAGTGTGGGTAGAAGGGCTGGGGGTTCATAGTTGGAAATAGCTCCCTCTACGTGGCCTTTTGCCTCCAAAACGTTAGACCAACCACCTGGGCGCTCATCCGTCCTCCCTAGGCCAGACCGTCCCTCCCCTCGTCCTCCTGGCCTCCCACAGACTCTTAGGACACCGAGGGTGGCCTTTGGCCTCAGAACCTGTGAAAAGAAACAATAGCATGGTTTTACAGATGGAGAGAAGTGGTATTTGCCAAAAGATATTCAGGATTTTAAAAATGTCTTTATTAAAATCCTATCTGTGATGTGGGTGACATGAAATGAGGTATCTTCCTGCTCTGCCACCCCCATACCCTAACAAATGAGAACACCTCGGGTGGAAATATCCTGCCGACTTTTCCTTCTAAAAGACGGTCTTCCTCTGCCCGCAGCACGTGCCCCTGCAGACCCTGTTGAAGTTCATGGTGGACATCGCCCTGGGAATGGAGTATCTGAGCAACAAAAATTTTCTTCATCGGGATTTAGCTGCTCGGAACTGCATGTGAGTGTCCCGGGTCATCCTAGAGGGCGCTGGACTTCTGGCGTTTGATCTTTGTGAGTCTGGGGAGTGGCCTATTGCTGACCAGGAGGAAGTGAGATTGGAAGGGACAGCGGGGCCTGCTCTGGGCGGGGTCTCCATGGCCCCGGTTCTGGTGGGGTTTTGCTTGGGGGATTCATGTCTGCCTGAACCCAGGGTCTGGTTGGCCTCTAGAGCGCTCTCATATGTTGGCGTCTATTTCCACCCTGTCACTTGCATGGTCCTTCCCATGGTCACCAGCTAGCTTTGGACCTGGATCCCTGTGTGAGTCACCTGACTTACATGACACCATGACAATAAAGACATGATGACGGGGAATGGTAAAGGTCATGTCCCGTGTTCGTGCAGTTTCCCAGTGAAGGAGCCTTGTACCTTGAACCCCGGGAGCTTTGCCCTTACAGCGGGCGAGGGTCTACCCTACAAGAACCTGGACTTGAGTCCACCCCTCTGATTCAGCTTGACGGAGACATCATCTGTGACAAACCTGCACAGACAATAACTGTGATCGTTGGTTTTGTCACTGTGTTTTTTTTATTTATTTTTTTAGATGTTGATAGACCTTTACTTTATTCATTTATTTATATTCTGTGCTGAGAATCGAACCCAGGGCCTCACACGTGCCAGGCAAGCGCTCTGCCACTGAGCCACAGCCCAGCCTGTCACTCTTTTTTCTTTAAATACTTCTTCTGCCATGAAGGAAGAATCATGAAGACTTATTTCGCTCTTAACATTTCCTTTCTCCTTTTCCTACCAGCTGCAGTGACCAGCTGTCCTGTTTGCCCTAGACTGAGATTTCCCAGAGTGTGATGTGCCACCTCCAGTTTTCAAATCAGTGTCAGGCAAACAGGGACAAGTTAGTCACCCACCTCCAGTTCTCTTCCAGCTCCCCACGTTCTCCCGTTGCCTCTCCTCCCTTCTTCTTTTCCTCCTTTTCTCTCGGACCTGTTTTAATAGCTTGGGCTGTAAATGCAATCGTGTCCCTTTCATTTTTCAGTTAATTCCTCACACACCCATCTCACTGTGTTAGCAAGAAGTCCCGCATCTTGAGCCAGCCCGGTGGTGCACGCTTGCAATCCCAGTGATTGGGGAGGCTAAGGCAGGAGAATCACAAGTTCAAGGCCAGCCTCAGCAACTCAGCAAGACCCTTAGCAACTTAGGAAGACTCTGTTTCAAAATGAAAAATAAAGAGGGGCTGGGGATGTGGCTCCATGGTTAAGTGCCCCGGGGTTCAATCCATAGTGCAAAAACAGGACAAAAATCCGGCATCTCTTGTTCGGTTTACTGCCCTGCCTCTGGTGCTTGCTTAGCTCACGGGGCCAGCATGGCTTCAGGACACCAGGCAGGACAGCTAGTGGGGCTCTAGCTCAGTCCACCAGGGCCTGGGCTTTGAGCTCTGGTGCTACATCTCTGTCCCCTCCAGTGTTTCCTGCCACTGGGCACAGCCCTTGCTGGGCTGGTCCCCACGCAGGCCAGAGTGATGCAAGATGGTAACCCCTCTGGTCCCCTCTCTTGTTGTGCTTTGGCCCAAGCAGGACCCCTCAGCTTCACGGGGTCCTGTGTCTTCTTCGGTCACTTACAAATGTTTTCCATGGCGTCTGTGTCGACCTGGGGTGAAAGGTCTGCTTCCAAGGTTGCTGAGGACACAGACTTGCTCTCTGCAGGTTACGAGATGACATGACCGTCTGCGTGGCGGACTTTGGCCTCTCCAAGAAGATTTACAGTGGTGATTACTACCGCCAAGGCCGCATCGCCAAGATGCCCGTGAAGTGGATCGCCATGGAGAGCCTCGCCGACCGAGTCTACACCAGCAAAAGTGACGTGGTGGGTACAAACACGGCTCTGCCTGGGCCCCAGTGCAAAGATGGGGATGCATGGGAAGAAATGACAGAGGCCGCCTGGGCATTGTGCTCTTTGATAATCAGCATTGGGAGCGTGCTGGCCCCTCACTTTAATTTCATGCTAAATCTTTTAATCCAGGCAGAACAGTCAAGCCTAGTGGTCTGTGCTCTGCATGGGACCTTCCTGATTCCCATTTTCCTTTTAAGGAAGAATGAGCTCCTGCCTGCAGCTGAGACGTCTCATGTTCACATTGAGGGGGATGAGCTCAGGCAGGGGCTCTTTGGAACCCCTGTGTTGTGTGATTACACCCTGTGCCCCAGGTTAGGAAAAGCCATGCCCACAGCCACCCAGAGCTGGCCACTAGGCAAGACGAGGCTGCGTCTGCCTCTGTGGCATTTTCCAGCACAGCTTTCGTAAAAGCGAGGAGCTGTGTCACTCCGACCCCACGGTTTTGCAGGGTCGGGAGACAATGGGTCTCAGACATAATTGGCAGCTTTGTGCACCATCTTTAGCTCTTCAAGGAAATGACCTTTCCCGATGAAAAAGTCCATTCAGCCTCTGTGGAAGGACTTCGTGTCCTGACTCCTTGCCGCTTTGTTCGCAGTGGGCATTTGGCGTGACCATGTGGGAAATAGCAACGCGGGGAATGACTCCCTACCCCGGCGTCCAGAACCACGAGATGTATGACTACCTTCTCCACGGCCACAGGCTGAAGCAGCCCGAGGACTGCTTGGACGACCTGTGAGTAGGGTCTCTGGGTCACTGGGCAGTACGCAGAGATGGGGTGGAGGGACGCAGCCGTGGGGGCTGGCTGTTAGCAGGTGGGCATGCAGAGCATGGCCAGCGGCCGTTCCTAGTGTGGGAGCGGTCCATGAGCACCCCCAGGGATGTGGCTCACTCTTCCAGATGGTCTCAGCCTCGACCAGTGGACACATCCAAACAGGGCAACCGCATGTTCCCAAACTCCTAAGGCACCTCCAAGAAATACATCCCATCAGTAAACAGATTTCTTCCATGGTGCTTGAGGTTCTAGAATGGACTCTTGGGTCCAGTGTCCTTCTGTTTCTACACAGCATGTCAGACACACCCATTACGTCCATATCTTTTGTCAGTAAACTTAGAAATCTGAGCCCATGACTTTGAGATGGGCTGGTCGTCAGAATGGTCTGGGGATGGTCTAACACTGCAGCTTCTCAGGCTGGAGATTGTGATGCTCTTGGTACAAACCGGGACTAGAAATGTGTGCTTCAAGATGCTCCCTGACGCCACTGTGAGTGCTCCCAGCTCCTGCCACGGTGCGTGTCCCATCCCCACAGGTCCCTGTTTATCTTCAAGGTGAGGCACTTTGGGGAAGAGACCCTGGCCCTGGGTCAGAACAGGCTGGGCTACCTCCTAACTAACCACGTGTGACCATGACAATGGACTTGACCTCTCTGTGCTTCATTTCATCAGCCGCAGGAACAGTTAGCTAGATGGTCTTCAGAGAGCTATGATAAAGGCTCAATAAGACAATGGACGGTGCCTGGCGTGGGGACCACAGCTGGGATTCCAGCCACTGGGGAGGCTGAGGCAGGAGGATGGCAAGTCCAAGGCCAGCCTCAGCAACTCAGCAAGACCCTGTCTCAAAATTAAAAAATAAAAAATAAAAAGGGCTGGGGATGCAGCTCAGTGGCCGAGCACTCCTGGGTTAACCCCCAACAAGAAAAGAAGCAGCGTGTGGAGGGTTCACCTATGGGAGGCTCACAGAGGAAGTGTTCACCTAATGCCAGTTGTTACAGCAGCACTGCAAATCTATCCCCCAAGCACCTTGCCGCCCTGTCCAAAGTAGTGACCTGTAGTGCTGCCCATGTCTCAGTGACTTGTCCCTTTGTGGCACCGAGTCTGCCCTGTGCAGTGAGGGCCATGGCTTGGAGAGGGACATTCTCCCCATAGTCAGCAGGAACATTTCAGGAGCCTGGCCCTGCGCTGGCGTTGCCCTGGGACGCCATCGTGGGCGCTGGGGCAGGGAGCATGTGCAGGACCCAGAGCCGCCCCACTCAGCCCCTGTCGCTCCCAAGGGAGGGAGGCCAGGCAGCCCCCCAGGCCTGTCTAAGGCAAACAGAAGGAAACGGTTTCCGCCCAAGCCCCCACCCCGCCGGTGGTCACCGTGGTCTGACACTGTGAGTCTCTGAGAGAATCCTGAAGTTCTGAGTGGATCGGTCCCAGGGCTCCATGTTGAGGAGTTGTTTGCTTCTGGAAGCGCCCCTACCGTCGGTGGCACAGCACTGACTGGGAGAGTTTCACCAGGATGTCTCCCTTAACTGTCCCCAAAGCAGTTGACCTTCATGGTACTTAGCTTGGGTCTTTGCAAGGCCTGAGCTGTGTCCCATTTTGACTCTGAGATGTCTCCATAGACCCAGACTCTGCGGAACTGCAGAGTCACTGTTCTTTGAAACGTTACGGTGGCAGAGTTAGCACCTGCGGTGTGGCTGTGGAGCCAGGCGGGGACACATAGGCCACTGTCCCCACATCTGGATGCTGGCTAGCAAAAGTGTCCCCCCACCCCCAAGGAGACCCCTGTGCTTCCTCCAGGAGCATTTCCTTTTAAAAGCCAAAGGAATATCCTAAGCTTCTCATCCAGGATGCTGTCTGGACTCGGCCAGGATGAACTCGCTCCGGTTTAGTTGCTCTTTGGTTTTTTCAAGTCAACTCTGAAACATAGCCATGTCAATCACAGAGCTGTCAATCACACTGCTCCCAAGTCCTGCCCTTCACAGGCCACTCCTCCCCACACCCTGCAGGCCCTGCTCCCCACTCCCGGGACGCTACTCTCTGATGCCTTGGGGACCTCTGTGGGACATCTCCCCAGCTGAGCTGGTCATGTCCCCACAGCCCTCAGGACCCTCCCACCAACTGGTTGGCACCATGGTGTGTGGCACTGGTACTGGTCCTGCTACCTGGCATGACACTTAGGAGCTACCTCGTTTTATCCTTGTCCTGCTCGGTCCCATCCGCCTTCAGATGTCCTCCAGATCCCTGTCCTCCTCTGTTCCCATCACCAATACTGTCAGACCATAGAATCCAAGGCCTGGACAGGGCCTGAGCTCATCTGCTCCCTGTCCTGCGTCACAGTGGTGTCACAGCAGAAATAAGTGGGTAACCATGCGTGGTACCTGTCCTCTCTCCTTCCCCCTGCCCCCAGGCCCCTAGGACATGCTGGAGGGCAATCAGAGTGACCTCTGTAAAGTATAATCTGAGGCTGGGTGTGGCTCAGTGGTACAGCTCTAGATTCCCATGCATGAGGCCCTGGATTTGATCCCCAGCACCATAAACAAATAAATAATAAATTTATAAGCTGATCGTGGAATGCTTCTAGACATGACCTTTCCACGTTCCCATTGCCTTTAGGGTCAACCCCAAATTCAGGATCTGACCTGTGTCAGGCAGGGTGTTTGAGTGGTTAGGAAGCTGGGCTGTGGCGCTGGGCACCCCTTGATCTGATCGAGGGCCTCCCCCTGTCGGGTTCTTCCTTTGAGTGGGGTCGTGTACCTGTGTGGTGGGTGGCTGGCCAAGGGAGCAAGCTGTTGTCCACAGATACATGCCGCACAACGGCTTGAGCTGTCAACGCTAAGGACAGGTCAGTGGTAGGAGCAGGCAGCTGGTGTCCCAGGGGCTGGCGCTCACTGTTAGTGGAACCTAAGCTGGACTCTCTCTTCACACCTTCCCACGGGCTGCAGGGAGGAGTGAAGGCTGAGGCACCCAGCCCACGCTTGGCCGCACCCCAGAAATGCTGGCTCTGGGTCCTCATCAGGGTTCCACCCTAGGCTCCCCCCACCCGTCACAGCGCTGCCTTGTCCTGTATACGCCCACCTTTCCCGCGGCTAACCTCCAGCACCTGGGCACCCAGGCCCCGGCTGCCTGTGTGCACCAAGGACCCATTGCACACCACCTGCCCCTCGTGGAAGCCCCCTTTACCTGCTGACCCCCCCGTTCCTCCACTTCTACCCAACATCAGCCAGTCCCAGAAAAGAAAAAGGCTGAGAGTCTCCGTGGGCCGAGCAGCCAAGCTGGGATCAGGCCTGACTGGGCAGGGTAGAGACGCGCACCCAGCCAAGGAAGCTGGGGACATTTCTCAGCAGGCTCCCAACACTGCTGTCCGTCATCCTCAGATTGAACAACTATGAGTAAATTCAGAAATGCATACAATTAGCAAGTTAATCTGATGGCATTTTAAAAATTATAGCAAAATATGCATAACATGGTCCATCTTAAACATGTGGCATCCGACTCAGTAGCAGTGTGTGACCCAGGTCACCCATCTCCTGAGCACTCCTCATCCTGCACAGCTGGAACTCTGTGCCCATTGAACAGTCCTCTGGCAACCTATAGGGCCACATCTTTTGTAAAATGTGAACCGAAGAACAAAAATGACCACTTCCAGTGGCAATGACCAAACGTTTCTTTTTTCATCCATAAAATCTAACTCACCCAATGTCCCAGCCTCCTCTTCCCCACCAGGGCTGGCATCTTGTCAATCACCTTGATCCACGCCCTGAAATCTCCCTTGTATAGGAACAGGAGAAACTGTACACATGCTCACTGTGTCTGTAAATGTTGTATTTATGTTTCGTTAAGTATTGAATACAAAAGGAAAATAAGTCCTAAACGATATCACTGCTCTTCTCTGTGGGGGAGGAAGACAGATTAGACACTTTGTCCTGAAACGTGGAATCAAAGGAAGTGAGTTGCATAGCAGCAGCCCCTCGATGGAGCAATGAAAAGGACATTCTGTCCCCGGGGATCGAGTCTCTCAAAGCTCATCTCAGGCTGCAAACAGGAAAGGCTCTGTGGAAAACAGAGTCATGCAAATTGATTTGTACCATGAAAACCTCAAAAATACAAACAAAAATTGACTGCCAAGTCTAAATGACCATCTACTGAGGGTAAAACAGGGAAACTAAAAAGAACTCCTAAGCCTAAGATGAGGATCAGGACTAGGGGACTGGGGAAGGTGCCCGGGGTCATCTCAGGGTCCTGTGCCCAGCCTCAGGGCCCTTATGTGCCGTGCTCTGAGAATCTCCACCTCCTGGAGGCGCGTGCCAGTGTCCACAAAGGCTCAGAAAGCAGACAGATGAGAAGAGCTGTTCCTCGCCTGCATCAGTGAGCGCTGTGGGCGCCAGAGGAGCGCCTGTCAGTGGAGTGGGCCAGAGGCCAGCAGGATGGGATTCAGTGTGAAATATCGGAACCGCACCTTTCTATCCCTGAGATACAGTAGTCTACTGCCCACATTAGATGGAATGGGGTGAGTGACACTAACGGTGCCAGGAGGTCATGCTCTCTCTCTTGCGGCTTTCAGGTATGAAATAATGTACTCCTGCTGGAGCACTGACCCCCTGGACCGACCCACCTTCTCGGCGCTGAGGCTCCAGCTGGAGAAGCTCTTGGAGAGTCTGCCTGAGGCGCAGGACAAGGCGGACATCATCTACGTCAACACCCAGCCGCTGGAGGGCCCCGAGGGCCTGGCCGGGGAGCCGCCTCCCGCTCCGCTGGACATGCACATGGACCCCGATGCCATCGTGGCTTCTTGCACCTCCGCCGTCAGCGTGGTCACCGCGGACGTTCATGAGAAGAGCCCGCAGGAGGAAAGGTACATCCTGAACGGGGGCAGCGAGGAGTGGGACGATCTGGCTGGAAGGAACGGAGTTTTACCGGAGGACAAACTCGTGAGGAATGGGGTCTCCTGGTCCCACGGTAGCACGCCGCCCCTGGGGGACCCATCGTCCGATGAACTGCTGTTCGCAGACGACTCCTCCAGAGACTCAGAACTCCCTGTGTGAGGCGGCCAGAGGGGAGACGGCGGGAATCAAGTAGGGGCCCACGTCGGGGGACCCAGCGCCTTTGCAAGTCAACCCCACGGCCCCCCAGCACCGCAGGATATCACCAAGTGAATCTCCATTCCGATCCCTAGGAGGGCCGAGTGCAGCCCAGTGGCAGAGCACATGCTAGCCTGTCCGAGGCGCTGGGTTCCATCCTCAGCACTCCCCCAAAATGAAAATACGTAATATATATTTATTTAAAAGAGGAAAAATATATATATATGTATATTGTGAAAAGAGAGAATGTTATATTTTGATAAAAGAAGACTCCCTTCATTTCACTTACCTTGCAGATCTTAAAAGCTGAGCTCCTGCTAGTCCTCGATGATCGCTTTTGTACAGAGTTGGTTGTTTTTTTAAAGTCCTTTTCATGACTCTGAAGTGTAAATATATTTGTAAAATGAAATGCCAAATTTGACTTTGCTTCTAACGTCTTCCTGAGAAATCTGATGTGCCTCTGTGAATCGTGTGATTCATTTAATATTTAAATTTTTGTAACTGATTAATTTTCTGATGGGACTTTCTAATAAAACATGAACGCAGAGGGACGCGTTGGGCTTCCTTAAGACCCAGAGAGACACGGTCCCCCAGGCTCGGTGCCTCCTTGAAGGGATGTGCTGACGGCTGGTCTCCCAGGAGTTGTTCTGACTGTTCTTGACAGTGTGCTTTAGAGATTTAGAAAAACCACCCCAAGAGTCCACGGATGAGAGCTACAAAATAATAAAGGGTTAAAAAACACAACCTGATGGGAGAGATTTTAGGTAATCGAGAAGGGAACTGATAGGTGAGGAGGCACTTCTGTGTTTGGGAGACGCCTAGTTCTAGAACTCAGCACACCCTGGTCCACATCCTGCCACTTCATGATAGCAGGGCTCTTGTCATGTTTCAGGCACTTTATGTGTGTCATTACGCCGTGGGTACAGTGCCAGCGTCATGTTTAGGTCAGAAAACCAAGACCTGGAAAGATTAAGTGCCCTAGAGAGTGGTAGAGCTAAAATTTAGGACATCTGATTCAGGATATGATTTGAGGCAGGTGCACATTACTACAACTAAATACCTGAGGCAATTCACTTACAAAGAGTAAAGGTTTGTGTAGCTCACGATCTGGAGATTCAGATTCAAGATGGGGCTGCACAGTGGTTAGGCCCCTGATGAGGGTGCAGTGGCCATGGTAAGAGCACATGGCAGGTCAAGTGCACACATCATGAACTAGGAATTAGAGAGGGGACAGGTCAGGGTCACACAGACCCCTTTAGGGACACTCCCCCAATGACCTAAGGCCCATCTCCCACAGGTTCCATCACCTCCCAGTAGCAGCACCCTGGGGACCAAGCCTTTAACAAATGGACTTTGGGGGGACATTATCCAAATCAAAGTAGGGGGTCACTCCAGATCCTCGGACCTTCCAGTTTTATTTAGTAAACAGATGTCCTTACCACATGCCAGGTAAGACACAACCATCATTGAATCCTCAGGACAACTCCAACTGGTAGGTACTGCCAATGTCCCTGCTCCACAGCTGGTCAGGCTGGGGCTGGAAGAGGTCATTTACCACCAGGCAGTGGATCCATCAATGCCCCTGGGGCAGCTCAGCAGGCCCAGGCCAGGGCATCCCCAGAACCATCTGCTCCCCACTCGTGAGCAGGCTCACTCAGGCCCCTGTAGACATCAGGGACCAGCGTCTACACGGGTCAGGGGTCCAGCTGCCACAGCCCTGTCCTGGCTCCCCATCGCCTGCTCCTCTCTAACTGCAAAATGTTCCAAAGGGTTTGGAAACAATCTGCATAGTTATAAGAAATGCCAGCGTTATCTTGGATCAGTGAAAGCAGGGGAAAGGCAGCTAGGTCCCACCAAGATATTCATATTGTTGAGAATTTTTGAACATTCATTTAATTTTTGGGTGAGGGGGTACTGGGATTGAACCCAGAGGCCCTATACCACTGAGCCGCATCCCCAGACCTTTTCATTTTTTATTTTGAGACACGGTCTCACTAAGTTGCTTAGGGCCCCCCTAAATTGCTGAGACTGTCCTTGAACTCCCGCCTCAGCCTCTTGAGTGGCTAGGATTACAGGCATGCATGCCCACTGTAAATGATCATTTTACCACCATGCCCACTGTAAATGATCATTTTTAAAAATCAATAAAACATCAGATTCAATCCCTAGTTTTATCAGAATAAAACATCCTTGTGCAAAGTTTCTTGTCGATGTCATCAGGGATTTGAAGGACTTTCTGTTAAAGGCTTCATCAGGAGTTCAGGGTGGCTAGGTTAGATCAAAAACCCGGGGATGTGGCTGGAGATGTGGCTCAAGCGGTAGCGCGCTCGCCTGGCAGGCGTGCGACCCAGGTTCGATCCTCAGCACCACATACAAACAAAGATGTTGCGTCTGCCGAAAACTAAAAAATAAATATTAAAAAAAATTTTTTAAAAACTTGATCTAGAAAGGAAGGGCCACATCTGTGAGCTACAGAAGCAGCTAAATAAAATTTGAGGAAAAAATTATTTGGAAGTTTCGTGTAAATATAGTATCAGAGGGATTATGCTTTGTATTTTATATTCCTAATTTTAATTTTATAATATAAAAATATTTAATAAATAGTTCCTCAAATGTCCTGCCACCCCTACAACTCCCCCAAACCCTGTACAGTTGACTCTGGTTTTCCACCTGACCTGGGGGCCTCGGCCAGTTCTGCCCTAGCAGAACAGAGACATCCACAAACATGGCAGAGATTCACTCCGTCCAGCTCCCAGCCATGCACTGGGGCATTGGTGAAAGCGGTGTGTTGAGGGAGGAGGACACTGGGCACCCATGACTTGGCACACTTTGGGTCCACCGTGTTCTGAGCCACATTTGAGTGCTTGAAAAATTGGAAAGCAGAAACTTCCAAACCATCCATTTGTCCTGGGTCAAGAGTCTGAGGAGGTCTCTAGAGCTGAGGTGACCTCTTCTTGAATCTCCCAGAAGAAAATTTCAGGATGAGCAGTTTTGGTGGCAGAACAAGTTTCCTGTGAAAGCAGGACCTGAGTGCCAGCAAGCTCCAAGGTAGAGACGCACCTGCTGTTTAGGGGGTGAATATTCATAAGCCAAGGTTGAATATGCATAAGGTTCTCTGGAATTGAGAGGTCCCCTGCGAAAACCTGCTCAGCTTCATTAGCATCTAATTATGCAGCTAAGGCCATTTGATAATCAGCCTTACTGAGTAAAAAGGTGAAGTTGCATAGGAGCCTTTTCTTCTGCTCCTATGCAAGAAACCAGTTGGGGCAGGCGGGAGAGTGGCCACCTGGGACTAGGTAGACTGTCACTTTGTCCTATCAGATTCGGGCAGGATGCCTGTGGTGGGTGGAACAGTCCTGCAGGGGCCAGGCTCAGGGTTTCCCGTAGGAGCTCTCTCTCCACACCTTCTCCCCTGCTCCCTGGCTCATGGTTATTGGCAACTCTTGGGCATAAATTGAAAACAGCCTTTTACATTCAATGTTGTATAAACTCAAATTACTTTTGTGAGTGGCTCTTACGGGCAAAAAAGAAATGGGAAAAAATACAGGAAATACCAAGTGGGGTCATTGTCTTCAGCTGAGCCAGGTCTGGGGCTGTGAGGTCAAGGGGACAAGGGCATAAATGTCAGAAACACTACACGTATTCCTATAGGTTGGGACTCAGGCGGAGAATCTTTCCCTTCTTCTTTCCTTCTTTTTTCTCTTTCTTTTATTTGTTTATTGGGTACTAAAAATTGAAGCCACTGAGCTCCATCCCCAGTCCTTTTTATTTTTTGTGTAGTCTGAGACAAGATATCGCTAAATTGCGGAGGCTGGCCTCAAACTCGAGATCCTCCTGCCTCAACCTCCCACGCAGCTGGGATTACAGATGTTTGCCACCACACCTGGCTTTTTTCTTTTCTTGCTCTTTTTACTAAGTGAAAGGAGAAGCAAGGTCCCAAGAGCTGGGCCCTGAGCGAATCCTGCCAGATTTCTTAGATGGTCTTGAGCAGGTCACTTGACTTTCCTTGGGCCCAGGCTTCCTGAAGTGTGCAGGACAGAAAATAGCACCTCTGCCTCACCCTGTGCAAGGAACAGGGAGGCGAGGCCTCGAGAGAACTTCACACCTGCTAGTGAGGTATTTGAGGCATCACACCTTATGCTGTGCAAACCCACCAACATCGTCACATTACAAACATTCTCCCTGATTGTGTTATCAGCTCCCTCCAGAGTAATACAAATGTACTCAAAAATAGAACTGAAGGACAGGTTGAGGAAGCTCAGTGGCAGAGCATGTGTGAGGTCCTGGGTTGAATCCCCAGCACCAAAAATTAATAAATAATTTGATTTTAAGAGAGAGAGGGAGAATGTCACCTTAGCCAGTGACACACACAGGCAGGGAGTTGAGAATGTAGGAGGTGGTCCTCATCTGCTGCATCAACAGTGGCAGGGCCAGCCACAGGCCACGCCCTTCCTGGACAGGCACCTCCTCCTGGGGTTCAGAGGCCGGCCAGGTGAGCCAAAGTGCCCCTCCTCCTATGTGGGTTATGACTGGCAGCAGGGTCTTATCAATAGCATATGGGGTAGTGTCTGTCCCCCAGCAAGAGGAGGATCTCTCTGTGCCTCCATCACCTCCAAGGAGCAGAAGTTCCCCACACAGGAAATGGGCCAAACCACAGCCTCTTATCTGACAGGTCAGACTGATTCTGGCCAGGCCAGTCCTCATGTGTGAACCAGCAGGGCGGCTGTCACTTCTCCGCACCCAGGCACAGACGACTCGGAACTCTGCTGACTCCATGGGAAAATAAGTGACCCCAAAATAAACCAGCTGCCACAGCAACTTCACTTCTCCAAAGCCCTTCAGTGACTTTAGGTGATAAGTGGGAAAACGGGAAGTGCTGTTTTCTTTAATGGGCATCAGTGATGATCCCATATTTAGATGTTCCTATTTTTAGATTTTATTTTCTTGCTTTTAAAACCACGCCATGCCGCGTCCCTCAAGAAAGCATGTGTCGTTACTTCATTGGTCTTTAAATGCAATGCTTATTTCAAGAAACTGTAACCCACAGGCCACTACTTGAGGATATTCTCATATGTAATACCCTTTATGAAAATGGAGTTTCATGTATAAATATTTAAAAGAGAAACTTAAGAATTATATATGTTCACTCTTCCTACTCTTAAGAACATGATAGGTTTTTGGTTTGGGTGCTGGGAATTGAACCCAGGGATGCTTAACCTCTTAGCAACATCCCCAGCCCGTTTTTACATTTTTAGTAGACACAGGGTCTCACTGAGTTGCTTAGGGCCTTACTAACTTGCTGAGGCTGGCTTTGAACTCACCATCCTCCTGCCTCAGCTTCCGGAGTCGCTGTGATTACTTACAAGGGCATGATATAGTTTTTGATCAACTTATTGAGACTGCACAATTATAAATTTTAACCAAGAAAGTGTTTCTGAGCAACAGTCACATGAGGTCACAGACAATCAAATTGGTTATTCATACATGTTCACAGAGAGGAGGGCTCTGTGCTAGGCATTGGGACTTTACAAACAACGACAATATAGGCTTTGCTGTCTTAAATGACAGTGCAGAGGAGGGAACAGATGGCTTCAAATGAGGCATTTTCTCAAAGAGTGTTGTTCACAGTGCTCCGACTCACACGTTCTGTTGAGGTCCACAAATGCCACTGTGAAGCAGCTCAGTCAGGCCTGCAGATGCCATTTGGGGTCTGTAAGAAACCCCAGCACTAAGAGTCACTGGCCTTCCCTGAAGGGAGCTGGAAGGCCCCAGACCTTGGCTCTCACAGTTAACAGGCCAGGACTTGGGGTTTGGAAACCAAAACTCACCACACCAGTGACCATCTGAGAAGTTACAGGAACGCAGGCTTCTGCTCTACCCACGTGGTTACTGGTGGCTGGTTGCAACAAACACAGTTGCTTCTTATATAAAAATGTGCAGCTCTCCAACTCTCTGTCCTTCCACACTGGAGATTAGATGGTCTCTAATGATCTGACTTCAGGTTTGCTGATTTTTTTCTTCTGCTAGTTCACATATGTTGTTGAATCCACTAAAGAGTTTTTCATCTCAGTTACTGTACTTTTTCAACTTTGGACATTCCATCTGGTTATTTTAATAACTTCTATTTCTTTATTGCTATCCTTTAGTAAAAACTAAAATGTTTTTCCGGGCACAGTGGTGCATGCCTATAATTCCAGTGGCTCAGAAGGCTGAGGCAGGAGGAACATGAGTTCAAAGCCAGCAAGTTAGCGAGGCCCTAAGCAACTCAGCGAGACCCTGTCTCTAAATAAAATACAAAAAAGGGCTGGGGATGTGGCTCAGTGGTTGAGCTCCCTTGGGTTCAATCTCCCATTTAAAAAAAAATTAAAAGTTTTAAGACATGTTTTCTTTAGATCTCTCTATAAATAGACGTGTTTTCATAATAAATTATTTGTCTGCTAAATCCAATAGCTGCAGAGACAATGTCTGTCAACTTTGTTGTTGTTGTTGTTTGTTTTGATGCACAGTGAATAACTTTCTTGTTTACTTATATTTTTCATGTATCTTTGGTGAAACTAAATATTTCTGATCACATATTACAGACATTCTGGATTCTAACACTTCTTTCCTTAGAAGAGGTTGCCATTGCTGTTTGTTTAATGACTACCTTTCATTATTCTGTGGATTGCATTTTTTTTTTTTTTTTTTTTTTTTTTGCGGTGTATGACTCCAGACGGCTCTGCTCTGTTGCCTTTTAAAAATTACAATTGGTTTTGCTTTTAAGCCTGACCATCAACAAAGCAGCTTTGGCTTAACACAGCTCAGTACTACAGACGCGACTGGTTGGACAGTGTGCTTAAACATTTCGAGACAGTGACAGTTCCAGATTTTGCCTAATCTGTTTGTGAATTGAATAATATTTTCCAAGGTTAGAAAGTTTACAAATTAGCTTCATATTCACTAAGTTTCTTGTTTATCCACTAAATGTAAAAAGCTTAATCATTTCATTCAAATCAAAAGAGACTGTCAGTTGGTGGGGGGTGGGCGGGGTTGCCTGAACATATAAAGAACTCTTACAATTTAATAAAAGGACAAACAATATATTTTTTTGTACTGAGGATTGAACCCAGTGGTGCTTTACTACTGAGCTACATCCCCAACCTTTTTTTTTTTTAATTTTTTTTTTAAAGAGAGAGTGAGAGAGGAGAGAGAGAGTGAGAGAGGAGAGAGAGAGTGAGAGAGAGAGAGAATTTTTAACATTTATTTTTCAGTTCTCGGCAGACACAACATCTTTGTTGGTATGTGGTGCTGAGGATCGAACCCGGGCCGCACGCATGCCAGGCGAGCGCGCTACCGCTTGAGCCACATCCCCAGTGCCCCCAACCTTTTTTTTTTTATATTTATTTTTTAGCTTTAGGTGGACACAATATCTTTATTCTGTTTTTATGTGGTGCTGAGAATCGAACCCAGTGCCTCACACATGCCAGGCGAGAGCGCTACCACTTCAGCCACATCCCCAACCCACCCAACTCTTTTTATTTTTTAATTTTGGGGCATGGTCTTGCTAAGTTGCCCAGCTGACTTCAAAGTTGTACTTCTCCTGCCTCAGCTTCCCAAGTTGCTGGGATTACAGACATGTGCCATAATTCCTGGCGTCATGACCCAACCTAAAACTGAGCAAATGACTTGACTATACATTTCTCCTAGGAGGGTATACAAGTGTTCAATAAGCAAATGAAAAATGTTCATAGCGTTAGTCATTGGGGAAATTCGAGTCAAAATCACAATGAACTACCAGTCAAAACCAAACGGAACACCCAGCAGAAGTGACGTGATCTAAAAGTCAGGCAAAAGAAGTGCTGGCCAGAATATGGGGAAATTGAAACTTCTGTGCATTGGCGTTATGAACTGAGTGTGTCTTCCCAAGTTCATATGTTGAAGCCCTGTCTCCCAGTTGTATTTACTGGAAAGGGCCCTTCCAGGAAGTAAGTAAGGGTAATGAGGTCATAGACTGGGGTTCTAATATGATTAGTGTCTTTATAAGAGGACACACCAGACAGCTCACCTTTGCTCTCCTCCTCGAGTGTATAGAGCGGTCATGTGAGCACATGGTGAGAAAGTGGCTGTCTGCCACCCAAGTGCAGAGCCCTCACCAGACACCAACCTTGCTGGCACCCTGATCCGGGACTTCCATCTCTCAGAACTGTGAGAAAACAAAATTCTGTGATTTAAACCACCAGTCGAAGATATTTTGTGACGGCAGCTATAGCTAATGGGATTGCTGATGGGATTGTAAAACCCTGCAGGTTTGTAAAAAGGTTTGGCAGTTTCTCAAAAAGTTAAACCAAGTTACCGAAGGACTTGGCAATTCTACTTCTAAATGTGTGGCCAAAAGAATCAAAACTGGGCCCCAAACAGAAACTTGTACACATATGTTCCTAGCAGTACTGTTCATAATAGCTGAAAGGTGGAAAGAAATTATCATTTGTTTGAATTTAAAAAACAACAGAAACTGTGATATATACACATATACTGGAATATTATTCAACCTTAAAAAGGACGGAGATTCTGACACATGCTACAACATGGATGAGCCTCCAAGACATCATGCTAAAGGCCAGAAGCCAGTCACAGGACTAATACCATAGGGTTCCACTTATTTGAGGTCCCTAGAGTGATCAGATTCATAGACAGAGAGCAGAACAGTGTTTGCCAGGGGCCTGGGGCTGGGGCTCAGCAGTAGAGCACTCGCCTAGCATGTGTGAGGCCCTGGGTTCGAGCCTCAGGGTCTTGGGTCCAACTACAACTAAAAAAAAAAAAAAAAAAAAAGAATGGTGGTTGCCAGGGACCGGGGGTAGGGGAAATGTGGAACTAGTGTTCAGTGGGTGCCAAGTTTCAATCGGGAAAGATGAACAAGTCCTGGAGAGAAAAGTGGTGACAGTTATCACACTGTGTGAATATACTTAATGCCACACAAACGTGCCCTTAAAACTGGCCAAAATGGTAGATTTTAAATTGGGTGTATTTTACCACATAAAAAAAGGATGAGTTTTATGGTATCTGAATTATATCTTCATCTGTTATAAAAATGGTTTAATTACAACATACTAATAGCACAAAGGGAAAACTTAAGATTATCTCAGTAGATCCAGAAAAATTGGAAAAAATCAAACATTCCTGACAAAACTCTCACAAAAGTAGACGTTTGTTTGACAGTGATTTCCTTGAATGCCAGGAGAGGAAGCAAACAAACAAAACTGAGAATAAACAAGGAAAGAAGAAAAGTTAAAAATGCAAAACCAAAACCCAACAGTCTCCCCCAGTCTTGGCGGAGGTTTGATGCTGGGCCACTCTCTGAGCCCAGGAGCAGACTGAAGCCTAAGGATCAGTCTTTACTAAGAGCGAATTTTCCCTGCGCATGTGTATGGCTTTCCAAGTTCCTCCTACGCTGCTGCTTCTGGGAGTCCTATTTCCCAAAGAACCAGGTCCTTCTCACCCAGGGCTTAGACAGTGTCAGTGTGCTCAGTCCCAGGTGTGTGGATCTGCAGTCACCTTGCAGTTTTTTGTCTGAGTTCTGAGTTAGAGAAAAAAAAACAGAGAAAAGCACCTATATGAGTCCCTCAGTCACTCCAGCCAAACTATAACCCACATGCACAACTAAGGTCCGGTGCACACCTGCTGGTCTGTGGGAAGGAACAGAGCACCCAGCTTCTGCCATTGAAAGACAAGGCTGCGGCTGCCCCCGGACAGAGGCTGTTTCATGCCTGAACATCATTTCAGAGCCAGAATCACACTGAGGATGTCTTTTCCCTGGCTGAGCATTTTCTTGGTTTCTGTGAATTTTTGACACTTTCTGGAGTACCTGTCTCAGACAGTCCTGCTTGTGTATTCAGTATTCTGGGATGGGGGTGGCGGTGGCCGGGGGGCAAGACTGCTGACATCATGGCTCTGCTTTGAATGCTAGTTCTGCTGGGTATCGAATTGGAGGCTGAAAGACACGCTGGTCAGTGCTTTAAAGCCACCCGCCCCCTCCCGCCAGCCACAGTCTTCTCCTTTACATTATTTCAGAGAGGAAATTGATGTCATTCTT
Organism: Ictidomys tridecemlineatus; assembly: GCF_052094955.1. Classification (NCBI taxonomy): domain Eukaryota; kingdom Metazoa; phylum Chordata; class Mammalia; order Rodentia; family Sciuridae; genus Ictidomys; species Ictidomys tridecemlineatus. The sequence goes on along the minus strand of NC_135488.1, from coordinate 31,415,684 downwards.
ATGGCTTTTTATTTTCTTTGTACTTAACACCTTTTCCCCCCTCTGATTGCTAAAAAATTCTTTTTGCTAATTTATGCAATGTGCTTAAGACATACCTTTCTGTTGTTTTATTTTTGCTTACTTTGGCTTCAGCTGATCTTGGATCTCTGTTTTTATACTTTCAATAAGTCTGGGAACATTTCAACTGTTATCCAGGTATTTTTTTTCTATCCCTCCACTCTTTTGTGGATCAACTAATCAACTAAACATGTTTTAGACTACCTGAATACTTCACAATAGTGTGTTCATTTAAAAAAATTTCTTTTCCTCCAAAATGTTGGTTAGTTTCTCCTCCTCCTTCTCCCCCACATCCCCACCTTTTTTTGGGGGGGTCCTTGGGTTGAGCCCAGAGGCACTTTACCACTGAGCTATAGCCTTGGTCCTTTTTATTTTTTTATTTTGAGACAAGTCCTCTCTGGGCTGCTGAGACAGGCCTGGAATTTGCAATCCTCCTGCCTCATCCTTCCGAGTCACTGGGATGACAGGTGTGAAGCTCCATGTTCTAATCTTCCTCAGAAATTAAGTTATAGAATAGACACAAATCTAAATGACAAAGAAATAGCTCTAAAGAGGTAAAATCCCTGCCGATTCTATTACCAGCAATTTATACAATCATGCAATCCCTAGCACCAGGTAAGGTGCAAAAGGTTTTCCAAGTAAATTACTTAATTTATGTATTTATTTATGGTACCGGGGATTGAACTTAACCACTGAACCACATTCACAGCCATTTTAATTTTTTTATTTACAGACAGGGTCTCACTGAGCTAGCTGCTTAGGGCCTCGCTGAGTTGCTGAGGCTGGCTTCGAACTCACGATCCTCCTGCCTCAGCCTTCCAAGCTGCTGAGATTACAGGCGTGTTCTACTGCGACTAGCTCAAATAATGTTTTCATGGTTTAAAGTGGACGGATTCACTGTAGTGTGGGATATTGATAGTGGACAAAGGAGGTGGGCAGGGGACAAGGAGGATATAAGAACTCTGTACATTGCCCTAAATTTTGTTTTGAACTTAAAAAGTACTTGAGAAATATAATTTATTAATTTTTTAAAATAAATAAATAAATGAAAGATACATATAGCAACACTAATTGAAGTTAGTAGTTGATAACCGGATTTAAAGGGGGAAAGCTACAACTTTATACAAAATCACATCAATCTCTTAGTGCCACCTCCTGGTGAGAATTGGTCACTGTTCTAGAGACAATTTCAGTGCTCTTGAATTTTGATGGTTGTTCTATGTGAGGATATTGTAAATAAAAATTTGACACCATAGGAATATATTTATACATGTCATTGCAAGCTGTGTGTGAGGAGGAAATGTCAGAAACACAGTCTCTGGTTTTATACATATATGTCTTAAGCCCAAACTAAAATCAGAAATTATTGATTTAGAGGAAAAAAGTCAAATGAAGTGTTTGGAAATGGTGCTTCATATAATAATCCTTCAAAATTTCTCCTGAATTCAAATTAAGGCGAAATGGTAAAGATAGAAATCAAATATACAGAGTCCATCCATCGTCCTCGGTCGGTGAGCCTTCTGGGTCGTGCCGTGTGGCAGAGACTGCAGAAACTGGAGCCTGGATGCTAGGCGAGTTTCTGGAAACCTTCAGGGACACTTCAGATCGACAGAGTAGAAACTACCCGGCCTCAGATCCACACAGCTAGATGGGAAGACGCACAAACCAAATGAAAAGACGAGGGAATAAAGTGCTCCAAACAAACCAAGCTGTTCCCATAAGAGAATCCATCGAAGAACTATCAGAGAAGGAGTTCAGGATGTATTTAGTAAAACTGTTCTACGACTTAAAGAATGATATAAGAGAGCAGGCACAGGAGTTAAGCAGTAAAATAACAGATTTGCTTCAGGAGATGAAAGATCACTTCTGTAAAGATATATTAGAGGTCCTGAAAAGAAAGAAAGAAGAAATCCTTGAAGTGAAGGAATCACTAAACCAACTTAAAAGTTCAATGGAAAGTACCACCCACAGACAAGACCATTTGGAAGATGGAACCTCAGGCAATGAAGACAAAATATATAATCTTGAAAATAAAGTTGACCCCACAGAGAAGATGATAAATTGCGTGACATTCCCTCACCCAGACACCATGCCTGAACAGCAACTGCCAAAGCCAACCGAGTGGAGCTACTCTGACTACTTCTGGGCTGATAGAAGGATCCCCAAGGCAATGGCACGGTGGCTGGGTTTGAACTGCTGCTCCAAAAGCAACTGAAAGGCAAACAAATGCAGAAAGAAACGTCTGAATTCCTCTGAGAGAGAGAGAGAGAGAGAGAGAGAGAGAGAGAGAGAGAGAGAGAGAGGGAGGGAGGGAGAGAATATAAAGATTGAAGAAGAATATGCAAAGAACTTGACTAAGCTCTCTCAGAACTCCTTGGCTGCACAGGAGGAAGGTTCCTTGGGAGAAGTCTGGGCCCAGGTGAAGAAGAGTCTGGCAGATGAAGCAGAGGTTCATCTCAAGTTCTCCGCCAAGCTTCACAGCGAGTAGAGAAGCCCCTAATGAACTTTCGTGAGAACTTCAAGAAAGACATGAAAAAGTGTGACCACCATATTGCTGACCTCTGCAAGCAGCTCGCCAGCCGCTGCGCGTCGGTGGAGAAGGCCCGGAAAGCCCTCACAGAGCGGCAGAGAGACCTGGAGATGAAGACCCAGCAGCTGGAGATTAAGCTGAGCAACAAGACAGAGGACATCAAGAAGGCCCAGAGAAAGTCCACACAGGCTGGTGATGACCTCATGTGCTGTGTGAACCTCTACAACCAGGCCCAGTCCAAGTGGTTTGAAGAGAAGGTGACCACCACTTTGGAGCTGGAACGGCTGGAGGTGGAGAAGGTGGAGATGATCGGGCAACATCTGTGTCAGTACACACAGCTATGGCATGAGACAGACATGTTCAACCAAAGCACAGTCGAGCCTGTGGACCAACTGCTTCGAAAAGTGGACCCGGCCAAAGACAGAGAGCTGTGGGTCAGAGAGCACAAAACGGGCAACATTCGCCCCATGGACATGGAGATCTAGACACGCCTGTGCGGCCCCGGGGGTCCTGCCCAGGAGAGGGGCTGGGGGTCCCGTGGAGGGGGGGGGTGGCTCCCGCTCGGTGAAGCTGCCCTCCCACCCACTCTCCTGTCCACTGAGGAGAGAGGAGAGAGCTGGCAATTCCAGAAGGGTGATCTGGATGGCTCAGCTGGGGAATCCCAAATATTCCCAGACCAAGAAGACAGACCTGCAACCCCGCCCTTGTCTCCAAGACTGAAGCCCCCCCAAACCCCGCGCCGTGCTCGTTGCTCTGAGAACAAACTGAGGCTGGAACTTTGTGGTCCCTGCTGAGTTCCATAGGGGTGGCTGTCACACACTTGTGTCCTTGGAAGCCCCAAAGCCCATCCTCCAGCTGGTCCCTTTATCTCGGGGGCTTTGGAAGAACAGGGAAGGGCTGTCTCTGCCTCCAAGCCAATGTCAGGATCAGAATCATGGTTAGAAGGCGCCGTCAGCTCAGCCTGCACCTAGAATCCTTTACGGCCCTCTCTCTGTTTTTCTCATTGCATTCTGGGAGCCCAAATCTGGCTTTTCTTGGCCACTTTTCATCCCTGTGGGTCTTGGGAAGGCCTGTCTTCTGTCTTCCCTGACCAACCCTGCCCAGAGAGGTCAGGATGGAACTACCTCATTCGGCAAATTAGCCCCAAGCAGTGATTCACGGTTCCTATCAGACCATCTCTGAAGTCTCTGGAAATCCGGATCCCTCCATTCCTCAGCTGCTTTCTCAAGGCCGTCCTCACCCCCACCCTGCCACCCCTGCCCAGTCTCACTAGAAAGAGCTTTCCAGGGAGACCACCTCCAGCTGTGTGCATGTCCAAACGCTTTGAGAGATGGAGATGAGCCAGAAACCACATGGGGTCTGTCTCCCATGGTGTCCTGTCCAACACTGGGCTACCCTGACCCCCGCTCTCTCAGGCTGCCCACCAAGGGCTTAATAGGGCTAGGTCAGTCCCACATGAGAGACAGGTTAGGGCAAGTCTTTGTCAGACTCCATCTGCTTATGCATGATAGGGTTTGGACTGCTGTCCCTTGTATGGGCATTGCAGACTCTCTCTTTGCTCTCCAGGCGTGTCCTGCCACCTGGGCCTCCAGCTCCTCTGGACTTTCCAGAGCCCTGCACCGAGCCCTCGCTTGGTGCCAGCACCTCCTTTCCCTCTGTCCATCTTCCCTGGAGAAGCCTGAGCCAAGTGTGACTCGAAGCTTTTCAGCACTACCCCTGGGTTCAGCCCACCACTTTCTTCCTCTACTACAGCAAACACCATCTACCCCATCTTAGCCTAGAGAACCAGCCTGAGGAGGCTGGGAGAAAAAATTGACACAGTGAGCAAGGAACAGCTTCTAGCCAGAAACCCCTGCCCTGAGGGCCCATCTTTCTTCATCTTTCCCATTGATGGCTTTCGGCTTGACCCTTCCGTCTCCCATGGCGGCAGAATTCTACGAGCACAATTCACGGATCTTTCTCTCCATTTTACATTGCTAATAATGGATGTTAATCTTGAATCCTTCAGCATCTCTCCCATTGAATTAGAATGGCTTTCTCATAGTTTATTTTAGAAAGATGTTCAATATACTAAAGCAAACCAGAAAAAAAAATCAGATATATAGCTTTGATGAATTCTATCACGTTTCTCCCTGAGTTTTCAACTCTTAATTTTTGTTGCTTATTCACGACCCCTATCATGTTCTTAATTTCTCTCAATGCCTTTTCTTTCAGTTCTTTGGTGGTTTTTAGACATGGTTTTTAGACATGCTTTCATTTTTTTTGAAGGAATGTATTCTGTTCCATATTCTCTTAAAAAAAATATTGTTTGGGGGGGCTGGGGTAGTGGCTTAGTGGTAGAGCGCTCATCTAGCACGTGTGAGGTCCTGAGTTTGATCCTCAGCACCACATAAAAATAAATAAAATAAAGGCATAAGAAGAAAATATATATTTTTAGTTGTTCCTAGACCTTTCTTTTTTTTTTTTTTAAAATTCATGTATATGTATTGCTGAGAATCGAACAAGTGACTCACACATACTGGGCAAGTGTGCTATCACTGAGCCCAGCCCATATTCTCTTTTTTATAGTAATTTTAAATATCTTTACTATTTCTTATCTCATGTGAAGCTAATTTTACTGAACTTGGATGAACGGCTGAGCTGAACACACCCTAGCCTCACCCTGCTGTGCTTTAACAGCTTTGAGCCTGCTCAGGTCTCTGGGCTCCGCTCAGGTCTGTTGGCCCCCCTCAGCTCCTGTGCTTGCTGGGTGTGCTCCTTTGCCTTCTCTTCTGTTGGCCCTGTCCTGCTGAACTTTATTTCCTCTTCTGGTGAACTCTCTCGCTGCTGGACTTTGCTTTAGATGGAAGCTTCACTTGTCAGGTGAAGAATTTCCAAGGCCCAGGACAATTGGCCCTTTTCTTATGCCCTCTGCCCTCCCTCCCTGGGTCCTGCTGACTTCCCTCTCCAGGCTCAGGCTGCTGTTTTTTGGATTTCCAGAATACGGGCTGGCAGGCGGGATTCTTCTGTGTTCAGGTGCATCTGATTATTTGTTTCCCCTGATTCTTCCTTTCTAAATGCTGATGGCACCCACTTAGATTTGAGATTTCGTGGTATATGTTGTCCTGACTGTGAGGAACATACTGTCTATGGGTTTTTGGTTGCACTATCCTGGTGGAGGTTTAAGGGAGAATTCAGGTAGATTAAACACTACACAGTCTGTGTGACAATTTCACACATGTATATAATGTGCATTAGTCAAACCAGTCTAATGAGCATTTCCACCTTGGTAAATGTTTTCAGTTCTTTGTGTTGGGAACCTTTAAATTCTTCTCTTCTAGTTTTTCATATCCCATTATCCAATCTCCCTTTCTTCCCCCTCTTCCCTATGCTTCCCAGCCTCTGGTAACCACTATTATTCTATTTTTATGAGATCAACATTTTTAGCTTCCATATATGAGTGACAAGACAAGATATTGATCTTTCTATGCCAGATTTATTTTCCTTAATGTCCACCAGTTCCATCCATGTTGCTGCAAGCAAAGGATTTCATCCTTAAATTACTGGAATATTCTTACCCAGCTATCCCATTACCCATCTTAGCACGGGTTTCATATGACAACCAAAATGATTTTTCTGGTCATCTCATCCCTTTTGTTCATAAATCATCATTGCCTTCCCAATATTCTTAGACTAAAGCTCCAACTTTGTGACTTTGTGCAAGGGTCCTTGTATGCTATGGTACTGGTACTGTTAAAGATGCCCAGTCTTGCCCCTCCCATCTCACACCAACTCCAGCCTCCTGGAAGGTCTTTCCATTCCTCCTGCCCTTGATACAGGCCTTCTCTCTCCAGTGTAACACATCAAACCTACCAAAGGCTCCCAGTTAACTAATCCTGAACTATTCCCACACTTAACTCTTGCTGCAGCCTTAACTTAAATGTTATCTTGTCTTCTCTTATTCGACTTACCTCCTCAGTCTCTAGCAGATATTCCCATGTGATCCCGTGACTCAGTTTCCCCTGCTAACTTAGAATTGATTGCATTGCTTTCTGGAAGGGCACATGTGCACAGGCAATCTCCAGGATGTGGCAGGTAATTACTGAAAATGACTCTGAGTCTCATCATTACTGAGAGTGATTTGGGTGACTAGTAAGGCAGTCAGTGCTTCTTGACAATAAACAAACGCTACTTTATGTAAATGACAATTGGTAGACCAGGATTCTGTCATCCTACTGGATGTTACTTACATCTGATAATGTATGAGCTAGTTCTCATTGACACCAAGCCAAGAATTCGGTTTTCACAGTAGAAATCCCAGGCAGGGTGCACAATAAGGCAGATTGAGCCCTGCCATGCATTTTTTTCTGAAAAATTATATACTGTGCTATGCTATCCACATCAATGCTCACAACACAATGGCTTGTGTTCAACTGGCCTCCGCCTCAAAGCAATTTGCTGGTTCTTCCAAATTTCCAAAAGGGTTTGCTTGCCTAGAGCTGAGAGACTTGGAGCAGGGGCAGGGGAATAGGATGCAAGAGACTGAGACACCTGGAGCAGAACTTGAACCCACACTCCATCCACAGCTCTCCTTGACAGGACAGGAGCGTGGGATCTCTGGCGGGCTCCCCTTCCCGGCCTCGCCCCCACGACCATACCGGCCCACACCTCAATCCACGCCCCCGCCCCGCCCCGCCAGCACGCAGGTCCCCGCCCCATTCCGGCGCCCCGCCCCCACGGCGCGGCCCGCCCCTGCGCTCCTGTCGCCCCGCCCCGTCCGCTCGGGCCGGCCTGAGCCCGCCTTCCCCCTCGTCCTAGCTGCCGGGTTCCTCGAGCTGGCCCGGCCCCGGCCCCGGCCCCGGCCCCGGTCCCGGGCTCGTACCGCGCCTCCCCACGTCCCGGGCCGAGCGCCGCTTGCCCGCCGCGGGCCCGCCCGCCTGGGGCGGAGCTGCGGCAGGTGCCGGCGCGGGGCGTGGCGGGCGTCCGGAGCGCCAGGTGCGCCCCCGCGCCAAGATGGCCGCCCGCCGCCCGCTCGCCGCGGCCCCGCTGCTGCGCGCCGCCTTCTGCCTGCTGTGCTGCGCCCCGGCGGCCGTGCGCGCCGTCCCGGAGCTCGGGCTCTGGACCCAGGCGGTCGACGATGTAAGTGGGCGGTGGGGGCCGCGTCAGGGTCCCGGGCCTCGCGGGGCGCGCTCGCCACGGGCGGGGGCTGCTCCCCTGGCCCCGCCGGGCCCCAGGCGCCCGGGGCCTCTGTCCGCGGCAGCGGCGGCCAGGGGCGCCCGACCCGCGCCCAGGAAGAGCAGGCTGGCCCTGCCGGGCGGTTGTCCCTACCCAGCGCCCCCAGGCTTGGGGCCACGTCCTGGTTACTCGAACCAGAGCCCGAGTCTCGGCGACCCGGCGCACCTGGGCCACCGACCGCGTCTGCGGCCTGCTGTTCAGACTGAGCAGAGCGCGCTGGCCTCCGCCTTTCCTTCTCAGATCAGAGAGGGGTCGCGCAGGTCACCCCTCCTCCCTGGCCTTTCCCTGGTCGTCGGGTCAGTTCCGGGACCTTGTGGCGCGGGGCGGGGCTGTGATTCTGGAGCCTTGGAGGGGCCGGCTGCAGGAATGGGTGGGTGGACACGTCCCTGTTGCAGAACTGGCGTCCTGTGGTTAGGGGAGATGCTGTGGGAGGAAAGCAGGGGTAGAATTATGGAAAATCTTGCAAAAGAGAGACAGAAAGTCGGGAAGAAGCATTATTTCCTTTTCTGAGATCAGATGACTCATCCAGCTCTGTTTGTGATGAGTATTTTCCACATGCATCGAAATGATGTCCAACTAAAGATGAAATTTACATTTTAATTTCCTCAAACCGCCCCCCACCCCCGACATGAACAAAAGCTACACAGAGGAACAAATGTGGACATTTTTCTGTGTTTTTTTCAGACCCAATGCAACTATTTCTTCCAGGGTTTTTCTAAGTTTGTGCTCTGTGTTGTGCACCTGTATGTATCTGCTTTTTTTTAATTTCTCTGGACAGTAAGAAACAAAATTTAGTAGACCACACTTACGGTTTCCTGCTGTTCCTATAGTGGAAGCGATTAAGAAAGTCATCATAAACTGAAGCAAATTTACTGTGCACACTGTCAATCTACTTGAGCATATCTCCAAAGCTATTTGCCTGTGTGTTGGATGGTGACAATCCAAAGGCCACAGGGGAAGAGTGACTTTGATCCATGAAGAGAAGTTTTGTTTCTTGGATGCCACATAATTCAATTAGGCTAACATTATTCTTATGTAACTGGCAAGTAGTGGTGGGTCCATAGGGCCATCTTTGCAAAAAGTGGGCTGATTTTTTTTTCCCCATTTTAGGTGGTCAAAATTCTCCCCTCAGAAAATTAAAAAGGAGTGGGGCTTTCTTTGATTTGTACTGCAAATCCATCAAGAAATGTTCTTTTGATTAAGTTTAGCAAACAGCTAGTGTGCCTTGCACTAGACCTGTCATTGTTGTTACAAAGATGAATTTTACACACTGCCCCATATCTTAAGAAGCTCATGCAATATTAGGGACAATTGATTCATGAGTGGATAATTATGTATGTGGCAGCATGCCCGGGATAGGAGCGTCGAGTTTGGGTATGTTGAAATTACAACAGGAAGCCATAACAGTTTGGGAAGGAGATAGTTTATCAAAAGTACATTCACTTTGATGTAGGCTGGGGTTGTGGCTCAGTGATAGAGTGCTTGCCTCGAATATGTGAGGTACTGGGTTCAATTCTCAGTACTGCATATAAATACATGATTAAAATAAAGGCCCATCAGCAACTTTCACTTTGAAACCAAGCCAGCAGCATGCAGTTGCATAGACCCTGCATGTCACATCCCAGTCGTACTGATTGCACGGTGCCCCAGCTCTGCCCCCACCCCACCTGGGGCACTTCTGATTCTCACTGAGGGCAAGTGCAGAGTAGGCTTGCTAGACAGGACTTTAACCAAGTGAGTGGTGTGATTAGACTTAAATTTTAAAAGATTCTCTCTGGTTAGACACAGGAGTTCAAGGATCAGAGATCTCTATTTTGTAGGGTAAAACTATTCAAACAGTAGAGAAAAAAATTTAACCAGATCTTTTTATGTTTGTTTTTTATTTTAGAAATCAGGACCCTTGATATTTAGGAAAACTATGTTTAACTCTACTGAAATCAGGTTTTCTGGTAAGCATAACTAAATAATATAAACCTATATATTATAAGTTAATCCATTAATTTAATGTAAACTAATGTAACAGCATATATAGAAAGCTAAGCAAATATTTTGTTTTTAAGTGATCCTGACATTTTAGAGTTTGGTTTCAGTCAGACTTTGGTTATTACTGAATGGGTTTTTTCTCATCCTTCAGAAAATGGAATATGAATCATTCTTTAAAAATTATAATTAAGGTCTAATAAAGTAGCCTTCAGCAAAAAAAATATTTGTTTTAAGTGATATTTGGCTGAGTCCCAGATTTCAAAAGATAAAAATCCAGGCTAGAGTTTTGCTCGGTTGGAAGAGTGTTTGCCTTGCATACACAAGGCCCTGGGTTCCAGCACCACCACAAAAAAAAAAAAAAAGGTAAAAATCCTTTGAATACGTGAAATGTGATTGTGATAAGCCCTTAATAGTCCTGAAATTTTCTAAGTATGCATGGTTCAGTACAAAAAAAATAGCTGGACACTACCATTTTCACTATGAGTTCTAGGACTTTTGAAAATGAAAATATTTGTTAAGTGCTGTCTTCTCTGTGTAATTGCTGTTGTACCCACATTTTTTGTGTACTTTTAATGGATCCTATTTACTGTGGTCGAATTCTAGGAAAGTTCGTTACCAGAATTAAAGAGTCAGGATAAAGCATATTCTTAGGGTAAAGCAAACTGGCTTCCCTGAGATCCAAAATTAGGCCCCTTTCCTCTGTCATGTGTTAGGGGTGAGTCTGCAACTCGTGGGTCTCTCCCCCGGAAGCTAGGCCAGCCAGCAGACAGGGAGCAGAGGTGGCTTAGAGAAGTTCTGGTTTCATAGTCATCCAGGTGACCAGCATGTGAGGAGGAAGTCTTGGGTGGGTGAGAAAAAGTTCTGCCCTCTGTTTGCTTCAGTGAATTTATGTCTCCGACTAGGCAAACAGGCTTTCAACCTCTGACTGGGGCTGACAGAGACTATATGGGGGAGGAAATAATGTGGTCCTCTGCAGGTGTCTTAAAACTTCTCTGCATAATGCCTAAGACAGTTTAAGAATAGACTATAGTCAAAAAGTGATTTTAGCATATCTGAAGAAGGAATGGGGCAGGACAGAGGATGCAAGAGCAGAGTGTAACCCTGCTGGGATTTAGTCAGACTCTGAGTGACTTTGTCCAGCAGCGCTTAGGGAGAGAGAGTGCTGGACCACGGCTAGAGCTATAATGTGGCTGGCCCCTATGGGGGAAGCACCCACCTGAACCTTTGTCCTGGTGCTACGCTCACCAGGCAGCCTTCCTGTCACCAGGGTGCTTCCAGGGAAGAATTGGCCATCGATGCATGTCCACTCTGCAGCTCCTCGTTGTTGAGAGTGAGTAAACGGGTAGTCTAGTTTATCAGTTGACAGGATAGGATCCAGTGTTGGTGTTCTCACAGAACAAGTTTTAGTGACTGCAGAGTTAAGTGTGGTCTCAGCTCTTAGATGTGTTCTTGCTGTTATGGGACATCAGACGTCTGGCTTTCTGTTAGGTGACTCCTCTTCTGCTACCCAGTTCAGGATGCAGTCATGTGGAGCATGTGTTGAAAATATCTCAGTGCAATTCACCAGCTGTTGACCTCATTATATCTAGAAAAAACATTTGAAAAAATTCAACACCCATTCATGATAAAAACTCAGAAAACTAGAGATAGAAGGAAACTTCTTCAACCTGATAAAGGGCATCTATGAGAAGCCTGTAGCTAGCATGGCACTGTCAGTTCTCTCCAGATTGATCAATCAAGTCAATTGAATCCCAATCAAAGTTAAGAAGACTCTTTTACAGAATTAACTACCTGTTTCTAAAATTTATATTAAAATACAGAAGACCTGGAATGGCCAATACAGTTTTGAAAATGAACCAGGTTGAAGGGCTTTTGTTGTCTGATTTCAAAACTGTAGATTCATGGTGTAGTTCTGGAGTAGGAATGGGTGTGTAGACCGTGAAACAGACCAGAGAGCTCAGAGACAAACCTGAGCACAAGGGTTTGATTTTCTTCTAAGGTGCAGGGTTGTCTAGGAGAAGGGAGCAACAAGTGGACATCCACATGGGAAAAGGCCTCTCCACTCTTCAGACATGGCGCCTATCTCTCTCCAGAGCTTCCATCGCACACCAGATCACTCTTCATTCAGTGCTTCATTTTGAATATTCTTCTGCTTTCCTGCTGGGTTCCTTTCTGCATCCCGTTCCTTCTCAGCAGTCCAACCTTTTCCTTGATATCTTCGAGCTAGTGAAATACTCTGTCACATGCTTGTTTGCTCGTCCCTCATCTTTGTCATTTGGACTGATTTATCCATGAAGGCTACAGGACAGCTCTTCCTGTATTGTGTGTCTAGAGTCTTTGTTTCGATGATGGGTATTGTGAATTGTACACTTGGAGTGCTGCATGAGGTTGTGGCAGGGTGTAAGAGCTCTCCTGAGCTTCCCCCGCCCTCTACTCTTCCCTTTCTCCATCTGTGTTCTGATCCTAGCAACCCTTCTTGAGGTGGTCAGGTCATGCTCACGCTCACCCTGGGCATTTGCATGTACCGCCTCCCCTCCTGTCTGGGTCTGCTCCAGTTCTCCTCCCCCTCCAGCTCACCTCCACATAACTATACTTCAAGCTTTTTGGAATGGTATCAGGTGCCCTGCCCAGTGCTCCTCCACACCCCTTTGTCAGCCTCTGAGCCTGTCCCAAGTACCTGCTTGTTTTTTTTTAAGAGAGAGTGAGAGAGGAGAGAGAGAGAATTTTTAATATTTATTTTTTAGTTCTCGGCAGACACAATATCTTTGTTGGTATGTGGTGCTGAGGATCGAACCCGGGCCGCATGCATGCCAGGCGAGCGCGCTACCGCTTGAGCCACATCCCCAGCCCCCAAGTACCTGCTTGTTGATCCTTCCCTCCCAAGCACCTCCTAGGTCATGGATAGGAATTATTCTTTTTTACCATTACCACCGTAATGTACAAGTGCCCTGTACAAGGCACTTAAGTATATTTTGAATGATTGAGTAATAACATTTTAGACTGATGTAGGTTCTGCCTTCACATAGCAGGCTAGTGGGTTGATTCTGACATTGGAGTTACAGTGACAGTGGTATAGTAACTTTTGGTTAGCTGTAATAATTCAATGAATGTATCTGTGATTTCACAATGACTTTCTGGGGAAGTTAATGTTTTACTCATTGTTACATTAAAGTCTCCTATTTAAAATCGCATTCTCAAAGCCTAAAGTTTATGCTAGACTATACATTATTAATATAATATGAAACTTTCTTTTTCTAAACAGTTAAGTCATTCAGTTGTCTGAGGCCTGTGAAGTTTACCATAGAGTGGACCTTGAAGTATCATACCTGTCACAACGAGTACCCTGAGCTGGAAGTAAGTAAAGCACAGTCTTGGTGTGAGCAAAGCTGTGAGGGGCCACCTCTTCCTCTGCAGGTGGCCCACATACTCCCTGGAATGTGTCTCTACTTTCCTAAGTAAGCCTTGCATCTCTGAAAAAAAGCTACAAAAGAAAAATTTTAAGTATAAAATTTATTAGCTTATCAGGAGGAGGCTAGAAAAGGAGATTGTAATTTTAGAAGTGCCCCAGGTTAATGTTGGGACTTAAGCAATAAGTCGGAAGTGTATGTATTCTGAGAGGACTATATGCCTTATGGTTGCCTTGTCTCTTATCAAAAATGTCAGTAAATGTTGAAGGTAGGCTTGTAGGGGCCATGGATAGAGGGACTGTGGGTTTCACACAAGTGAAAATCAACTGACACTTGAGAAATTTTAAGTTTTACTTCTTTTAAAATACTAGCTTTAGGGAACCTAGAACTTTGTGAGAACAAGTAGGTTCAGTGAGTTCAAGTCTATCTCAGAGAAGGGTGAGGAGGAGAAGGAAACATGGGAAGATGGGAGGGAGTGAGGGAGAGGGAGGAAGAGGCCACACTCAGGAAGGCATCCGTGCCAGGTTCTTCCCGCCTGAGGGCCCAGGACTCTGGTGTCTCCCTGACGGATGGGTCCTAGGTGGCTCTCTTGATGGTCACCTGGAATCATTTCATTTTAGCTTCATTTTCATTTTCACTTTCTCCAATATCTGTATCATGAACAATGCTTGTGTTCCCATATTTTATTTGTATTCTCTTTTCATTCAGAATAAATGTCCCTTTCCTTGAATACTGCCTTTTTTACTTTATCTCCCAGTTTTTTATCCCTTCACACTAAACTCTTCAATATATTTCTTAGGAACAGGTATTCACGTAGATTACACAGTATAATTATTTAATTTGGGAAATTTAACATGGATGTGGTGCCACCTGATGTGTTATTAGACCTTGCTTGCACTTCCCCTGTGTCCCAGTTGTGTCTTTGTGGTTTGGGGAGAAGCGGGAAAGGGCCATGTCCAGCATTACAGCCCATCATCCTTCCTTGTTTTTGTTTTTCGTTGCTGATAATCTTAATGACATTTTATTTTTGAAGCGTGTGAACACATTTATTTTTACAAAATACCCCTTAGTTTGTGTATTTCTGATACTACCTTATCAGATTCAGATTATTTACTTTTGGCCAGAATGCCACAGAATCCTGCTTTGTCCAATTTTGGTGATGTTATTTGGTCAGTTAAGGAGGCATCTGCCAGCCTTCTTCAGTATAAAGTTACTACTTTTCTCTTTGTTATTAGCAATAATTTGTAGGGACACTTTTTTCCTTTGGTATTGGGGTGCTTTACCACTGAGCTACATTCCCAGCACTTTTCAAATTTGATTTTGACACAGGGTCTCTCCAAGTTGCTCAGGCTGTCTTCAAACTTTGCAGTCCTCTGGTCTTAGCCTCATGAGTTGCTGGAATTATAGGCGTGTACCAGTATGCCTGATTTGGAAAGTGATTTTGACACTGTAAATACCCTGTCTTTTCATCAAACATTCGTCATTTACTTTAGCATTCTTTTTACTTGCCTGTCAATAACCCAGTCATCAGAACATACATAATAATTTTCTTTTGTTATATAGGTTATAATCTGTTACTACTTTTTAAAAATTTATTTTCTCAAATTGGCCTATATTTGGTCTGTGAGAACCTTTTTTTTTGTACTGGTGTTTGAACCCTGGAGCACTTTACCACTGAGCTATATCCCCAGCCCTTTTGTATTTTTTTCAGTTTGAGACAGGTTCTTGATAAGTTGCTAACGGGCTCACTGAATTGGTGAGGCTGGCCTCAAACTCTGGATGCATCTGCCTCAAGCTCTGTTATTTTAGACGTGCACCATGTGCCAGATGAAAACCAGCATTCTCAGTGGCTGAGCGCTGCCATCAGGAGCTTGGCTTATGCCTTTGTTCAGGATGCAGGGAACCTCAGGCTGTTGACTTGTAAGCATCTCCTCTCTGTTCAGTTGGGTTATACCTTTGCTTTGGGTGGCTGTTTGTTTTACCTTTCTTTGTAATTTAGTGCTATTTTCTTTGTAAAATCTCTTATACATAGGATAAGGTAGAAGTTGGCCAAGGACAAATTATGCTCTAGTTTCCTATGAACGATTTCTTTGTGGTGGCATCCTGATCAGTCATTTTCATACAGCAAGATTATGATTATGCAATGAATTCCATCAGTATGTCCAACTACAGTGTGCCAATAAAAATGGGAAAAAATCGATTGTAGTTCTGTGCAGTGGCATGCACCTGTAATCCCAGCTATTTAGGAGGTGAACACAGGGGGATTAAAAGTTCAAGACCAGCTTGGACAATATTGCAAGACTCTATCTGAAAATAAAATAAAAAGGCTGGAGCTCAATAGTAGAGCACTCATTTTCAAGGCCATATGTAACCTATTTATGTAGGTATGTGATGGGATACCCATCACATACCTACATAAATAGGTTACATATTATTGTGTCTGAATACATTGGGATGGCTAAAATGTTGTGTGTAACCTCACTTGTACTTAGAATTATGTTCAAAACTTTATCTCTTGCTTTTTTTTTTCCTGCATATTTCCAAGTCTTCCAAACTAAATAAACTCTTGGTATTATTTATATATTAAGTGTTAATTATCTTCTAGGAAAAGAAGCATTGAAATAAATTATAACATAGAATTTTACCTTGGGTAGGAGATGTCCCAAAAACATGAACTTGAAGAAGACTTTTGTGCTTATTTGAAGAACATCAACTGCTGGACAACAAAAAATGAAAACTTAGATTGCAACAGTGATTTACAGGTGTTTCCCTCATTGAACGTGAGTAACAGCTGTGTTAAACAGACTTAGATTGCAACAATGATTTACAGGTGTTTCCCTCATTGAACTTGAATATCAGCTGTGTTAAAGCTGAGTCTGTTTTATTTGTAGTAAACAGTTTTGTCAGTAGTAAAGTTCTGTCAGTATCTTGATGGAGGAACTTGATTCTAGTTTTAGACGTTCTGTGTGTAGTAGTGTTACGTGGAAAGATCCTGTTCCTTTCTCTGTAGCCCTTTGTAGCAACAGCCTTGCAGAGCCTTTTATGATCCGCTGGATTCAATTTACCTCCCATTTGTTCTTACTGTCATCAGTCCTTTGCCCCTGTCCTTCCATGGGATGAGCCCTCATCAAGGTCACCAGTGACCTCTGTGCTGTTAAATCAGTGATCCGTCATGGCCTGTCAGCAGCACTTCACACGGAGGCACCCTTCTCTTCACATCCCCTCTCCTGTGGGGCATTAGAGGGCAAATGTTAATAGTAGTCTTCATGGATCAGGAGGTTATGGGGTAATTTTGTTCTGAAAATCCTAAAATGAAGATGTGTCTTTAGTAAATCTTTGAAGAAGAGTTCTTTTTAAAATGTGTGCAAGAGTATAAACAGAGAAAAGTTCACATAAGGACATGTGGATGAATTTTCAAAACTGAATACACCTTTATACTCCCAGATCAAGAACAGAATATTTTAGTACCCAGAACCTGCTTTTATTTTGTGTAGGTTATATGTAAACACCATGCTATTTTATATGAGGGATATACAGATTTGTGGATTTGGTATCCACTGGGTGGGTAGTGAGGTCCTGAACCAGTACCCCCAACAATAACCACTATCCAGCAGTAACCACACTGTGAAGAAAGTGTTTGTAAAAAGCAGAATTTTGTTATTTTCAGAGGATGTTCTCCAATGTTTGGTTTTCAAATCTTTATTCTAAAATATTTTTCTTACTTCCTAAAATTACTTTTACCCATTGACGTGCAACAATATATAATGGGGTTATTTTACTTTTTTCCCCTTTTTCCAGAATAAAGAACTAACAGGTATCAGAAATGCTTCAAATCAGGAAGGATCGATGGTAAACCATTTTATTTGTCTTTAAATCAAATGTGCAAAACTTATAGTAAGATTGAGAAAAAAAGACAGTAAACAGATAGTTAGAGATCGGTGTTATGAAAATCAGAAAGAAAAGCATCTGTATAAATTGGCATATGCTGTTTCTGTCTTTGTTTAAAGATCTCTTTACAGTTGTGATTTAAGATTAACTTCTCTGCAGCCTTTCTTTTCTTGAAGAGTAGAATCCCCCTTCTCAATGTGTAAGAGAGCATAGCAGGGGACTGCTGTCCTCATTAAGGACACACAGACAGGAACCACGGACGGACGTGAGGGCTGGGCGAGTGGCTCAGTGGTGGAGAGCTCAGCTGTTGATCCCAGGAGGGAGGGAGAGGAGGAGAGACTGTGGGGGGAGTCAGGCAGTGTGGGTATTTTGGGGTGGCCAGGATACTACACAAACCGCCTTGTGTGGAGAAGAAAAGGAATAGGAGATGCTCAGGAGTGGCATGTGTGGGATTGTGTGCAGCCATAGGGAGGTTCCTAATGAGTATAGTGGGCAGTGTTGTTCCTTAGCAGGCTGCTGACCTCGGAATCCTTTAGTCTACATGTGGTTGGTCCTCACATCAACTGCAGATCAAAAAATATTTGTAAAAATGAATTTTGTACTGAATATATAGAGTTGTTTTTTTTTTGTCATTTTCCCCTAAACAATACATTAGAACTATTTGCATAGCGTTTACATTTCATTAGGCATTATAAATCATATAGAGATGATTTTTAAGCATGCAGGAAGATGTGTGTAGGTTATATGCAAACACCATGCCATTTTATATAAGGGCTATATGGACCCATGGATTTTTGTGTCCCTTGGTTGTGAGGTCCCCTGTAAGGGGCCACAATACTCAGTCTGACTCCTTTCAGACAATGTTATCTGACTTCCTTTCTTCCTCAATTCAGTGTTTAAAGAACACATTTAATTCAAACAATGCTTGATGATATTAGAGTAAAATATGAGAAGTTATATTAAGAAAAAATATTCATGTAATATTAAATAAACAGATCAAATTATTTTATTTTATTTTATTTTTTTGGTACTGGGAATTGAACTCGGGGGCCCTCCACTACTGAGCCACATCCCCAGCCCTATTTTATTTAGAGACAGGGTCTCACTGAGTTGCTTAGTGCCTCACTTTTGCTGAGGCTGGCTTTGAATCCTGTCTCAGCTTCCCAAACAGCCAGGATGACAGGCGTGCACCACCACACCTGGCAACAGATCATAATTTAAGGGGAGCCTATAGAAATAAGAGGTAGAGTAGGTTGAAGAGTGAGAAAAGCCTTTTTTTTTTTCCTCTGCCCCTTTTGAGTCTGGGAAGATCATGGTTTAAAAAAAAAAAGGGAGCAATATTTGTCCTTTGCTGCCTACCCCTCCTTTTTGCTGTTTTATCTGTTTGTGTTTTTTAAAAAGTGAACCAACTTAGTTACCAGGAACTCTTGTAACGTATGGTGAACAACTGTTCAACTCTGTCTTATACAGTAGCTTGTTAAGAGTAACCTCAAGGATTTTTTCCCCCATTTCAGGATATTGTAGCCAGAACACAGAGAGATGGGTTTCACATCTTTATTGTTTCTATTAAAACGGAAAAAACAGACGCCAGCTGGAATTTGAATGGTAAATTACACTACATACATGTTTCTTTACTGTCTGCGTTTTCTGTATTCTTCATCATCACTGATCTGAATCTACATTCTCCGTTAAAAATCTCTTTAAGAATTGGGTCTGTTAAGCATGCATTTTGAGGATTTAAAATTTCGTACTTAATGTACCTTTTTTTTAATGGATTGAAAATTTTATTGTTAACCAAAGACACTTTTTTAAAAAACATTTAGTTGTAGATGGACATAATACCTTTGTTTTATTTATTTATGTGGTGCTTAGGATTCAACCCAGTGCTCTACACATGTGAGGCAAACACCCTACAATTGAGCCATAACCCCAGCCCAGGAAATAACTTTTTATAAAATGAATTTTTCTTTAATTGACAAATAATTGTATATATTTCAGGGGTTTTTTTGTTTGTTTTTTGGTGCTAGGGGTTGAACTCAGGTATGCTCCACCACTGAGCCACATCCCCATATCCTTTTTTTATGTTTTATTTAGAGACAGGGTCTTGCTGAGTTGCTTAGGACCTTGTTAGGTTGCTGAGGCTGGCTTTGAACTCACGATCTCCCTGGGATCCCTCCCAAGCCACTGGAATTACAGGCATGCACCACTATGTCCAGCTATTTCAGATAAACTTAAGAAATTTCAAACTTCAAAGAGCAATATAAATTTTTCCATCCTGTCAAATCAAAAAAATCTTAACATATGGAAATGGGTATGCAACTTTTAACAGTTGTCATCAGGGATTTTAAATGATTGTTATTTGAAAAATGTATTTTAAAGGATCCGTTTTCTGGGGGTGGTGGCACACACTCTAATCCTACTAACATGAGAGGCCAAGGCAGGAGGATTGTGGGTTCAAACACAGCCTGGGTAACTTAGTGAGACCTGTGTCAAAAAATAACAAGGGCTGGGGATATAGCTCAGTGGTGGAGCACTTCCCTAGAGTGCATGAGGCCCTGGGTTTGATCCCCAGTACTGCCCCAAAATAAATGTATCTCTAGAGAGGCTCTGTCTGCAGCCTAAGAGTGAAAGTAGCCTGACAGCTGTGGCTTCTACAATCTGTGACACCCGCCTTTGCCCCGACCCTGAGTGCCTCTTAAAGCTCTAGTTCCCTGGTGCCCCATGAGAGCAGGCTCACAGTAAACTGTTTTCTAGGGAGTGGACAGTAAACTGTTTTCTAGGGAGTGGACAGTAAACTGTTTTCTAGGGAGTGGAATGACCTTGGCTAATGTTCTCCAGAGTGGGTGTCTGCTGGATCACAATGGTAGCTAATAGCCTGTGGCAGCCCTGGGCACATTACTCTGATTCTGCCACTGGGGACCTGGAAGGGCTTATTCCAGTGGGGAGAGAGGAGCAGGTGAAGTCAGTGAAGCAAAGTGTCCACCAGCACTGAGGAGGCACTCACCCAGAGGCTGGAGCAGTGGCTTCCTGATGGGGACCGCATCCTGGGCAGATAGTCCAGACAGAAGGAGCAGGGACCTTGACCCTGCCCTGCACCCCAGCTACAATAGAATACCCAACGTTGGATGATTCACAAAAAGTAATAGTGGTTCCTTTCCTCATAGTCTCGGAGGCTGGGAAGTCTCAGATCAAGGCCGTAGTAGGTTTGGTGCCTGGTGAGGGTCTACATCTGCATGTAGGGTGGCATCTTGCTCTGCCCTCATCTGGCAGGAGGGAGTGAATGCCTCCTCCTCTCCTGGAGGGGGCAGAACAGCTAGAGGAGCCTCACCTGTTCCCTCCAACCCTTTTCCAAGGTGTCAATCCATTGAGTCATGCCCGCCCTCTTCTTTTTTGGTGCTGGAGATGGATTCCAGGGCCTTGCGGCTGAACTGCACCTCAGCTCACCACCCCGCTTCTTAGTGTCCCAACAGGGGGGAGTAGGTTTCAGCACATGGATTTTGGGGGGCATTAACACACCAGCCCTTCGCCCCTTTCCCAGGTGTTGTCCCTTTTCCCTGACACCATGGGCAGCATCGAGTCCCTGAAGGCTAGGAGCTGGAATCCTGCCTGGCCCTGGGTCCTGCACTGTATACCGCATGCTGCTCATCTCCTCAGGCAGAACCCAGCCCAGGCGCTTGAGCTCAGCAGCTTATGCCACATTGTATGAAGGGAGGGGTCCTCAGTGAGTTCAGCCATCATGACGGGGCCAGTGGCAGGTCTGGTTTGTAACTAGTACTACTTTGCTTTCTGTATAGGATCAGTTTTAGTTCAAGTTAAAGGTATTTTGCTTGATAAGATTACATAATCAAATAGTTACTAATTATCCATACATCCAACGTATGAGAAGGTAAAAATTGAGCATTTGTTGGCATGGTTTGTGTTTTTGAAGCCTTTTTGGAAGTGATCTTTGTTTGTTTGTTTGTTTTTGGCACTGGAGATTGAACTCAGGGGAACTCGACCACTGAGCCACATCCCCAGTCCTATTTTGTATTTTACTTAAGAGACAGGGTTTCACTGAGTTGCTAAGTGCCTCACTTTTGCTGAGGCTAGCTTTGAACTCACAATCCTCCTGCCTCAGCCTCTCCAGGCACTGGGATTACAGGAGTACGCAGCTTCACCCAGCTATTTTTATTTATTTATTTATTATAATTGGTGCGTGATTATATTTTAAGACTTAAGATTGTTAACTAATTTTTAAATTTCTTCTTCTCTGATCCTATTGTTACTAGTTTCTCTTTCAATGATGGGGCCTCATGGATATATCTCTGCATCAGATTGGCCTCTGATGATTGTAAGTATTTCTCTCTTTGTTTTTTCCTTTTGAAAAATGAATTTTGTGTCCTAATTGGGAAGTAAAAATTTTAAGAGTGTAAGGGTACTATCATTGGTAGCTAATGCTTTTGTTTTGTTTTGTTTTTGTTTTTGTTTTTGGTGCTGGGGATTGAACCCAGGACCTTGTGCATGTGAGGCAAGCACTCTACCACTGAGCTCTATCCCCAGCCCTGGTAGCTAATGCTTTGACATATCCTCTATTTCTGGTTCCAAAGTGACTGGAAAGTAAAGGATTGAATATTCAAATGTAGAAATGTCAACTTCCAAGTGGTTAGAAGCTATAACTGACTAAAATTGCTTTTCTTTCTACAGTTTTACATGGTGATGTGTATTGTTTATATATTATATGGTATACTCTGGCTGACGTGGTCTGCCTGTTACTGGAAAGATATATTAAGAATTCAGTTCTGGATTGCAGCTGTAATTTTCCTAGGAATGCTTGAAAAAGCAGTTTTTTATTCGGAATACCAAAACATCAACAGCACCGGACTATCAAGTAAGTATTGAGGGTCTCCATACCTATAGTCCTGCCTAGGAGTTGCCCAGCATCTGGGAGCAGAGCCTGGAAGGTGCTCCTTCCTGCAGGGGTTGGGAGGAGCCCTGTTGTAGATGAGGAGGAGGGAAGCCAAGAAGAGGCAGTTGCTGTGGGTCCCTGATCTGGGTGGGCATGCCTCTTCGTTTTCTGTTTTCCTTCTTGATAGCTTTCCCTCCTGGAAAAAAGAAGATTCACTTATTCCCTTTCTCTAAGGTTCAGCTTAGATTAAAACAACACAAAGTTCTGGACAGGAGGATTGAGAAGAGGCTGGTCCTTTTAAAATAGCCCCTTTTCCCATCCATCTTCTTTTCCCTTTTCTAAAAAAGAACAAAGGACACGTGACCACAGGGAATAAAGTCAGTGACATCAAGGTGGACAATGCCTGGACCTTGCTGTGTCCTTTCCCACTTCTTCACTCCTGCGGGAGTGGCACCATCACTGTGTACACAGTGGGACGTATGAGGCAGGGATGGCGTGTGCTAGGCCTCCCTAGGTGGCCTCCACAAGGCCAGGGAAATAGAGGCTCGGTTCCCCCACTGAAGCTGTGGAAAGGGGAAAGAGCTCAGGATGGTTGGATGTACTCCAAAATGTACTTCTTTTTTTGTTTATTTGTTTTGTTTTGTAATTGTAGACAGAATGCCTTTATTTTATTTGTTTTATTTTTATGTGGTGCTAAGGATTGAATCCAGTGCCTCACACATGCTAGGCAAGTACTCTGCCTCTGAACTACAGCCCCAGCCCTGAAATGTACTTCTTTGTGACAGTTATAAGTGATCCTGGTACAGAGTTTCATGGACATCATTGTCTGCTGTTTATTTAAAAAATACTCCAGGAGAAAAAAACAGATGAAACATTTGTGATAACATCGATAATTACTGAAGCCGAGCTGGGGTTCATGGGAATTCACTCTACTGGTTTTTCCCTTTGGGGAATATGTGAAATTTGCCAAAATACGGCATTTAAAAGGGTTATGGAAGAGAATAAAGAAAGGCCAAGCGTGCAGGGGTGCCTGGTGGGGGAATTGCTGCTGTAGAAGCATTTGTGGTATGGTGTGGTGTGGTGTGCACACGTGCATGCTCTAGCTCAGGATGAGGGACCGGTGGGTCTGCTGCTTACGGTGAAGCATTGCAGACTGCCAGAGAGAGCAGGTCAGTTGTGGTCATGCAGAGCTGAGAGTGTAAAGGGTGGCCTGAACCTGGGTGAGAGCAGCGGAGGATGGAGGTCCATGAAGAGATGAGAGGTCATTCACCATCCTCAGGAATGCCAGGTCCTCCTGTGATTTTGCACCAGAAGGCTTGGAAGAGAAACCCTGTGCTGCCGTTCAGTGATATCAATGTTATCACAAATGTTTCATCTGTTGTTTTTTTTCAGCATAGCAGAGGTGCCTGGAAATTAGGCATGGGCTGGTGTCCCTTCTGATGTTCCCAAGAGGGGATTCTGTAAGGTGAACTGTCTTGCTCAGCATTGTTGAAAAGCCACTAACAGGGTGGGAAGCAGTGGTTGTCAGGGCCCCTGAAAATAGGTTTTGTCAGGCTGATTTCTATCTGGTGAGCAGCTGGACTGGCAGCTGAGAAAATGTAATAAACTTAAGATAGCTAGGTTTTCCCAATGTATTTGTGGGGTCTCTTGTGATTTCTTACAGACAAGATAGGAATATGAACTAAAACTGGTTATCAGAAGAGGTCATGCAGTCAGTCTTGTCCATTCTATTCAATTCTTTTCAGTTTTGTCACATTCTATTCAGTTTTGTGGATGAGAGCCTGGCAGGAGAATAAATACTTAAGAGGCCTAGAGAGTCATTTTAAGTAGACCCTTTTCACCTGAAGATATATGATGGGACACAAAGAGACATGACATCCTAAACAGGGAAGTGGAATTTAATGGGTAAGATTTAAACTTGGGGTTGGAGTGCAGATTGCAGAAATATGGATGGCAAAGTTTTTAGAAGGATTTGAAGGTTGAGGCTGACGCAAAACAAACTCGGCATAGGCAGTTGAGAGGGCGGTTGCCTCCCACAAGCTCCTGCGGCCCTAGAGTGGCATAGGAGCAGTCGCTGGGGCGGAACTGAGTACCTGCTGCAGGTCAGGCTGTTCCAGGAAGGTGTATCTGCGCTGCTTCGGAAGGGGCAGACGGTTCCGATGGAGTAGCGGGGGATTTGAGAGCACACCTATCTTCCAACCTTTGTGTCTAACCCCTTCCTCACATTCTGGCCTCTCCTGGAGGCCTCCTTTCTGGTTTCTTGTAAAGGTGTGTCTTCTGTCAGGATCTCTGTCCCCAATATACAGACCTGCGTGTCACCTACCAACCCCTGAGGGCCTTACCAGCTTGCTAGCCTCTGTGTGCAGAAATGACATTCATCCTTTCTGCCTGTGGACCTGCCTTGTCTAATCCCAAGCTCACTGCCCGTCCAGGCTTTTCTCCTGCTGCTGCTAGACCTCGGCCGCCTCCTTGCCTTCTTCCTTGCCCTCCAGTTCCCTGCCTATCTGAGATGTTGGAAAGGCTCTTTTTGGGCTTCGTGCAGGACAGAGCTGAAAACACCATGAGAGGAAATGTCCGGGGCCTTGTTACTGGCCTTGAGCCCCGGCTGCTCTCTGAACATTTGCCTACTTCTCTCCATCTTTGCTGCCAGGACTCGCCCTCTCCTGCTGAGGTTTCAGGATTGACCAGTCGAGTGTTTTTCTTGCCCTCAGCCTCTGCCCCCCCACCCCAGCCCCTGACCCCCACCCCCGACCCTGTTGTGGGCCGAGCATCTTGGGAGGCCAAGCTGTCCCTTTTGTTGCAGTAGTCTGCCGATGTTTTCTGAGTGGCCAAATGAGTACATTGCCTTGGCTCTGCAGTCTGTGTCTGTTCTGACTTCTCAGTTCTGCTGTGGAGGATCAGGCCGCCGCAGAAGACACACAGGCATGGGGCACGGCTTTTCAGTAGAACTTTACCAAAACAGAAACAAGGCTGGCTTTGCCCCTCTTACTCTCGGGTCCACTCGCCATTACTGACTTCCCACTGCACAAGCCCAGACTCCATAACAGGGCAAAGACCTGCGTGAGAGGTCGTGCTTTGTCGCCAGGCTCTTTTCCCAGCATCCACATTCCACGCCTGCTGTCAGCATGCCTATGTGCTAGCTTCTCCTCCTCCCTCCAGCTCGCCTGGTGCATGCCATTATCTCTGGGTCACCCTTTCTTTTCCCACCTACTTATGCTTAGCCTTAAAGTCCTATTGTGGATCAGGTTGGGCTTCCTCCAGTCCCAGGGTTACTGTGTCACGTCCACCATGCAGGAAATAGGGTGAATTCTGTTTACTTGGGCAGAGTACAGGTCCCATGCAGGTGGGGATCAAGGTTTCTGTTCTGTTATAGCCATCCAGTGGGAGCATAACATGCGTTTGTGCATGCACGCGTGTGTATGTGATGCTGGAGTTCAAACCCAGGGCCTCAACACACTGGCCAAGTGCTGGACTCCTAACAGATGGGTTTTACATAAATAAGTGATGAAGGCATCCTGAGAAAGAATTCTGGTGGGTGTTATGACTTTCAGGTAGTCACAGGACAGGAAGAGGGAGAGTTGTGGTAACCTCCAGGGGAACTGAGGATGCTCAGGAGACAGGCATTGGGTGACAGAAGAGCACTGCCAGCAGAGCTGAGCACATTTGGAGCGAATTCTTCAGGAGACTATGTGGCTTCTCCATCCCTGAGGTTTCAAACATCAGTTGGCTTGGAGAAGAACTTTTAAAGAAAATCTGGCTAATTGTTCTGAGTTCAGACTGTAGTTGTTCATAGCACACATCTAACATCTTGGGTGGAAGGCCTTCAAGGTACACACAGTGAAATACTTTCTTTTTTCCCCCTCAGCCCAAGGCTTATTGATATTCGCCGAGTTGATATCTGCAGTTAAGAGGACGTTGGCCCGCCTCCTGGTGATCATTGTGAGCTTGGGCTATGGTATTGTGAAGTAAGTAGTGGGACATGGGAAACATACCCTGTCTCTTACCTAGTACACATTATGATCTTGGTGGAACTGGAACCTTCTCTGTATCATTATGCAAATCTCCAAGGGGAAAATCCGCAAGAAAATGGTTTTAAGAAACTTCCCGGACTGGGGCTGTAGCTTAGTGATAGAACATTTGCCTAGCATACGTAGGATCCTAGGTCCCATCCTTGGCCAAAAAAAGTAAAAAGATTCCCATGTACTAGTTATTTTATGTTATTTTCAAATAAGTATTCTGAATTTGAATTTTAATAACTTTATAGTAGGTTAACAAAGTGTTAACTTGAAGGATGATGGAAAATCTAAAATGATTCTTGAAGTTCAAGCCATTTTGTTTTCTAGCCAGTACAGGAAAGCTTTTAAAATCACATTTGAGTGTTATAGAGTTGATTAGACACCGTGTCAGCAGGATTTCTAATGATCCTGACCATTCCCTGAGGACCTCGCTAGCCTGGAGCCACCAGCAGGCCTTTCCTCTCACGTCTGTAACTCCCTGGGCAGAGTCGGGAGAACTCGTCCTCTTTATTCTCACTGCTGTTTTCAGACCATTGTTCTCCCTGCCTTCCTAAATTCTCTTACTCCCAGAAGCTCACGCCTTCAGATGGTCCCCTGGGTCCCTGCTGCATCTTCTCAAGGTGCTCTGTGGGCTGCCAGACTCCTGCCCTTCATCTTCCTCCCCAGCGCCTCCCCTGCTGGAGTTTCCTGTGCTTCCTGGTCCTGGGCAGATGGGCTCACGCCCACCTCTCCTGCCCTTGGCTTCAGCTCCTCCCACAGCTGGTCCCCGTGGTCTTTTTCTAAACTTCACTGTCATGGTTAAGCGCACCCTCTTCATAGTTTTAATTTTGAACATACCTTTTCAACTGCCGTCTCCTCTTTCCTGTCTCTCATAAATTGGCTTCTGATCTTTCTGTCCCCAGTGTGCCCTCTGACCTTTGGGCCCTAGCACCTTCAGTGTCCCTTTCCCTGTGTGTCCTCACTTGGCTTCTTTGGCTTAGCTTCCTTGGTCCTGCAGGGTTCTTGCCCCTGCTGCTGCCCTTTCTCTTGGTTGGCCTTCTCGACAGCAGCCCAGTCCAGCCGGGTAAGTCCAGTTTTGTGACTGTGTCAGGCTCACCCCTGCATAGGGACATCTGCCTGGGACGGCACTGGACTTCACTGCTCTGTGCACTTGAGCTACTGCTGGGGTCTCTCCTAGACCCCGTTGCAGAGCAGCTTCACCCCTCTTCTCAAGTTTCCACCTTCGCCCACCCCCTCACAGCTGCCCCTGGCTCTCTCCTAGCTGAGAGTCTTCTGCACTGTGGTTCTCAGGTCCTGGCTTGCTGGGACACCCACTACACGCGCCTCTCTTGGCCGTGCACACATCTCTGCCCTGTGCCCCTGCAGTAGTTCCAGTTTCCCTGTCTTGATTTTCCTCCCCGGTTGATCGCTCTGTTTCTACCATTTTTAAAAGCAAGGTCCCCAAATCCCCCCATGGCCCTCCCTGCTCCTACCTCACTTCTCGTCACCATGTGTGGTGCGACTTCTCCTTTGAGCAT
Organism: Ictidomys tridecemlineatus; assembly: GCF_052094955.1. Lineage (NCBI taxonomy): Eukaryota > Metazoa > Chordata > Mammalia > Rodentia > Sciuridae > Ictidomys > Ictidomys tridecemlineatus. The sequence continues at coordinate 31,388,187 of NC_135488.1, read as the reverse complement.
CCTGCACTTGTCACCCCAACTTCCCGTGTAATCTTGACATCCCCAGGGGAGGTTCTGCCCCCACTGATCCACTGAGACCCCTCTTGTCAGGTCACCATGACATCCCCTTGCCTGTCCACGTGGCCCTGCTTAGGCTGGTCAGGGGTCCAGCTGTTAGCTTCTGTTCGAGCCCTGGCTTCGCTCAGTTTGCAGAGTGCCTCGAGAGTTCTGTCCTCAGTCGCTGGCTGTTCCTTCCTCGGCTCCCTTGCTGAGTCCCAGCCTTGGAGTGCCCACATTGGGCTTCCTACTCCGACTCCGCTCGATTTGCCTTGGTCGGCCTCTTGACAAAATCCCAGCCTTGACAGGTCCAGCTTTACCACTGCACCAGGCTCCAGTGCTTCCTCCCCATCCAGACCTGTGCTCCTCCACCATCTCCCAGGACTCCAGTAGTGCATGCTGGGTGGCCCCCGGCCCTTCATCTTTTTTGTAAAGCCACCTATTATGGCCATTAGTATTTATTGCCTGTCCCCCTACACTCAAGTGTGAGTCCCGGGGGCAGGAGCCTTGCTGGTCTTGGGTCTTTGGCTCTGAGCCCCAGTGCAGTCCTTAGCACGTGCTCAGTAACTTGCACCGAATGCCTGCTTGTGCATGTGAGCTTGGGTTTCAGGGAGTTGAAAAGGCTGTAGGCAGGAGGCCTTTTTTTTCACCGGTGTCATTGAGATTCCTTCTCAAATGCTCTGTGTGGCCTGTACGGTAGATAGCATAGACCCCGTGGCCAGGGTCCGGCCCTGCAGTGCAGGTCTGGTTGTGAGCTTCAGCACCAGCAGTGTGTTGGAGCTTGGGTGAGGCAGGGCACAGGCCCTTGCTGAATAGCCCTCCACTGCTGGCTTCTCCTGTTGGACTCTCCACTCTGGTTTTCTGGTTATAACTAGAAGATTCACTAAACTAGGTAAATAATTTTAAAGATTAATTATGGACTTTAATCTTTATTTAGATTTTATTTCAAAATGACTGCCTTATTTTTTTCAAAATCAGGTTTTATTCTGGTAGATTCAGAAAAGGGTTTTTTGTATTCTAAATGTATGTGCTGCAGTCAATTCTGACTTAAAAATGTCATGAAATGTTTTTTATTTTCATATTATTGATTATAAAAAACACTACCTTTGCATTTCTCTAGTTCATTTGTGTTTTACAAGTCAGAAATGTTATTTTTAATTTCTCAGTTTAAAGGATGAAGCTAGATTCTGTTAGTGCTCCTGTTCCAAGTGGCACAGGCAGAGATCAGAGGAAAGCCCTGGAGTCCATCTGTCCTCCAAGTCAGAAGAGCAGTGAGTGGCCTCCAGGCAGACCTTTCTCACAACAGTTTGTAGTAGGGGTCCTGCCAGTGGCCATTGGAAGTGGTCACTTAGCTTCTCAGTTTCCACAGCCTTCTGGTCCACTTGCAGAAACAGTATCCGATTGTGGTCATTGTGTTGCTTGAAGTTGAGCAGAGTCCTCTGGCACTCTGCTGTCCTCCAGCTGTGCTTCCCTGGCCTGTGCAGCTTCAGGTCCTACAGGAAGGGTCCGATAGGAAGACCACTGCATCCTGGGACAGTGCCTCCCAGGCTGGGGCAGACTGAGCTGCTTAGAGAGAGGTGCCCTTCCCGTGTGCCATGTTCTCAACAGCCTTCCCTTCCTCTGTCTCCCTTGGCTGTAGGCCACGTCTAGGAACCGTCATGCACCGAGTGATTGGACTGGGACTGCTCTACTTCATCTTTGCTGCTCTGGAGGGTGTGATGAGAGTCATTGGGGTAAGAACTGCATGATTCCCACCACCCTTTTTATTCTTTTTAATACTTATTTTGTTTTTTCAGTGGACACAATAGTTTTTTTGTTTTTTGTTTTTAATTTTGTTATTTTTATGTGGTGCTGAGGATCAAACCCAGGGCCTCGAATGTGCTAGGCAAGTGCTCTACTGCTGAGCCACAACCCCAGCCCTCCCACCAACCCTTTATTATTGTTTCTGTGAAACGTATTTTAGCTCCTGAGATGATTTTTTTTTTAAGATCCCAGAAATTTTTATTAAGAAAGACCCCAGCCTAGCTTTTTTCCCTGAGATATTTACCTTTTATGACATGATGTCCTTCCCAGAATCGGCTCCATCTCAGACTGTCCAGTGGTTCTTCATAAAGAACATTGTCTGTGCCATTTTCAATCTGCACACATTCATATCTTCCTTCATTCTGGATTTTAAGATGTGTCAACTGGACAAAGTCAGTGACACCCTCCAGGCATATCAGCATGACATCTCATCGCTTCCCTAAGTCTTATTGGTTTGAGATTTCTCTGTCTCTTGTGGCTATTTTGGGGGTTCAGCAGGCCCCATTGTTAGGCCCAGGAGGTACGTTGGGAACAGAGACTAGAGCGACGCGGGCAGCAGTGCTGCTGGTGAGGAAGGGGTGATGTCTTCATCTGTGAGGACCTCTCCATGTCCCGCTTTGGCTTTTCTTAATACTCGACTGGGCTGGGTGATTAAGGTGACTGTACCCTACCTTGTGATGCCACCCAGAGTGACCTTTAGGTTAGATGTGTGAATCAGATCATTGTGCATAGGGGGGGCCTGTGTGTGTCACCACAAAAGCTTCTCTCACATACTGAATCTGACCCCAAAGCAGGACATCTGTCCAGTGAATGTCAAAGCCTCATTTCTCTTCCTCTCATGTGCTACATCCATACCTGTTAAATACACCTGCTCTTTTTTTCTTTTAGTAGATTTATTTTTTCATAATAATAATGAACTCTGAATTTACATTTATATAATTCACATGAAATTTTTCTTTGCTAAAAAGAAAATAGAAAAGATACCTATTCCACATTTAAGTGGAGCACATAAATTGCATTTCTTTAACCTTCTACCTAACATTTTAGTGATTGTTTTAAATATGACTCGTCAGGGTGAAGCTCGGTTTGTGTTTGCCTCAGGTGCAGCCCTCCTTGTTTTACTTCCTGTGCCTCTTCACACAGTGGGGAGTCTGGTTCATTAGCAGTACTGGCCGGAGATTTGCTGAGAGGGAGGAGATTGGCAGCTTGGGACTCAGTGCTTTTTATTTGCTAGCCCATAATAGTTTTGCATTGCTATTATCAAGTGAGCTGGTGACCAGTTGACATTTGTTACTGCCAAACAGATCATTTTCACATGCTAAACACAGTTCTCTTAAGAGAGAAAAATTTTTATGTGACATCACACAGTGATAAAATAAACTGAATTGTTTTCCTTTATCAGATAATAATTGCTAAACTGTGATGAAACTTACATTCAGGCTTCCCTGTTTTTATCTTCCAGGGTTCTAACCACTTAGCTGTTGTCTTGGGTGACATTATTTTAGCAGTTATTGACTCCATTTTTGTGTGGTTCATATCCTTTACTGTGTCTTTCTAAAACAGTTTGTTGTATCATTAAAATCAGTTTACTTTTAATTCGTAATAATGATAGAATAAAATGTGGTTATGAATTATTGTTATCTTAGTATATAAGTTTAGTTGAAGGTGAAGAAGTAATAACTCCCCAGATAAGGACTGTCTTTGTATTTTCTGTTTAATTCCGCCAGGATTTAGATGCTTTGTGTGTACCTTGTACTGATGAGAAGAAGACTGTCCCTGCATCCCTAAAGAGGGGACAGATATATAACTAGCAGTAATACTGCAGTAGCAATTGCCTTTTTAGAGTGGTTAATATGAACAGAGGGAGGAGAAATTAATTCTGGCGTAAAACCAAGGAAGCCTTCACAGGAACGATAACACTGACTTTGAAACCGACAGGACAGGGGGCACTTATCAGGAGGACTGGGAAAGGCTTTCAAGAAGAAATGAGGGGAACAGATCGTAGGAAGAGAACAGTGGCAGACTGTCTGGGCAGCTTTCCTGCTGGGCACGTTTGTTGTGAATCGAACAGGTGGGACAGAGGAAGGACAGCACGGGGTGCAAGTCCCTCTAGCAGCTGCCGTGGAGAGCGGGAGAGTCACGACAAGTGGGTGGCATGATTTGGGAGTGCTGTGAGATGACCTGGAAGAGGAGACAGGAAGTCTGGTCAGGAGTCACTTGCAGGGCCCTCAAGACCTACTAAGGGTCAGAAAGATGTAAGTCCAGCAGTAGCGTTGCTAGAAATGGGTTCTCAAAGGTCTCAGGTGTATCCTTGGGGCTACTGGCGGCAGTGTGGCAGTTCTCGGGGTGGTGAAATTGGAGAATGAGCCAAAATGAAGGCGGTTTGGGCAGCCCAGGGTGTTCCTGGGAAGAGAGTTGGCGGTGCCAGCCCGGGCTGGACGCAGCTCTGAGGTGGAGTGCTGGGCCTGGTGTGCAGGAAGCCCTGGGTCCCACCCCGGCACTGCCAGATGTACAAATAAAAACATCACAGCTTCGATTTGCAGAGGGGTCGAGCTGGAGCCAAGGGTCAGATCAGAAGTCGTGTGGTGGGAAAAGGAGGCAGCTGTGACATCACCCAAGGAGAATAGGCGGCCCAGTGAAGTAAGGAACTGGGCTGGTGCCTCGCTGCAGGGGAAGACGAGGCTGAAAGGGGGAGCAGAGCTGAGGGAGGTGGCAGGGCAGGAGACCACCCTGGGGAGATAGACCTGTGCTGTTGAGATTGCCGTGCCACGTGCAGGGCTGGGAAGGGCAGGCTTGGAGCAGGCTCTGGTGGAGGGGCTGCGGCATGTGGCAGTGGGGGCACTGTGGGGACAGTGGCAACTGGGTCCTGCAGGGACCTGAGTCATAGGTTAAGGGTGGAGATCCCTGTCTTTTTTTCCTCTGTGATGAGACTGGGGAAAATGGGAGGAATTCTAGAGAAAATGTGAGCTGCTCAGAGCAGAGTTGAGGTTGTGCGTACCCTGGACGTGGTCTGTCTCTCCCACATTACATCCTTGTTGACACTGTCCTGGTCGATAGGTTTCATGTTTTACCATGTTCTTTTTGTTTCCACTCTGTAACACTTTCATCTTTCACCATTTAATTTTTTTTACTGTTTCCCTTGCATTCTTTTCATTTTCTCATCTGTTTCTCACAGGAAGGCCCAGAGGGCTTGAGCTTGCCTATGTCTCTTCCCTACAGGGAAGACCTCCTTCTCCCAGGTTTGCTGGCGGAGGGAGCCCTGCCCGTGGCTTCTCTGAGCCCCATGTAGGATGTTTTCTAAGCCTGGCCTGTCTATTCTTTAAAGTCCCTATTTGTGAACTCTAAGTGTTTTTGTAAACTTTCAAATTAAAAAAACAGTTATGTATTTGTGAACTTCCAAGTTGAAAAAACAAGTCTGGACTTAATTCATTATCCTTTCTCTTCAAAGCAGTGGTTCTTGACCTTCTTTGAGTACTGGATCAGAAATGGCTTTGGAAATACCATGAAAGCCGTACGAGCTCCCCCACAGAACACGCCCCACTCCAGGAGCCCTGCCCACAGGGGCTGTTGCAGATTCCTGAATTATACTCACAGGCCCTCTGAGGTGCCTCGTTAAGAAATAGCACCCTCTGGGCTTGGGGCATACTCCTGCTACTTGGGAGGCTGAGACAGGAGCACTGCAAGTTCCAGGCTACCCTGGGCACTTACTCGAGGCCCTGTCTCAGTCTGTCTCAGGCCCTGCCAAAATGTGCTCATGGGTTCAACCCCCAGTACCAGGAGAAAGAAAACAGAAGTCCAGAAATTAGAATTGCCTTGATGAGAGGAAGGAAATCTAGTATCCATTTCTGCTGGATCCTGAACTTTTGAGGTTCGCCTTCAGATTGCTGTTGGCTAATTTCCACTATTAAAGCAGAAAGTCTGCTGTATGTATAAAACCAAAAACAGAACAGACCCCAGCGTATGTCCCCAATGATCACAGATGACAAATGAGAAGTAGGGCACGATAGATACAGAACTGAATGCTTCAACCAAAGACTTTGCTTCCTCTGAATCTGAGGAACTTACGTGGCTACTCATGTAAGAACTTGACCCTCAAGGAAGACAGGAGAGCCGCAACTCTCCTAAGCCCAGCTTTTCTCATGTGTGCTCCCACTTTCTCTGCTGTTGTGTTTTGCTGTTTTGCTGCAGGCGAGTGATTCTGACCTTGTCCTTCTGGCCAGCCTGCCTCTCTCCCTGCTCGACTCGGGCTTGTGCTGGTGGATATCCTTTCCTAGCACAAGCTGGGACCTCACTGGGGACAAGCCTGTTGCTCTTGCTGCTGCTTTCCTATCACGGGAGGAGTGTTTAAACTGTACCCCAAATAGCAGTGTGTTGGTAAGTGAAGGCTTAGGCAGCTTCCCTTGTACTTTTGATATTTTTATTCCCTGGTTTTTAAAAAACATTTCCAAATGATTAAACAAGGCCAGGTTTTTTCATCTTGCTGTTTAAGGAATAAAAGCATTTTTGTAAGTTCTAACAGTAGCTCTGGTGGACTGGGTTATGTTACTTTAGAAATTGATGTTCTTTGTAATATTCACCATTCAGGAACACTGAAAAGCAGTTTTGTAGCTTTACCAACTACTTCAGTTTTCATATGAAAACCAAGTTTTTGATTTATGAAATATTTAGAATTTAAAATAGGCATAAATGCTCCCTTCTAGTGCCCAGCTCTGCCCGGGCAGTGTTCAGTTCACAAGCAATGCTGGCTGGTCTGCTCCAGAGGGAACCAGGGTCAAGGCAGAGATCTGGCTGCAATCCTTGCTTCTGAAAGGCGACATTACCTGAATCCAGGTTCAGAAATCCCTGCATTTGTGTTCTGGGAAAAGTCTGCTGCAGAGAAGCCCCCTCCACACAGGATGTGAATGCCTAGCTGACCTCTTGTTATCTACTGGCCAGTCTGCACCAGATACTGTCTGGACCACACTTTAAGCCCTCTCCTTCCTGATGGCCCTGAACTTTGACCCATAGCCCGAGCCTGCATAGCCCTCTGAAAGGCCTTCTCTCACCTGCTGACTTTAAGGAAATCCCCAGTCAAATCCAGTCCCACACCCCCTCCTGTTCCTTCTTGCTGGCCTCACCCTTCTCTGCCTGACCTTTGTGACTCTTAGAGACCTGTAGTCTTCTTCCTCCTGTACAGTAGCCCTCCCCTCTTTGGTAGTGTGTCCAGGAAGGTCTCCACCTACTGAAGATCTAGTTTATACTGCATATGTTTTTTTAATCTAGAGAATGGAGCTGGTAGATGACCTAACTTCCCAATTGTGGTCTTTCAGAAAATAAAAGGAGAATAGACCAGAAAAAAAAAAAAAAGGAGAGAAGCAAACAGGCAAGCTTGAGCCAAACAGCACATCCAGGGGCATCTGTGCTGTGTCTGACCTGGGGTCTCAGCGTGCACAGCTTTCTCCTGGACTGCACACACTTGGCTTGGAATGAGCATGAACCAGGTGTCTTTGCCAGCGGCTGTCTCTTGAAATCTGTTCATTCTTCTCAGTTGTGGTGAATTTTGAAGCAAATTCTGTATAATATGTCAGGATTATATACTATTGGTTACAATCACATTTTCTGTGATAAAATTTCTTCAAATTTTAGGAACTGTGTTTAGCACTATTAATTTTAGAATATATAAGATTCTTATTGGTTTTTAGTTATTCATTACTATTTAAAATGTTTTCCCTTAACTATTCTCACATTTTTATAAGTTTGGCACAAACGATGAAGACCCTGAGGCTAAGAAAAAACACAGTGAAATTTTCCTTATATAGGCACTTTACAAATACTCTCATATTTGCTGTGTTGGGTAAGTGATTGACTTTTTCTCATTATGATAAAGCATTTCAATATTTCATGTTCTGTGCTCCAAAGGTGACTTTTTAATGTGTGTTTCAGCTTCCATAGTGTTTATGGTGTGGACAACCAAGACATTTAGAATTGCAAAATGCCAATCAGTAAGTAAATCTTCCTAGTTAAATTGCCATTAATTTTAGTTATACTATTTTGTGGAATTTTGAAGAATTTAGTTTGTTTACAAATAGAGGTAATTTTGATGGAAAATTTCCTTTTACTTTGAATGATATTGTATAGAATTACCAACACTTTACCTCTTTTAAATGAACCTGAAAAAGGAATTTCCCCTAAATCTCCTTTTTCTATCATGCTTTTTTCTAAACTTCTTATATATTTTCAAAAAGAATTTCCTTCCTGTAGTTTAAAATAATAGGAAAGGACTGTAGCCGTAACTCAGTGGTAGTGTTTGCCTGGGTTCATCCAAGCACAAAAAGTAATAAATAAATAAAAAGACAGGAAATTTTTTTCTCCTTGCATGCATACCATGAAGTTGGGTGGGCTTTTGTCTTTTTTTTTTTCTTTTTTTGGTGCTTGGGATTGAATCCAGAGACCTGTGCATGCTAAGCCCACACTCTGCACTGAGTTACACAGCAGCCCAGGTCTGTGTCATGGTGGGCTGGAGTCCTTAAGCTGGGCGTGTGTCGGTGATGGTGTTTTCAATGTGAGCCTTCAGAACTCCCAATGAGTGTTTGAGTGTTTTAGTTGGAAGAAAATGCCTTTCTCAGACTTGCAATGTGAAAGACCCTCTTTTAGGGGTCTCTTGAGTTTGGTGCTAGTCTCTAGTTCTGCATAAATAATCACAAAGTGCCCCCTCAAGTCCTGAGCTACTGCTGGCTTAAGGACAATGTAATGAAATAAGAGGTAACTTTTTTCTTTCTTCCCTCATCTTAATATTTTATACTCAAAGTTCTAAGTGTATTTTTAGGATCTTTTGTTTTCTAAATCTTTCTGTTCACCCTAAAATTTCATGGAAAGGCATGTTTGTAAGAGAAAGTAGCACTTTATAAACACTTCAAACAATATAGGTTGCTTAAAAAATAGGTACTTATTTATTTGAAAGACTTACTTGTTGGAGAGATGCCATTAGTCCTCGTCATGGTGCTCTGTTTGGATGGGAAATCTGTATGTTTGTCAGAAAATTAACTTCTCCTGTTTGACATGCTCTTCTTGTAGGACTGGATGGAACTCTGGGTGGATGAGGCCTTTTGGAGCTTCCTGTTCTCACTCATCCTTATTGTAATAATGTTTTTGTGGAGACCATCGGCAAATAACCAGAGGTACCTAGCATACGTAGCTGAAGTTGGCAGGCATTTGTTGACCCCTCCTAGAGTCAAAAACACTTTGAGAAACTGGGGAAGTAGTCTTTGCTTTTAAGCAGTATATAGTCAAGTGGGGCGACAAACATAAAAAATGCGAGATAGTGAAATAAGAGGTGTGTAAACCAGTCTAGAGGGGAGAGGGACGAGGACGATACCAGGAGGAGGCATGCTGCTCCTTTAGGAAAGGAGCAGATGGTGGAGGATTGAGCTGGGGAAGAATGTGCATCTTCTGGGTGGGGGAAGGCGAATCAGGCAGTTTGGTCAGAATTGAGGTTGAGTGTCTCCTCTTTCTTTTTTCTGTTTTCACATGGTGCTGGGCTTGAACTCAGGCCCTCATGTGTGCTAGGCAAGTGCTCTATCACTGAGCCACAGCCCAGATGGAAGGTTGAGTATCTCTTATCCAACATGCTTGGGACAGGAATGTTTCAGATTTTGGATTTTTTCAATTATTAAGCATTTGCATAGATTTTACCAGTTGAACTTTCCTAACCTGATTATCTGAAATCCAAAATCTGAAACTTTCTGGAGCACTGACATGATGTTCAGAACATTTTTAGATCTTTGGATTTGGGGTGCCCCACCTGTGCTTATAGGGGAGTAAAGCTGGAAAGGAAGGGTGGGACCAGAGTGGTGCAGGCTTCAGTGTCACGTTCAGAAACTCATGCCTTGGGCTGTAGTGATGGGAAGACCACTTCCTGCCTCACCTCTCAGCCTACGGAAACAACTATTATATTCCTTGTCTGTCCTTCAAGGAAAAAAGGAAAAAGTATGTGTGTTGCTCTCCCCCTTTTAAAAATGGCAGTCACGGGGCTGGGATGTGGCTCAAGCGGTAGCGCGCTCGCCTAGCATGCGTGCGGCCCGGGTTCGATCCTCAGCAGCACCACATACCAACAAAGATGTTGTGTCCGCCGAGAATTAAGAAAAAATAAATAAATGTTAAAATTCTCTCTCTCTCTCTGTCCCCCTCTCTCACTCTCTCTTTAAAAAAAAAAAAAAAAAAAAAAAAAAAAAAATGGCAGTCATACACACGTGGCTCTGTTTCACACCTTTTTGTGTAAGACGTGTCTTTCCATGTTGTCATTTGTAGGTCCAGTACTTTTTAAAAACTTTTTGTTACTGGGGACTGAACCCAGAGGTGCTTTACTACTGAACCACATCCCTAGCCCTTTTTACTTTTTGATACAGGATCTCACTAAGTTGCTTAGGCTCTCACCGAGTTGCTGAGGCTGGCCTTGAACTTGTGATCCTCCTGCCTCAGCCTCCCAAGCCACTGGGACTGCAGGCACGCGCCATCATAGCTTACCACATTATTTTTTAAAGGCTCTATGGCATTCCACAATATGCCTACAGCAGTTTATATAAGCAGTTCTCATTATTAGACATTTTGTCTTTAGACTCTTGCTGTTATCAAGAACAAGAATGCTGTTGGACATCTGTCTGGGTAAACTCTTGTTAGTGGAATGAATGGCAGGTGGAACTGTGATAGCTAGTACCAGAAGGTCTTGAGGAAAGGAGGCTTTGATTAATCACCATCAGCAGGATGTTTTCATCCACAAAAGTGTGACTCCACCAGGGGTTTTATTTTCACCAGTCAGACTTTCTCTTCATTAGGGGACAAGCTGGAAAGCCGCGGGCAGGAAGGAGAACCTCGAGGGGAGACAGAAGTACTGCAGGGCATAACCTGCCTGAGCACATAGATTGTATAGATTGTGGAATTGCTTTCCAGAAAGATTTTATCCACTTCTGCTTTCACCAGCATAGCTTCACGGTGATTCTTGCTGACTCGAGAATTAAATAATTAAATTTTACATTTTTTATTAAAGAACCTTTCAACATGTAGGGTTTTTTAAATTAATTTACTTTTATAAACCTTTATTTTATTTATTTGTTTGTTTGTTTGTTTATTTATTTTTATGTGGTGCTGAGGATCAAACCCAGGACCTCCCACATACTAGGCGAATGCTCTACCGCTAAGCCACAACCCCAGTCCCAAGATGTAGGTTTTTATATATAATGACTACTTTAGATATAAACTAAAAATTGAACAGGTTTAAGCACACTAGTGACACTATCCTCCTTCTTTATACAGATATGCATTCATGCCCTTAATAGATGATTCTGATGATGAAGTTGAAGAATTCATGGTAACGTCTGAAAATTTAAGTGAGTGTTATGTTTTCTCTTTAAGTGACGGTTGTACTTGCTGTAGCAGGTCAGATCTTTCCCTGATGTGATACGCAGCCACATGCATCATTTTAAATTCTCCTGTAAATATTTGTAAACGTTACCTAAAGGAACCTTTTCTTATGATAGGCGCTCATAAAAAGAAAAGTCAGCGATTAAATTTGGGGATTGCCAAATGTAGCTGGAGCCTTTATTCCTTATTTGCACTTAAAGCATTACAGTGGGCATATGGTTCTCACATCGTGGTCCCAAAGTGTGGTGCTTAGTCTGGAGAGGTGCTGGTCTTACATGGTGTCTGGGTTTCTGTGCCTTGTCTCTTCTTGCTCTTCTAAAAGCATGCACACCTATTGTTTCCCAGTTATGTCCACAGCTTGTCTAATATGGTTCCAGTACCATGTATTTTCTCTCTGTTGGTCTCCACATCGCATTTTGCAGTCTGGTTTGTCTGCCATGTGCTCTAATGAAGCCCTCAATAAGGCAGCATCAAGGTGTAATTCAGATACTGAGAGTGACTCTACCTGTTCTGTCTTGCTTTCCTTCTGCTTTGATTTCTCTTATTAGTAACATTCTTTCTCATAATTTATTTTGATTCTTGCCTCATTGTCTAAAATTCTTTGAAAATGCCTGGTCAGCAAACATCATGGCATGATCAGCGTGCTTCCAGTGCCCCTTCCTTTACCTCTTCTCATCTTCCTCTCACCAGCAACCCACTCTTTCATGTTTTTTTGACCCTCCTGTTAAGAAAGTTCAGAAACCCAAAAAGCTTATTTATTAAATTATTATTATTAGAATTAATTAAATTATTAGTATTAGAATTCCATGCACTGAAGTTCCAGCTTCTGGAATGATGGGGTGAACTGTAGCGACACACTTTTGTGTTGATGTCTGACCAGTATCTACTCAGTGGACACTGACAATACGGAGCACTGGAAAGCACTGGAGAGCAACCAAACCCAGAGCAGAACCCGGGCAGTGACCCTCTTCAGAGTCCCCATTGACAGAACCTATCCTGACACATGGCCTCTGGGGACGCTGGCCTGCCCACAAAGGGGGAGTGGAGAGTGGAGAGTGGGGCTGTGCAATGCCTGAAGACCGCAGGGGAACTCTGTGAAGGGGAGAGCACACGTCTCTCAAGCCTCCACTGATGCTGAACGGGGCCTGTGCTGAGCAGGACTCCAGGATACCAGAGAGGGAGGCCATTTGCCTGAGGAGTAGAGCAGAGATGTGGGGGTTGCCCACTGCGGCTTTCGAAAAGTGAGTCTCAGCAAGTGAAAGGGCTTAGATGAACACCTTGGGCTTTCCTTGAAACCGCTGAACAAACCATGCTCTGGGATCTTCGGTATTCACCTAAAACTAAAGCAGAGCTGGAGAAAACCACCCTACTGAAATCTAACGAGGTCAGTACAGGTCAGCAATCCATGGGAAGTTCAGGAGAGAGGGAACCTGGGAGAAAGGCATAGGCACGAGAGGAGAAGCGAGAACCAGAGCACTACAACTGAAGATCTAATGTCTGACGTCACTCGCTGGGTTGGATTAACAGGAGACGCGCAGGTTGGATGCACAGAAGGGAAGGGTGAACATTTGGAGACAGATCAAAAGACATAAACTGAAAATTAGAGAGAAAGGCTAGAAACAAAGTGAATGTGACCTGAGTGACCCATGGCCTTATTGAACATTCTGCACGTGCGTAACTGAGCTCCAGAGGAAGAGGGGATGGGGAATAAAAATATTTGCAAAAACACAGAAATGATTAATAACACTAACCTTGGATCTGCAAAGCTCTAATGAGAAGCACAGAGGAAGTGTTCAGAGACCTTAGAGGCAGACTACTGAAAACCAATACAGAGCTTTCCAAAGAAGCCATTGGAAGAAGGTACTTTACACCCAGAGACCAGTGACAGCAGACTGAAAATTGGTCATCAGCAGAGCTGGCCTAAGAAAAATGCTAAGGGAAATTCCTTAGATTGAAGAGAAGTAGTATCAATTTAAAAACTAGCTATAAGAGAAACAGAAGGAAAAGTCAATTGATCTTTTGAAGCAAAAATAGTGAGGGTACATTGTGAGGTTTGTAAGATATGTGGAAGTAAAATATATGAATGTCACACGAAGGACAGGCTAGGTGTAAATGAAACCCACAATATGTTACAGTTTCTATGTGCAGAGTAGATTTCGATAAGTATGAAACATTTTGGAATCTTTGGAGCATCCAGTTAAAAAGCAGCCAACAGAAGGGATAGAACAGAATATTAAAACAACCCAAAAGAAAATAGGAAGGAAAAGACAGAAGGGACCAACATAAAACAAATTACAATGTGGTTGATGTAAATCTAACTGTTTTAATAATTGCATTAAATGCAGGTGGACTGAATATTCAAGTTCAGAGATTGTTAAACTATTCTTTAAAAAAAAAGTGAAATCAGGTTATGGGATATCTGTAGGAGATGCTTTAAAAATGACACCTGGTTGTGAAAAGTACATAAAGTGAAAAAATGTGTACAACAAAAACACTAAGCATAGGAGAGTCAGGGTGGGTTCTGATGAAGTACACCTCAAGGCAGAACCACCAGGATTTTAAAAAGCATCTTTTCAGCCAGGCACAGTAGTGCACCTCTGTAATCCCAGTGACTCAGGAGGCTAAAGCAGGAGGATTGCAATTTTGATGCCATCATCAGCAACTTAGTGAGGCCCTGTCTCAAAATAAAAAAAAAATACTGGGGATGTAATTTAGCACCCTTGGGTTCAACCCCCAGTACCTAAACAAATAAAAGTTTAAAAGCATAATTTCTTAATGGTAAAATGTTAAATTTACCAAGAAGCCATATTTCACATATTTTAAAGTTACATAGACAAATTTGGTCATAATTATCTATTTGAACATTCCTTTTTCAGTCCTAATAATGCAAGTGGACAAATCAGTTATGAGTTGAACAAAGCCTTAATTGACCTGTTTAAGTCCACATTGAACAAGATAGACTATAATATATGGCTTTGAAAAGTCTTTTCAATATTCCCACAAGGGCTGGTGGTTTAACTCAGCAGTAGAGCACTTGCCTATCATATGTAACGGCCTGGGTGCAGTCCCCAGCACAGCAAAAGCTGAAAATTCAAAGATTGCATTTCTGCGGAGAGGGAACTGTAACCATGATGGAATTAAACTAGGCACTATTGATAGTAGATACCTAAAAAGAATCCAACATTTGGAAGTTGATAGCACGCTCCTGAGTAACTAACGGGTAGAAGAAATCACAAGTGCTAATCTAAAATGTTTTCTATTAAATGATAAAAATAGCATATCAAACTTTGTGGGACTAGCAAGTCCCCAGAAAACGGATGGCTTCAGGGGCTGGAGATGTGGCTCAAGCGGTAGCGCGCTCGCCTTGCATGCGTGCGGCCCGGGTTCGATCCTCAGCACCACATACAAACAAAGATGTTGTGTCCACCGAATACTAAAAAATAAAAAAAAAAATTAAACAAACAAACAAAAAAACGGATGGCTTCAGTGGCTGGCAGTTTTTACTAAGAAAGGAAGCATGTAAGACAAGTGACTTGTATGTCTAAGAACTAAAAAAGTAGAAAAAGAAGGTCAGATTAACCTAGAGTAGTTAATGAAAAGGAAGGGAATTTGAAGGTTAAGCGCCTATATCATGAAATGGAAAGCAGGGAGAACAGAGGAAATCAACAGAGCCCTCCAAAGGGGCTTAGTAGAAATGGCATTTACTGCCATCTATTGTCAATGAGAGAGAAGGACAATAAATACCAGTGTAGGGAGAGACTTCCAGTGTTGGGAGCAGTATTTGGGTACACAGGTAATGTCACCACCAGCTCTGTGGTAGTCAGTGGGCACCTTGAATGGAGTAGACAAAGTCCTTGAAAAAGAACACACAACAAAACTACCCTAATCTTAGTTCTAAACTTATGCCACCAATTCTGGGTAGCCCTTTATCAAAGAAATTTGGTTTATAATTTAAAATCTTCCTATAGAGTACTAGATCCCTGGTGAATCTTTCAAATATTTCATTGAGGAAGAAATCTTTCAATCCTATACAAACTCTAGGATGTAGAGGAGATGAGAAACTTTCCAATTTGTTTTATAAAGCCAGCGCAACTAAGATGCCAAAATCTAACAAAGACATTACAAGAAAAAAATTACCAATATCATTGAGTAGAGACATTAAAAATCTTTAAAAATATTAATGAATAAAATCTAGCAAAGTATGGAAAGGCAATCATTATCAAGGGATCTTATCCCAGGGTTGTTAGACTGTTTTAACATTTTGGAAATCACTTAGTGTAATTCATCATATTAAAAGAACGAAGAGGCCAAGTACAATGTCGCTCACCTGTAATCCCAGCTCCTCAGGAGGCTAGGCAGGAGGATCGCCAAGTTCAAGATCAGCCTTGGCCACTTAGTGAGGCCCTGTCTCAAAAAAGTGATAAAAGGAGCCAAGGAGTAGCTCAGTGGTAAAATGCCTCTGGGTTCAATCCCCAGCACCAAAAAAGAAAAAAAAGTATCTCACTAGACGCAGATCTTATAAAAACCAACTCAACAAAGTAATTTTGAAATGGCATGAAAAGACTATATAGTAACTATACTCAGTGGTGAAACAGCCAGTGGTTTCCTCCCAGGCCGTCGAGCACAAGGGTGCTGGAGAGCGGGAAAAGCAGGGGTGCGGGGGAGTGTTGAGACTCCTTGTTTGTACACTTAGAAAACCCTGCAGCGTCTGTTCAAGTAGAGGAGAATCAGTAAGTGACGACACAAAATCTCACCAGTTGTTTTTCTGTATACTGACTGAAAGCAGGAAAGTTAAATCTTCAAAAATAAAATATTTAGGAACAAGTTTATTGAAAAAATGCGAAGAATCTCTGCACTGAAGACCACAAAATAATGCAGAAAGAAATTTTAGGATAAAGAAATACAGAGATCTAACACATCTATGAATTGGAACTTTTGATATTAAACTGTCAGTACACCAAACTGATAAGTAGATTCAGGGCAATCTGAGTCATAATTCTAGCTGACAAAAAAATAGACACAAAGGTTAAGCTGAGGGCTGGGGCTGGGGCTCAGTGGCAGAGCGCTTGCCTAGCATGTGTGAGTCACTGGGTGCCATCCCAGCACCACATAAAAATAAACAAAGGCATTTGTCCATTTACAACTATAAAAATTAAAAAGGGTTAAGCTGATTTTAAAATGCATATGGAAAAGCAAAAGTCCTGAAGAAGCTTAAACCTTCTTGAGTCATGATGTGGACACACCTTGAAAACTCATTAAGTGAAAGAGACCAGTGACAGAAGTGAGCCCACCCACGGGTCAGTTGACTGGCCCAGGCATTGGGGCTTTTATAAGGAGAGGCAGTCTTTTCCACAGAAAGTGCTGGAACAACTGTTGGAACATATGGAGAAGTTACCTGGATGGCTAGCACACATCTAACCATAATTAGTTCAAGGTGGATCACAGACCTAAGAGTAAATCATTAAATTATAAATCTTCCAGATAAAAACAGACGCTGTCTTCATGACCTTGGATGTGGTAATTTCTTAGTACACAAAAGACAGTAATCATAAAAATTTTTAAAAATCAATAAAATAAGCTTCATTGAAATTAAAATTTTATGTTCATCAGTAGAAACTTAAGAAAATGAAAAGACTACCTATAGTGTGTGGGATAAAATATTCTCAATAGATGTATCTGACACCAAGTCATAAGGTAAGAATTCCTGCAAATCAGTCAAAGAAAACCCACGTTGTAAACAGGGACAGGAGACTTGAATGGACATTTCACTAGAGAAGACAGCAGTAGCATTAAGGTACAGGTACTCCGTGTCCTTGTCACCAGGGAAACACAGCTCATGCTGTAATAAGATGCCACCACACCTCCCTTAGAGGGCTGAAAATACAAGGCCCGCAGCAGCTGGGTGTCTCCTGCACCACTAAAAGGAAGGGAAGGCAGGAAGAGTGCTCCAGAAGCAGCCCCACAGTTTCATAAAAGCCCAAACTTAGAGCTGTCAGGCAGTGCAGCCATTCCACTCCCAAGAGGAAATGAACCAGGTGTCCACAGAAGGACAGGACTGTTTACAGCCACTTGATTATTCCTCATTATCCAAAGCTGGAAATAACAGACCTCTATCAACAGGTGAATGGATGAAGATACTGGGCTGGGGATGTGGCTCAAGCGGTAATGTGCTCGCCTGGCCTGCAAGGGGCGCTGGGTTTGATCCTCAGCACCACATAAAAATAAAATAAAGATGTTGTGTCCATTGAAAACTAAAAAATATTTAAAAATTCTCTCTCTCTCTC
The DNA here is from genome assembly GCF_052094955.1 of Ictidomys tridecemlineatus. Classification (NCBI taxonomy): domain Eukaryota; kingdom Metazoa; phylum Chordata; class Mammalia; order Rodentia; family Sciuridae; genus Ictidomys; species Ictidomys tridecemlineatus. The sequence continues at coordinate 31,370,668 of NC_135488.1, read as the reverse complement.
TTTAAAAAAAAAGAAAGAAATTCAATACTATCCAGTAACATTCTATACAGGAATGAATCTAAGAACTTTACATTGCACAAAAATACCCAAATCCAAAAGAGCATAGATGATAGTTCTGTATATGACATTATAGGAGAGGCAAAAGGAGCCACGTAATAGTCTCAGAACAGGATTGCTAGGATTGATTGGGAAGGAACATAAAGAACCTTTTGTGATGTATTCAATGTCTTGATTGGGATGGTAGTTACATAAAGGTATGTGTTTGTCAAACCTCTTTAGTCTGTACACTTAAAATTTGTGTATTGTTATATAAGTGTACTTCAATTTTTAGGGATTAGCATATTGTACCTCTTAAAGAAACGCTAGAATTTACAATGCCCCATGGAAACATTTTTTAGATTCTAGAACTTCATCTTATTTCATTATATCATCTTACACTGTTTTTTTATTAATATATTTTTTAGTTGTTGATGGACTTTTTTTTTTTTTTAATGTGGTACTGAGAATTGAACCTAGTACCTCACACATGCTAGGCAAGTGCTCTACCACTGAGCTACAACGCCCCCATCTTACACTATACATCTCACAATAATGTACCAATTGTCCTAGATTATGGAGAAGCAATATTTGTAAATTACTGTAATAACAAATGTGAATACTTACTGGGCATAAGTAAGTATTTGTGTGTCAGGTACTTTTTATGTGCTAAGTTGTGTAATGCTCCCAGAACTCTATGAGAGAGAGACATTGTAATCTCCATTTTAGAGCTGGAAACACCAAGTCATCGCTTTACCCAAGGTTACATAAGAAGAGCCAGATTATAAGTGAGCCAGTTTAGTTCAAGATCCAAGCTCTTGACCTTTGCCACACTGAAACTGCTGATATAAAGAAGAATCTAGGTCATATATGAACAAAATGTTTTTCTTCCTCATCTTATTTCTACCGTAAGCATGTTCCAACAACTTATTTATCAGCAAAGTAAAAATACCCAAATGTGTGTTTTATTCTTGAACATGATGCTGCAGATTCTACAGACGTCCAAGTTCGGAAACTGAAGTGAATTTACAGGAAATAATGCGAGCGTGTGCACGTTGCACTCTAAAGCTAGGTTTCAGACTAATAACTTGTACTGGTTCTGATGAACAGTTGTCAAAAACCCAGCCTGGAGGACATCGTGAATTGAAATCCGCCTGGGCAGAGGTCACACCATGAGGCCTCACTCATAGGAGAAAGCTAGAAAGGCTGGTCCTGCAGGGGTGGAGAGTGGGCTGATGTTGCTGGTGGGGAGGGGAGATTGTGGACGGCTGGTTAAAGGTGCAAACTACAGGCAGGTGGAAGGAGTTCCAGAGAGACTGCAGTTGGCCACAGTCACTGCGTGTTTCACAGTGGCTAGAAGAGAGGACACCAGTGAGTCCAGCAAAGAAATAATGACTGTCTGAGAGCATAGATGTACTTGTCACTCTGGCCGATCACAAATTATACACGTGTATTGAAATGTCCCAGCCACCCATAAATATACATTATCTTTATATCAATTTTTTAAAACTATTAACTTTTTCCATACCTCTTTCCTATATCTTCAAATGGCATAGTAAAGCTAGCACTCTGCTCAGAGTTTCCACTGTTAACTTTTCTTTAGGGGAAAAAATCCTTTTTCTTAATGGGTTATTAAATGTGAAGTAATAAAGGAAAATATTATTTTATAATTTACATATATGTATAATGTTTCTCTTCACAGCTGAAGGAATAAAATTAAGAGCCTCAAAAACTGTTTCCAATGGAGCAGCTAAACCTGCTACTTCTGATAATTTTGTGAGTATAGTATGTATTTAATAGAATCTCAGTCTTTAATGCTTCAGAATCTGTGAGTGTGCTGTTCATTGATTCTCAGAACAGTTTCAGCCATGGTTTTTGATGTAACTGTTACCATATGGCAATACTAGTTCAGGCCCATAACTCTGATACATTTCAAAAGTGCTTTCCTGGGGCCAGCAGCAGTGAGCATCACCTGGAGCTTTTAGAAATTCAAAGTCTCAGGCTTGCCCCAGACCTGCAATGCTGAATCTGCTTTCTAACAAGATTCCATGACTGATTTTGTACATTAAAGATTGAGAAGTAGGGGCTGGAAATGTGGCTCAGTCAGCAGCATGCTTGCCTGGCATGCGCGGGGTGGTGGGTTCGATCCTCAGCACCACATAAAAATAAAAATAAAGATGTTAGGGGCTGGGGATGTGGCTCAAGCGGTAATGCGCTCGCCTGGCAAGTGTGCGGCCCCGGTTCGATCCTTAGCACCACATACCAACAAAGATGTTGTGTCTGCCGAGAACTAAAAAAAATAAATAGATATTTAAAAAAAAAAAAAAAAAAAAAAAGATGTTGTGTCCACCGAAAACTAAAAAAAAAAAAAAGATTGAGAAGCTTTTTATAATTATAGGTTGTGTTGACTTTTCAGTGTATTAAAGTGATTCTTGAATCCATCTTTTTTTTTAACATTTATTTTTTAGAAGTAGTTGGACACAATACCTTTATTTTGTTTATTTATTTTTTTATGTGGTGCTGAGGATTGAACTCAGGGCCTTGTACATGCTAGACGATTGCTGTACCACTGAGCCACAATCCTAGCCCCTCTTGAATCTATCTTCATAGCATGTGTTATCTGTTGGGAAAAGAGTTGTGTATTATATGCAGTTAGCAAAATCAATAGATTTTTTAAAAATGAACTATGGAAGTTTGAATAAAATGGTATGATATATAATAGGGATATTTTGTGCATAAAAGTAATAATTTTGAAGATAAGCAGGTTTACACTCTTAGAATTATATTGGCTACAGATAATACTATGTAAAAAAGTACATATGCATATAAGTTCTAACAGGACAGATGATGTATGAAAATGTTCTCTGTTGGGTTGGTAAACTCTGATTTTTATATTTGGTTATTTTTTTAATCCTTTAAAATATATTCTTTGAGTAGTTTCATGGCAATTTAACTAAGCATTCAAAATATACTATAGTTTTCTTTATCTGGTGTTAGAACTACAGAGTGAACATCAGTAAGCCAAACATTCAAAATCCAGAATACTCCAAAGCAACTGTGACACAAATGGAAAAGTCCACACCATCACACTTTTTTTCATGCTCAAAATTGTTAACAAACATTGTATGAAGTTATTTCAGGGCTGTGTGTATAAAGTGCATACAAATCGTAAATGAATTTGGTGTTGGGACTTGGTTCCATCTCTAAGCTGTCTTATCATGCATATGCAAGTATCACAAAATCTGAAAAGTCTGAAGTCTGAAACACTTCTGGTCTCAACCATTTTGGATAGGGATACTCAACCTGTATCACAATTTCAAATTTCTTAGTTTTTTCTCTTTTAGTTATGTATCTCAGTGTATTTTTAAATTCATTATTTGCAAACATAGCCAGTCCTGATGGTGCGTACTTGTAATCCCAGCAAGTTGGGAGGCTGAGGCAAAAGGATCACTGACTCATTTGAGGCCAGTTTGGGCAACTTAGTGAGATTCTGTCTCAAAATAAAAATTAAAAAGGGTGGGGCGAGGGCTGGGATTGTGGCTCAGCGGTAGAGTGCCGGCCTTGCGTATGCGAGGCCCTGGGTTCTATCCTCAGCACCACATATAAATGAATAAATAAAAACAAAGGTATTGTGTACAACTAAAATAAATATTTTTTTTAAAAGAAAAAGGATGGGGCTAGTTCAGTGGTAGGGTGCCCCTGGGTTCAATCCCCAGTACCACAAAGAAAGAAAGAAAAGTTTTTGCAGATGCGTTAAGAAAATAGTTTTTCATTTCTGTAAGTTAAGTGCGAGTGGGGCTCAATCTGAGATTGTGGGCTTACTCTCACTGGTCTATTTCTGCTCAAGACCCACTCAGAGAACAGGGTTCCTATTCATCCTGGCTATTGCTTTGTCTCTCTGTTGGTAAGCATTTCATGTAGCCAGGTAGATAATGAAGAAAATTTTGATTTGTTTTACATTATAAAGTAAAATATTCAGTATTCTTTATATTTTTTCTTCTTTCTGAAATGATTATGAGCAAGTTCCCATTTGGGAAAAATTGTAGCTACCCCAGCCGGCCTGCTTCTTTTCTGGTCTCTCTAGGGATGCGAGCATGTACACAGTGACACTTAGTCCTTGCTAAGGTAGATTATTTGGCCCATCATCCTTTTCTGTTGAAAAATTATTAGCTCATCAGAACTTTCAGGGGGATGGGGAGTACTGGGGCTCTAACCCAGAGGTGCTTTACCACTGAGCTACATCCCCAGCCCTTTTTATTACTTGAGACAGGGTCTCACTAAGTTTCTGAAACTGGCCTCAAACTTGATATCTTTCTGTCTCCGCCTCCAAGTTGCTGGGAGTGTAGCTGTGTGCCACAGCACGGAGCTAATTCATAAGAACTACACAAATAGGGAAGCATCAGAGTGTGGAGAAGAAAAAAAAATAAAACAATGCAAATCATGCTCTTGCTGTTTTCTATCATGTATATCAACTTTGTTGTATTGTGGTTTCTTAGGACAAAACAATAACATGGATATATCTGACTAAAACCAAGAAGTGAAAAAACCTGAAATCAGCATTTTATTTGCCTATTTAAGAAACCACAGTCTTAACTTCTGTGTGGCATATGTACCAACTTGTTAGGACATAGCAACTAAAAGAATGTCATGGATTTGAACTTAAATATTTACACATTTATCCTTCTAAAATATTCTTTCAAGTGATATTAAGCAAATGCTAAATATAAATATCTATTTCTACAGGATGAAGATTTGAAGTGGGTGGAAGAAAACATCCCCTCTTCATTCACCGATGTGTAAGTATCCTCCGTTACAGTCTTAGTGTAGGCTGTGGTTTAACGGGTCATTCTGCTGTCTCGTGCTTCTCAAACCTCACCTCTCCATGGGTTTTGTGGGCTCCTCGCCTGGGCATGGCTGTTTATTTCTTAAGAAAAATCAACAAAAACAAAGTTCTGGCTTAGTTTCTCTTTCCTTTTTTCACGGAACAGGAAGTTTAATACCAGTGACCTGTGACAAAGGCCCGCTTTTTTTGATCTAGTTATCAGTATCATTATTTTGACTTAATTTTTGTTATGGAAAAGTTCAAACTCATGTAAAAACTTTTTATGAACATAACTCACAACACCGAGTATCGTGGGGAAGCTTTTGGAGGAATGATGTGACCGTGGAAAAAGTAATCCATAGGGATCCCTTTGGGGAATTTTGAGCTATTGACATTCCTCTATATCTTTGTCCTGTTCAACACGAGAATTCCACATAGCAGTTTCCCCAGTCAAGACAGGACAGCCAAGCATGGGGACGTTTCCTCATACTGTTCTGTCCTCCCTGCTCCCATCTGTCCCTCTCAAACAGTTCTGTCTGGTCTGGTATTCCCTTTACCTGAAGAGTGTCCTATTTCTTGTAATGTAGCTGTGCTGGAAGAGAATCTGTCAAATTTTTGTTTGTCTGAATAAGTCTTTGTTTCTTTTTTTTAAAACAGTATTTTTCTAGGTATAGAATTCTTGGTCAATAATGTTTTTCTTTTATCACTTCAAATGTTGTCACTTGCATGTCTTCTAGGTTTCAGAGTTTCAGAAAAAGTCTAGTTTTTTTCCTTGTTCCTTCATGTTATATGGGTTTTGTTTGGTGGTTTTAGTTTTTGTTTTTGGTAGCCCTAGACTTCCTCTTTAGTGTGTTTTTAGAATATGGTGACTGTGTGTGTGTGTGTGTGTGTGTGTGTGTGTGTGTGTGTGTGTATGAATATGTGTGTGTACACATAGATTTCTTTTGTCTTGGCTATATACCTAGAATTGAAATTGATGGATCATGATAATGTAGTGTTCAGCATTCTGAGAAATGGAAAGCTGCTGTGTTATTTTACATTCCTATTAGGGATATATGAAGGTAACAGTTTGTCTGTGTCCTTGCCAGTACTTGTTATTGTTCATATTTTTATGTTATCTCTTTCATTGGCTATGAAATAGCATTTCATTTTGCTTTGAGAGATCGATGTTATTTAAACTTTGGTAATTGAAATTGATGCATATCAGGTCTATGAAAAATAGGAACTACAACCAACTATTATATTTTTTTCTTTTAACAGAAAAGAAAATGTGTATATATTCTTTTATATTTACTTACATATTTAGTATTTCTTCTTCCTAACATGAAACATGAGCTAAGAGCCTTCTCCTGTGGGTCTCTATTATTCCTTACAGTATGGGTTTGCTGGCAAAAATTCTGTTTTATTTATATGAAAATATTTGTTTTGCCTTCCTTGTTAAAGGATGGTTTTGCTGGATATAGAAATCTCTGTTGACTTTTGAGCACCTTCATATCCTTCATGACTTTCACATTGTAACTTTAGCATATTGACTTCCTTCAGGTACTTAAAGCTCTGCCACACATCAAGGCTTGGTTAAGCTTGCTGAACATTTTTATACAAATGTCTTTTCTTTTTATACATACTGTCTCTCCTAGGCAAAGGATATAGGTCTTTTATTTTTCCTTTTTTTTCGGGGGGGGGCTACCAGAAATTGAACTCAGGGGCACCTGAACACTGAGCCACATCCCCAGTCTTATTTTGTTTTATGTAGAGACAGGGTCTCACTGAGTTGCTTAGTGCCTTGCTTTTACTGAGGCTGGCTTTGAACTCGCAATCCTCCTGCCTCGGCCTCCCAAGCCGCTGGGATTACAGACGTGTGCCACCACACCCAGCTATTTTTTTCCATATTTTTTTATCGGCACATTATAGTTGTACGTAATGGTGGGATTCGATGTTCTATATTCATACATGCACACAATATAACAATATAATTTGGCCAGTATTATTCTCAGTAAGTCCCCTTTCCTCTCCTTCTTCCCCTGCTCCCTTTTTTTTTTTTTTAAAGAGAGAGTGAGAGAAGAGAGAGAGAGAGAGAGAGAGAGAGAGTTTTTTATATTTTTTAGTTCTCAGGGGACAACATCTTTGTTGGTATGTGGTGCTGGGGATCGAACCCGGGCCGCACGCATGCCAGACGAGCGCGCTACCGCCTGAGCCACATTCCCAGCCCCCTCCCTTTTCTTTACTGATCTCCCTTGAACCTTTATTTTTTTTTCCTCTCTTGTTTCCTTGTATGAGAGAAAACACACTACCCTTGACTGATTTGTCTTTTGTTGCTTAATATAATCTTCTCAAGTTCCATTCCATTTTTCTGCAAATGACATAATTTTATTTTTATTTATGGCTTAATAAAGCTCCATTATGTATATATACTACATTTTCTTTATCCGTTCATCCATTGAGCAACACCTAGGCGGGTTCCATAGTTCAGCTATTGTGCTACTATAATATGGGTAAGCACAGATCACTGTAGTATGAATACTTTAATTCTTCAGAATAAATAATGAGGGGGCTGGGGCTGTAGCTCAGTGTAGAGTGCCGGCCTCATATATGTGAGGCCCTGGGTTTGGTCCTCGGCACCACATAAAAATAAATAAAGATACTGTATCCAACTTCAACTGAAATTTGTGTGTGTGTGTGTGTGTGTGTGTGTGTGTGTGTGTGTTATTTTTTAAAGAATAAAAAACGAGGAATGGTATAGTGAGCTATAATGAGCTCCTGTTTCTCCACATTCTTTCCAGCATTTATTGTTTGTATTCTTGATGGCTGCCATTCTAACTGGAGGGAGATGAAATGCAGTCTAGTTTGATTGTATTTCCCTAATTGCTAATGATGTTAAACATTTTTTCATACTTTTGTTGGCCATTTATGTTTCTTTTGAGAAGTGTCTCTTTAGTTCTTTTGCCCATTTATTAATTGGGTTATTTTGAGTTTTTTGTACCATCTGAATATTAATTCTCTATTAGAAGAGCAGCTAGCAAAGATTTTCTCCCATTCAGTAGGTTCTCCTTTGCCCTGCAGAAACTTTTTAATTTGATGCCATCCCTTTATTAACTTGGCACTATTTCCTAAGGTTAGGGGTCTTATTGAGAATGTCATTGGCTGTGTCTACACATCAGTGCTGACCCTACATTTTCTTCTAGGAGTTGCATAGTTTCTGGTCCAGTCCTAGGTCCTTGATCCACTTTGTGTTGTCTTAAGTGCAGGGTGAGTACCGGTGATCTAGTCTCATTCTTCCACATATGGATAACCAGCGTTCAGCACCCTTTGTTCTTTTCTCCAGTGTATGATTTGTCAGGAATCAGATGATTTTATCTGTGTGGATTTGACTTCTAGTCTGTACCATTGGTCTGTGGCTGTTTGGATGCCAGGACCATGCAGTTTTTGTCACAGAAGCTCTGTTGAATTCAGCTATTTTGATTCCTCTAGCGTGGCTTAGAATTGTTTGGCTAGTCTGTCTCTTATTCTTTCAAATTAATTTTAGCACTTTTTTCCTAGTTCTGTGAAGAAAGCTGGTATTTTAATGAGGATTGCATTGAATTGATTTATTATTTTTGGTTATATTCCATTTTAACAATCTTAATTTCTGCCTATCCAAGAACATGGGAGGTATTTCTATCTTCTAAGGACTTCTTCAGTTTCTTTCTTCAATGATAGTTTTCATTGTAGAAGTCCTTCATCTCCATGTTTAGATTTATTCCTAGGTATTTTTTTTTCCTGATTTCTTTCTCAGCAGATTCATTATTGGTGTTTAGAAAAGCTGTTGATTTTGTATGTTAATTTATACCTGCTACTTTACTGAATTTGTTTGTTAGCTCTAGAAGTCTCTTGGTGGGGCTTTTGGATCTTCTACGTAGAGAATCCTATCATCTGCAAACAGTGGTAATTTTACTTCTTCCTATCTAATTCTTATTCCTTTTATTCTCCTCCCTTGACTAATGCTTCGACTAGAATTTCTAGTGCTATATTAAATAGGAGTGATGAAAGTGGACATCCTTGTCTTGGTCAGATTTTAAAGGAAATGCTTTGATTTTTCCCCCTTTTACTATAAGGTTGGCTTTAAGGGGGTTTGTATATAGCCTCTGTAATGTTGAGGTCAGTTCCTTCTATCCCTAATATCAGTTTGTCGCTTTCTCTGTATCTTTTGAGATGATTGTGATTTTTTTATGTCCTTATTTCTATTTATGTGGTGAATAAATTTGTTGATTTGCATGTATTAAACCATTCTTGCATCCCTGGGGGGAAAAACTTGAGCATGACACGCAGTCTTTTTAATATGTTGTTGAATATGATGTGCTAAGACTTTTAAAGGATTTTTGCATCTAAGTTCATTAGGGAAGTTGATCTGTAGTTTTCCTTCCTCGATCTGTCCTTATCTGGTTTTGGTATGAGGGTGATCCTGGCTTCATGAAATGAATTTTTGTGTTCCATCCCTTTCTAGTTTATGGAATAGTGTGAGGAGAATTGGCATAGTTCTTCCTTGAAGTACTGGTAGAATTCAGCCGAGAATCCATCTGGTTGTTGGCTTTTGTTTGTTGGAAGACTTTTTATTACTCTTCTGTCTTATTTCTAGTTGTGGGTCGGTTTGGGTTTTCTCTTGTTCTCCTGATTCACTTTTGGCAGGTTGCATGTGTTTAGAAGTGTATTCATTTCTTCTAGGTTTTCCAATTTATCGGAGTTTTCAAAAGAATCTCTAATGATCTGCTGAATTTCTATGATGTCTATAGTGATTTCTTCCTTTTCATCTCTAATTTTATTAATTTCGGTCTTTTGTGTTGATTTTGGTTATTTGGCTAAGGATTTATCAATCTTTTTATCTTTGTTTCACTGATCCTTGTATTTTTCTTAATTTTCAATTTCATCGATTTCAGCTCTTAATTATTTTCTTTACTGGTTTTGGAATGGGTTTATTTTTCTTTTTCTCAAGGACCTTGATTTTCTCACATGGCGCTCATAGCTGTAAACCTGCCTCTTACAACTGTCTTTGGAGTGTCCCAGAGGTTCTGGTGTGTTGAATCTGGATTTTCATTCAAATCTAGGATTTTTAAATTTTTTAATTTTTCCCCTGATTTCTTCTATCACTGATTCATCATTCAAAAGTGTTTTGTTCAGTCTCTGTGTGTTCATGTAGTTTCTATATGGGTTTTTTTGGTGTTGATTTCTATTTTCTTTCCATTATCATCAGATAAAATGTAAGGAATTATATCAGGGTTTGTTTTTTGTTTTTGTTTTTTAATTTCCTTAGTTGCCTATGGCCTAAAATATTATCTGTTTTGGAGACTTTTCCATGAACCCCTGAAAAGAAAGTGTATTTGTTAGATGAACTATTCCATAGATGTCTGAGGAGTCCATTTTACTTCCAATATTTACTGAGTTTCTGTCTGGATGACTCTGTGTGATAGTGAGAGGTGTGCTGCAGTCACCCAGGATCATATATGCGGGGTCTCACTGAGCCTTAATTTGAGTGGTGTCTGTTTTATGTGATGAGGTGCACCCATCTTGAGGCATAAATGCGTACCATCGAAGTGTTTTCTTGTTAAGTGTTTCCTTTGCCAGCGTGGTGTGACTGTGTCTTCTGATTAGCTTGGTCTGTCTGCTGCGTCGTCGTGTGAGAGTATCAACTTTTGCCTGTCTGTAGCTTTCCTGAGCATGTCCAGGCAGCTTGGGAGACTCTGTCCAGCACCTTTCCCAACGTGTTGACCCTTTGCCCTAAGACAGCACTAACACACGTGAGAGGAGTGTTCTGACTAGATGGCAGATCACCACTCGGGTAGTTCCCCAGCTGTTCAGAGAAAAACATAGCAAGGAAGTGACAAATAAATCTGAACTTGGATGTCAGTCATGTTTGGAATTACTCATTTGTGTATTTTTAGTCTTTGATATTTCTTCACCGCATTAAGCTCTAGGATTGCTTATCTTATATTGAACCCAGGGCCTTGTACGGTTTCCTTTCTGATATAGAAATAGCCTGTGGTCCACTTCCTTTCTGAAGTTAAGATTATTCAAATTTTTCAGTTATACTTTTGACAAAAAGTTTAACTGAAAAATTTGTTTTGTTTTGTTTTGTTTTTGGTCCTGGGGTTGGAACTCAGGGGCACTCAATCACTGAGCCACATCCCCAGCCTTCTTTTGTATTTTATTTAGAGACAGGGTCTCACTGAGTTGCTTAGCGTCTTGCTTTTGCTGAGGCTGGCTTTGAACTCGAAATCCTCCTGCCTCAGCCTCCTGAGCCCCTGAGTTCATATATAGGCATGTGCTACTGTGCCTGGCAACAAAACAGTTTTTAAAGGAACACACATTCCGAAAAGTGTTCATATCCTAAGTAAGTGTATAACCCACTAAATTTTTTAAATGAGTACATTTGAGTAATCAGCATCCAGATCAAAAAGTGGAACATGACTAAGCCCTAGAAGCCCATGTTCCTTTCCACATAGGGGGCCACCTTCCCATAGGTTCTGTCGTCCGACATCTGGAACTGTAGAGCCTGTTCATTTTAAAAATTTTCTCCCTCAGTAGCTTGTCCATCGTCTTGGTTGTATGGTATTCCATTGTTTGAACATGTCAGTTTCTCCAGCTGGGCTGTTTCTAGCTTAGGGCTGTTGAGCACAGTGCTGCTATGAAAACCCTCCTCCTCGTCTGCTAGAACCTGGGTGTCTCTGTGTGTCAGCTCAGCTGAGCATCTGCAGTGGGAATTGTGGACCACAGGCTATATCTATATCATTTTCCTAGATTCATTGGCCTACTTTTAATAACACTGTCACTTTTTTTTTTTTTTTTAGAGCACTTCCAGTGTTGGTGGATTCCGATGAGGTAAAATATGTTTTTGCTTATTTCCTTAGAGCCGGTATTGTCACAAAATAGAAATGTACTTCAGAAAGAGATTCTGAAAGTCGCTTTTTAAAATGAGTATGGGTTGAAGAGACGGAAGGACATTACGAATTGACTTGTGATGAGGCATAAAGGACTTCTGGGTGAGGTCCTCCTTTAGCCAGAAGCAAGATTAATGCTTGTTGGTAGGAAAGGGGGGGGGGTCTCACTTTATGAGACATTCAGTGAATGATTCACTAAACCCATGTCTAGGTAGGGTTGAGAGGATTTGAAGGGGCAGCTTAACCTCTGACGCTGTGCATATTTTGTTGGGGTAGTAAATAGTGTTTCTGTTTGGTCTCCTCGTTCTTCACTTACCAACCAGGAACTCTGCATCAGGGGTATGGCCTAGGAAGTTCAGGGGGAGGGTTGGGGTCACAGGATGTTCAAGGTTGCCTCATGTTTGAAGTGCCAGAATGAAGGCTGGAGGGGGGAGGCCAAGTTCAGGTGGCTGTGGGAGATGAGCTGCTGCTCTGTGTTCACTGAGATGCAGGAAATAACTTTGCATCAGTGTCATTGGGGTTGGTGGCAGGGGAAAGTTTGAGAAGGCTGTAACTTCAGGCCTTAGGACTCTGCTGAAAGACGCGCCTAGAATTACTTTAAGAAGATGTTTGAATTATTCACTTGATGGCAACTGATTCGTGATCTCAAAAAGACCTGGATTCCGTGAGGCCAGGCAGATCCAGACAGATCCCGGTGGGCTATGCTGCGATCCGCCGGCTCCTGCCTCTGCTCCCGGGGCTCTGAGCTCGTGTTTTCTGGGCAGCCAAGGGCTGGTGCTTTGTGGCCGTCAGCAGGTCCCTGGGCATTCTGAGTGTGTGTGGACTGTACTTTCACTGTCTGTATCTGATACTTTCCCAACATGGAAAGCGTAAATCGTGATTTTTGAAAGATTAAAAAATTCCATCACAGTCTTGGAAGAAGCATTTTGACAGTTTTTCTTCTCCCTCCAGGAAATTATGACCAGATCTGAAATAGCTGAAAAAATGTTCTCTTCAGAAAAGATTATGTGATCGGAATGAGTATAAATAAAACCAAGGTCACGGCCTCGGACTGTAATGGGTGGGAGCTTGTTAGGGGGCAGCCAGCAAGCTCTGGCCCTGCTGCCCTGGACATCACGTGGTAAAGGAAGGACTCGGAGGAGGCTGTGCATCCTCGACAGCTGACTTCTCCGTGTCTGCTGGAGTGAGTGGCTGGACTTGGAAGTCATCTGAGAAGAGCACGAGGAGGAAGCCGTGTGCACAGACGCTGGTGATGTGCCAGCATCGGATTGGGGTTCTCTCTTTTCTCTTGAAAAAAGGATCATTCCAGGTTTCTTTAAATTATATAAAGTCTCCTGCTGTTCTTTCTATTCACTTTGAGATAGATAATGTGATTCTTCTGAAGTAGAGCGTGTCCGTGTCCCCATCTTTGGGATTTATAATTACTAGAAGCAGTAATGATTTTTTGTTTTACTTTTATACTGATGACTTAACATTGGAATGTGGGCATGTTGATATGTCTCATTTTGCTTTTTGTTTGGTCTGCACAATGCCATTTTTTGTGAATACCACCATGAGCATCAGATCATGGAGTTAGGTCTTCTCTGAGCTCAGGGGAACACATGTGCACAAAGAGAAAAGTCTTAAGGGTTCCTTCCACAGATTTGCTCTGCCACTGCCCCTCCTCGGGCCACGGGTACGCGAGCTACTGCTGAATCTGCTGGGCAGGTGGTGGACAGCTGGCCACGTGGTGCCCCACAGCACCTCCTGCCTGGCAGGTTGGGAGGCCCATTACTTCTAAGCCTGGTGGAAACTAGATCTGTGTCTTGTACACAATCTTGGCATCTTCGTCTTATAATAAAGGCACATTGAACTGCAGAGTACATCACTGCTGATCTGGTAATTGCTTTGTTAATCTTCAGCCATGTTTTGCTGCTTATTTGTCACATTTCTTGGTGACATATGGGTTGGCAGGGTTTTGTTTTTTTTTTTTTTTTTTTAGTGTCTTTCTTTAAAATAGTGTGGACATATGCAGTTGGACATAGTGTGATGAAACTGTGAATGTGCCACTCCTTCCATGACCAAAGATAGAGGGCTGGCAACCTGTGAGGCGGTGATGAGGGGCGCATCTCGCCTGTCCTCTGCAGGAGTCCAGCCTGTGAACTGAGAGTGACTTCAAAGCATTTGAGAAGACAGGAAAATCTTGACCATCACAAATCTTTTTTCTTCACTGTAAAGCCTGAGAATGGTTTTCTTTCCTCTCAAAAGCCTTTGTGACCTGCCTCCTGTGGTTAGAAAGGAAGTTAGTAAGAAGACTGCCTTCAGGCAGCAGCTTCTCCTGGGAGGCCTCGCCTCACAGCGGTGCTCAGCGGGGAGCCCTGGCAGGACAGGCAGGTTTGCCAAGTGGTGCTCGCTCTGGACACCCTTCCTGGGAGGAGAGGGGCTAGTTGAAGGGTTCTGGTTCCATCCTTCGCTCAAGTTTCTGCCAGGGTGATGGCCGCCCACCGAGTTTCCCAGCACCTGGGTCTGCTCTGGTTTGGGTGCTCTGCCTTTGCCCAGCTGGTTCAGGACTGGAGGTGTCTGCTGACCTCCTACCCCACGGTTTGCAGTGGGTTGACCCCTGACTCGGCACACAGCTGGGGTTGACCTCAGAGGCCGAGTCCTGGGCCTGCAGCCAGGAGGCACGTGAGCATGGTGGGTGGGAGTGGGGGCCGATGGCAGGTGTCACACTAAGGGGAACCAGCCCCCACAGGCCTTGCTGCTGTTCATAGGGACAGTTCTTTCTCCCGCCATGTAGCTCAACAGGGACTGAAGGGCAGCCGCTGCTCTCCACCCTCAGGAGACAGGTTCCCTCCTTCTGCTGCTGCTGAAGGGCATGTGCAATGTCTATCCTTCCTGGTGGTGGTGTCATCTGTATTTCTGGGGAGTAGGAGGGGCTGCCCTGGCACTTGGCTTCCAGGCCCAGGGAGGATGGCGGAATGTCCTCAGGGCGTACAACTCCTTCCTCAGGGGCCTCCAGGCCTGGGGCCTGCTCTAGGGGTTACTTTAGGAAGCCTTGGCGAGGCCTAAGGGAAGGGCCCACTTTGGTATGAAGTGTGAAATTTGCCTAAGAGGAAATTTTCATGATTTGAAGTAGATTAAATATCTCCTTTAAAGTGTAGTCACTTTTTTGCAAAAACTAAGGAAAAATAGCTGATTATTTTATGCCTAGAGGTAATTTTCCCTTACTTTCTTGTAAAGGAAATATTTTTTAATCTTTCATATCCCTTCCCCTCTGTATTACAGAACATTAGATTTGCACTACTATAACGTCGACTCAAAGTATAAAAGTGTATAGATAAGTTTGATTCTATATCTTCCTTTTGAAAGCGGTCTGGGGAGCCTCCCTGGCTGTCACGCTAGGGAGGTCTCTGCTCCTAGTCCTTGTCTTTTGTGGCAGCAGCAGGAGACAGCCCTGCCCAGCACCGCCCTGCACGACAGAAGTTTGACACGGGCACGTTTTTGAACATATCAGCTGTATGTATGTAAGTGACAGAAGTCGATTTTTAAGGAAGTGTATGTTATGCCACAAGAACTCATGGCTGGGTTAAGAATCTTCTTTAGAACTAGGAAAGTGTTTTATTCATATATTTGGGGAGAAATTTTGGGGGCTTAAAACTTGTATTTTTTATTTAAAAAACTTAAATTATTCTATAACTTGAAAGAAATTTCTTTGAATATAGGACATGACTATTTGAAGGATTTTTGTTTGAAATATTGATGTATTTTTGTGCCTTAAAATTGGTTCTTTTAATAAAATGCTTTCTGAAAGTTTAGATGATTGATGATTGATAATATTTGAACGATAGACTACATGACTCTATAGGAAAAACAGACTTCAGTAGATGGCGGGACTGAAATCCTTCAAAGAGGAGGGATATTCCATTAAACAAGAAACTGTTCAACCTTAGTAGTGATACAGAAATGCAAAACAAAAGGTTGGGGAAATTTCTAAAAATCTGGTTAACCTAAATTTACGTTCTTTATAGACATCTGTAAAATCCCTTTGCTATCAAGGTCTGGTGAACTGAGCAGACTCATTAATGATGGTGAGAAATGACTCATTAATGATGGTGTTTGTGAGAAGAAGTTCATGAAGTTTGGATGGTATCAATTTTGGTGATATTTTAAAGGACGGCTCAAAATACAGAATAAAGTTTCCGCACAAACGTGTATTGTAGTATTCAAGATGAAACTAGAGGCAAGTTTAAATGTGAACAATAGGAAAATTATTGCATTATGGTTTAACTGGCTACTTTGGGGACACTGTGCAGTCATGAAGTTATCACAAAGAATTTATAACAACAGACGAATACATGTTGCTTACATAAAAACAAAAGGATTGAATAGCAGTGAACCAAAGTGGCACTGTGGTCACTGCTGTTGGGGTTCCACCCCAAAGTGGTCCCCGTGTGATCCCAACCCTTCAGAAGACTGAGATGAAAAGAGGACGACTCTTGTGCCAGCCCAGATGGTCACAGAGGTGGGGAGGCTGGCCTTCCAGGTGGTCCCTCAGGACCCCCAGTTTATTTCCATCCGAGGCCACCATTTGCACCCAGCCAGCGGAAGGAGGAGGGATCGCTCAGAAGGTTCTGGGACTGGAGCAGGAAGTGGCAAGCATTGCTTCTGGCAAAACCTGGTCCTGTGGTCACACCAGACTGCCAGCAGGCTGGGTAGTGCCAGCAGGCAGGGTAGTGCCAGCAGGCAGGGTAGTGCCAGCAGGCAGGGTAGTGCCAGCAGCCCGGCTGCCTCCTGCCTTGTGGAGCAGTGGACAGCAGCAGGCCTAGGAGCTTCTCCTGCCTTCGCATTACCTAACTTTCTAAAGCTAAGGTGTGAGCTTTGCCTAGGCTGCATGGGAAAGGCTGTGTGGCTTCAGGTCACAGCTGGATCCCTGAGAGCCCCACCTTGCTGGGACATGTGGTGCAACATGGGGACATTTCTTCAGGGACCTTCTCCCAGCCTGATGTTGGGGGCCAGGATGGGAGCCTGGAGGAGGGCAGGGGCATGTGATGACTTGGGACCATTCACAGGGCACCAGGCTTAGCCATTGACCCCACAGGAGAGGCTTAGTAGCCTGCCTTAGGTAACCCACCCAGGAAAGTGACCAGACTGGCCTAGTATTAGCAGGAGTCCTCCTTGAAGGATTGTCCTCAAGTCCTGAGGGGAGTGGAGGCTCCATTTACCATGTCCATGTTTGCTTCTTGGAGGGTTGATAACATGTCTGAGGAACCTGGGGCACTGCCCTCCTCGGCCAGCTGACGTCAAGGTGGAAGGTGCACAGGAAACCCTCTGAAGTTCAGGTACATCACCTTAAGAGTAAGTTGCCCAGAGGTTTCCCATGAGTGACCTGGGCTTACAGCCGAACACCTGGGCTGTGTGACGTAGGCTGGCGTGATAACTCAGATGAGAATAACTTGGGTAGCATTTCCTTAAAATTATTTTGAAGAATAAGAAACTGCAGTTTATATACAGGAAAAAATTCAAAAGCCATCCAGCAGAGGGTGCCAAAGTCATGTCTCCTAGAATTCCTAATCTCGACTCTTTGTCC
Organism: Ictidomys tridecemlineatus; assembly: GCF_052094955.1. Classification (NCBI taxonomy): domain Eukaryota; kingdom Metazoa; phylum Chordata; class Mammalia; order Rodentia; family Sciuridae; genus Ictidomys; species Ictidomys tridecemlineatus. The sequence continues at coordinate 31,353,336 of NC_135488.1, read as the reverse complement.
TTAAATCTTGCCTTTAAAAAAATAAATACAAATATACTTTTTCTTATAAAATGCCATTAAACAGATTTAGGGAGTAAAGAAAATAAACTTTAAAAACATAACTTTTAGGAACTGGGGTTGTGGCTCAGAGGTAGAGAGCTTGCCTAGCATGAGGCATTGGGTACAATCCTCAGCACCACATAAAAATAAAATAAAAGGTATTGTGTCCACCTATAACTAAAAAATAAATATAAAAAATAGGCTCAGTGGGGTTGTACGTACAATGACATTTACAAACAATAATATTAAAATAACATAACTTTTGAAATGTTATAAACTAAACATGTGCGTAGGGTCTGGGGGTGTAGCTCTGTGGTGGAGCTCTTGCCTGGCCTGTGCAAGGGCCTGCTTCAAACCCCACCATCCTAAGAAAGAAACTTACAAGCAGCCAGAGAGGTGGGACTGCACCCACAGGACTGAGGCGCGCTTTGTGTGCTGGTCACCCTTGCTGCCTCATTTCCTGTGACCTCATTGTCATTCTAGCCTCCAAATTCAGCTCTTAATGCTGGTGCTCTGCTTTGAGTCCATCAGTAGGGACCTCCTTGGGGTAGAGTGGAGCCCAGAGGGTTAGCAGCAGTGTCTGTCTTACACTGTCCCTACTGAAAATAAAATATCCAATTCTATGAATTTTGGTATTTTTCTTTTTAAAAAAAATGAAGTCTGGGCATAGATGCATTGCATCCAAGAAATTAGTTTAGATATTTATATCAAGAAGGAAAGAACAGGTTGCCTTTTCCACTGCCTGTACACTTGGAAACAATATCCTTATAAAAGGCAGTTGCAGATTTCCCCTTCTGATAATGGAGGAGTGCCTCTGTGGCACCTGCCCTTCCCACAGACTGCTCTAGACAATTAGAGTCACGGCTACCTGGAGACAACTGGACTGAGGAGGCCCAGGGCACCAGAGGGAAGTCAAGGCTTGTGTGAAGGAAACTGCAGGCTCCAGTTCACAGGGAAAAGAAACCCAGACTTAAAACCGGGTTCACTGGTTTGAAGAACTGGAAGAGCTCAGGAGCAGCACAGGGGCTGGGAAGTACAAGAGGAATTGCTGAAGAAGAATGCTAGCCATGTCCCCAGGGGATGGTGGCATTGGGAGGGGAGGCCTGGGGAAGGTGATCAGCTGATGAGGGTGGGGCCCTCAGGAGTAGATTAGTGCCCTTATGAGCGATGCTCCTGAACTCCCTGTTCCTTCTGCCATGTGAGGACACATGGAGAAAAGAGCTGCCTGAGAAGAGAAAGCAGGCCCTCCCAGACAGCACCTGGATCAAGCCTTCTGGCCTCCAGAGCTGTAAGAAACACACACTTGTTGTGAAGACCCCCTCCTTGTTATAGCAGTACACGCTGGTCTAACCAGAGCCAAAGCAGGTAAGCACCAAATTCTGGATCTAAAATCTTCCCTTGGCTGCGTCACGGGCTCTCCCTCAGCTGTGTGTGTATGGGGATGACTGCATCCACCTCCGGCTGACAAGTGGAACCTGCAGATCTGTTCACACCACAGGAGACCAAACCAGACCTTGATTCCAACCAAGTAAATTGCCTACTAAACAAGAACGTGAGGGTGACATCAGAGAAAATGGCAGAATAAAGACCTGAAAGTTTGCCCCTTCATTAGGAAAAAAAAAAAAATGCTCACTGAGACCCTGTCTCAAAATTTAATAAAAATAAGAACTAGGGGGCTGGGATTATGGCTCAGTGGTAGAGTGCTCACCTAGCATGCTAGAGGCACTGGGTTCAATCCTCAGCACCACATAAATGTAAACTAAAGATATTGTGTCCACCTAAAACTTAGGAATAAATATTAAAAAAAAAAAAAAAGAACTGGCAGCTGGGTGAGGTGGCGTATGTCCATAATCCCAGCAGCTTGGGAGGCTGAGGCAGGAGGATTGTGAGTTCAAAGCCAATCTCAGCCGAAGCCATAAGGGACTCTGTGAGACCTTGTCTCAAAATATTTTTAAAAGGCTGGGGATGTGGCTCGGTGGTTAAGTACTCCTGGATTCAATCATCCCCCGTACCAAAAAAATAACTCTCAGAATCAACTTTTTCAAAACCTTAGAAGTTAACCAATAGCAATCTGAGGAGCATTTACTCAAGAAAAATGGCAGAACCTCAGTAAGAAGAGCAAACACTGTGGTGTTTTAATATGTCTTGAGTCCGGAGCTCAGTAGCAGCCTTGAAGAATAAGGACCAGAATGGTTTCAGAAAACAAAATCTTCAAAAACGAATATTGGAATATAACTAACAGAACATTGTCAATGAATTGAAGAACTTGGGTGAAATAGACAAATTTCTAGAAGACACAAATTACTGGAACTGACTCAAGAATAAACAGTCTCAATAGGCCCATAATAAGTTATGAGATTCAATTAGGAATTGTTTTTATGACTTCACCCAAGTCCAGGCCCAGATGGCTTCACCACTGAACTCTACAGACATGTAAAGGAAATTATTATTAATTATTCAAAAACTCTTTCGAAAAACAGAAGAGGGAACACTTTCCAACTTATTCTATGAGGTCAGTATCACTCTGATGCCAAAACTAACCAACGGCAACACAAGAGGGGGAAATAAAAACTGCAGACCAGTGTCTTGCATTAATTACATGGAAACAAAAATCAGTGACATATATACAGCAACACATAAAAAGATTTATACACCTAATGCAGTTATCGGTAGATACAGGAAAAACATTTACCAAAATTGAACGCCAAATAAATACTCAACAAACCAGCAAGAAGGGAATTTCCTTAGCATGATAAAAGGCATCTACAAAAAAAAAAAAAAAAACAGAAAAAAAAAAAAACTTCTTAGTTAACATGATACTCAAAGATAAAAGACTGGCGCTCTCCCTCTGCTGAGGTCTGAATGTTTGTGTCTGCAATACTAAGATGAAATCTCATCCCCAGTGTAGCAGTATTAAAAAGTGAGGCCTTTACAGGTAATTAGATCCTGAGGGTGGAGCCTCATGAATGGGATTAATGCCCTTAAAAAGAGGTACCTCTTCCACCGGGGAGGACACAGCAAGCAGGTACCATCCTGGAGGCAGAGTTTGAGCCTCACCAGAGACTGAATCTGCTGGCACCTTGATCATGGAATTCCCAGTCTCTGGAACTGTGAACAGTAAATGTCTGTTATTGATATACCAAGACCAAGATATTTTGTTATAGCAGCCTGAGTGGACTCAGACACCCCCTCAGCTCTGGAACAAAACAGGATGTCCACTCTCACGTCTATTCAACACTGCGCCGGAGCTCCTTGTCAGGACAACCAGATAAGAAAAAGGAAGAAAAGTTATTGAGATTAGAATGGAGAAAGTATCTCTATTTGCAGATTACATTATCTTGTATATAGAAAACGACAAGGAATCTACTAAAAAACTATTAGAACAATAATGAATTCGGGGAAGGTGCAGGATGTGAGATCAATGTACAAACATCAATATTATATTCATATATTTACAGTTAATAACTCAAAAATGAAAGGTTAAAAACATCCACTTACAGTTGCATCAAAAGAAGACAATACAGAGCTGAGATATAGCTCAGTGGTAGAGAGCATGTCAAGGCGTGCGAAGCCCTGGGTTCTTTCCCCAGCAGCACACAAAAAAGGTTCCTTTAAAGGAATAAAATACTTAGGAATGAATCTGACAAAAGTAGTGCAAAACTGTACAAAACATTTTTGAAAGAAATTGAAAACTACAAAACATTTCTGAAAGAAATTGAAAAGATATAAATGAACTAAAAAAAATGCTTATGGTAAGATGACCTACCATTATTAAGAGGGTAATAGTCCCCAGATTGACCTACAGATATAAGAAGACCCCAAAAGAATCTCAGCTGACTTTTGTAGAAACTGAGAAACCAATTCTAAAATTTATATGGAATTTCAAGGAACCCAGTTAGCTAATTCCTGGATACAGTGGAGGACTTGCTTGTTCCAGCACCCCTTTGATATGCAAACAATCAATCCTGAACCCACTCTCCCACCTACCTCCTTTTATGGAACTTCTGCCTCCTTTAATTGAGGACACGATCCTGCCCAAATCACCATAGGAAGTAGACAACTAGGGAATTCCCTGAAGCCCAGATCCCGCCACGCTACTCCGACCATCCCATCAGCCTGCTTAGCTTGCTTACCTTGCTGGGCCCATTTCTGCAGAAGTCACTGTAAAGTTTCTGGCCCACAGTTCTCTCCGCCTGCCCCTCTGTCTTGAGCACTTCCCCTTGTGGCCCTGCATTATGTGCCATTCCTCCCATGCGGGAATAAACATTCCTTCCTCCATAACAATTGTTTTCATGTCTATGTGTTACTGTAACTGTTAAATCCCAGGTCCCATTCAAAGATAAGGGGCAGAAAACAATGAAATTGAAAACAGACAATGGAGAAAGCTCTTTGAAAAGATAAACACCATTGATAAATGACTAGCTATAATCATTAAGAGACCACATAAATCATTAATATCAGGAATGAAATTGGGGCTATAACTACAGACCCAATAGACAGTAAAAAGATAATAAGAAAATACTACTACTTTATGCCAATAAGCTTGAAAAATTAGATAAAATGAGAAAATTCCTTAAAAATAACAATTTGGGGGCTGGGGTTGTGACTCCATGGTAGAGTGCTCGCCTAGCATGTGTGAGGTATTGGGTTCGATCCTCAGCACCAATAAAAAAATAAGTCTATAAAATAAATAAAAATATATTGAAAAAATAATAATTTGTCATAACTGAGATGAAACAATTTATCATGACAGGATGAAAGAAAATATCCAATTATACACACACATTACTTAGTGATGATTTTAGACTTACAAAAAAGTTGCACATTAGAACAGTGTTCTTCCACCTTTTTTTTTTTTTAAGAGAGAGAGAGAATTTTTTAATATTTATTTCCTTTTTAGTTTTTGGCAACACAACATCTTTGTTTGTATGTGGTGCTAAGGATCGAACCTGGGCGGCACGCATGCCAGGCGAGTGCGCTACCGCTTGAGCCACATCCCCAGCTCCTGTGTTCTTCCACCTTTATCCAGGACCCCTCTGTCCAGCATTCGTTCAAACTTCAGCTTGATATTGGGAAACTCCCTGAAGTACTCTAAGCCTTAGCTTGCCCATCAGTAGAGTGGGAATAAGGGGACCCAATTCACCAGGTTGCCATGAAGACCACGTGGAAACTTGTGAAGTGCTTCGCACAGGGATTGGCATGGAATGGATGGGATGGGCGCTTGGGAATGTGTGTTCCCTTCTTATGTTATACCTGCATGAAAGACCATCAGAGTCAGTGTTGGCAATGGCCCCTTACCTGTGTGCCTACTGTGTGCTGAGGCTTGTTAGGCACTTGATTATTTTGAAATCTCATAATGACTTTTTTTTTTCTTTTTTCTTTTTGGTACTGGGGATTGAACCAGGGCACGTAACCACTGAACCACATCCCCAGAAAGAAAAATATATTTATATTTTATTTAGAGACAGGGTGTCACTAAGTTGCTGAGGCTAGCTTTGAACTCGATCCTCCTGCCTCAGCCTCCTGAGCCACTGGGATTACAGGCGTGCACCACCGTGCCCGCTGATAAGCATTTTTTATTCCATTACCTAGATGAGGAAGCTGAGAGTTGCAGGTCCACGCTGGCAGCATGGAGGGAGCGAGGCTCGCCCAGCCAGGTCTGACTTCAAGGATTGCCTACTTCCACCATCTGTCCCTTCCTGAGGCGTTTGAACTTCTACGCACAATGACATTTGTGGATTTTCAAAGCTGTCCTCCTTTTGACAGATATTAACTGATGTTTGGTCTTTAATTATGGCACAGTGAAATCTATCTTTCTCCAGGCTTTATCTTCTGAACTGGGAGGGTTTTCTGGGGGAGGTTTCTTCTGGCTGTCCTGACATCATGCACAAGCAGTCTCTTCAGTGTTTGCCGCAGGACTGCAAGGTCTCGTTGGCTAGAGCTCCAGATACAATGTGAGAGCATAATGTAGCGCCTGGCACAGGGCCGCGCCTGGCACGGGGCCATGCCTTGAGTGGGCACTCAGTAAATATTTGTGTAATGAATGAATGGGATGAAGTCACTGCTCTCCTGCTGAATGATCCCTCCCACCCCCTCCCCGCTGTCCCTCGTCTGTTACCCTGGGTTAGCCTAACATGCTGGGCTTTGTTCCTGGGGCCCCTCGTGGGTGTTTGGGGGCTGATGACATTTACAGCCACAGATACAAGTGGGATAGAGGAGGTAAGAGGAGAAGATCTGCAAACAAGATTCAGCCATAGGGAGGCAAACCAGTAAGAAGTCCCTGAACCCCAAAAGGGTGGACAGCATTAGCAGGGCTGCCAAGAGGGACCCAGAGCACCCTGCGGGACCCCTCCTGAGTGGCTGGTTCTCCCCCCGGATGCCACCTCTGGTCTAGGCTTAAGCCCAGATTTCTACAAATCTTCCCCTGTTGCTTCACATTCCTGAGCTACCCGGAGAATATGAGTGAATCCGAGAGCTCCTCCCAGGACACGGCAAGGGGTCCTGCCAAAAAGCCTTTGGAACTATTTTCTTTGTGCTGATCCCCCTCCCACCACCGCCAAAACCAATCCTCCAGCATTCCAGAATATTCTTCTGAAAGTTAAATAGGAAATAGAAGGAACAGAACAGTTGATAGGTCCATCCAATTAGCTTATATTCACAGACCGTCTACTTTTAGACAGCTGGCCAAGTTTCAACTGTGGAGAGCCTGCCTCAGTCTCTGCAGATCCAGGGTGGTCGAGGACAGAGACAAAAGAGACATCAGACCTTATGCCAGCCCAGAGAGCAAAGCACTAAACAGAAGGCAGTCATAGGGTAACACATTAAGGTTAGTAAGTAATAACAACAAATCCCTGCTGAAACTTAGAAACATTTGAAATTTAAAATATAAAATTCCTGAAATCCTATAATCACAGATTTGATATAAGTAATATTACTGCACCCCAATAGTGAAAGAGGGCTAAGGTCTCTTGTGGGAGCAGCATTCTGGGAGGGGCCAAATTTGCATACCTTGGGACATCACTCGATCATGGCCTGCATCAGTTCGCTCTGATGCAGGAAGCCAAGAGTCTCCTCCAACTTCATGACTGTAGGAAAGGCAGGAGAAGAGAAAAGGAGAATTATCTCCACCAATGTCTGGCTCCCAGGGGATAGCGCTGGACCTTCCAGTGGAGCTTTCCATGTAAATACAAGATGGGGTAAAACACAAACAGCCACACTGACCAGAATGGAACCTTTCATTCACAGAGGGAGAGTACTGCCAGGAGGGGGATACTGGGCTTTTGGCATGGATGGCATACACATGGGAGAAGGAGGCTGAAAACCACAGTCTCCACAGGCTGCCTTGGATGGGACCATCGCTGTCCCTTTCTCTCCATCTGGACAGGGAGAAGCAGTGTTCTGACCAGGATTCTCTTCAGGAATGCAAGACAAGGGAACACAAGCTCTGCTCTGCTTCCCCGAACAGGGACAGGAAGGAGAAGCTCAGCAGATTTCCTGGGTAGCCAAGGATCCGGTGGCCAGCCTGTACCAGTGAGGTTCTGATTGGTTCCCGAGGACAGGCTATGGGCTGAATGTTTGTGGTCCCCACCCCCACCACCATTCCATATGTTGAAAATCAAATCCCCAACATGATGGTATTAGGAGGTTGGGCTTCTGGGAGATGATTAGTGCTATGGTCCCCGAAGTCCCTATGTTCACTCAGGACTGTTCAGAGGGGAGATGATGGGATCACAAGAGCTATGACCTGATCAGTCCATCCTAGTTTGAATGGACCCGATGTTAACTCAAGGCACGAGGGTCATGGCAGGAGGAGATGGATCGCTGGGGGTGTGCCCTCGAAGGTTCATTTCCCTACGGTCCCCTCCCCTTTCTCTCTCTGCTTTCTGGTCACCATGAGTGGGGCAGCTTTTCCTGTTTCCCACCCTTTCGCCATGATGTTCTGCCTCACCCCTGGGCCAGAGCAATGGAGTCAGCCTACCAAGGACTAAATCCCCGAAAATGAGAGCCAAAATAAACTTGCCCTCCTCTGAGTTGTTCTTGTCAGGTATTTTGGACGCAGCAATGCAAAGCTGACTAACAGGTCACAAGGGCTCCACCTTTATGAGTGGGGTTAGTGCCGTCTGCTTATAAAAGGGACCCCAGAGAGCTCCTCTGCCTATTCCACCAGGCGAGGATGCCACAAGAAGCTGCCTCTATGGAGCCAGGAAGTGGCCCTCCCCAGCGCAGGACTTTGCCATGCCTTGCTTTTGGACTCCCCAGCCTAGAGAACTGAGAGAAATACCAAGACCAGGAGAGGATGCCAACCTTCCTTTCCGGCTGCCAGTGGGAAATCTTCTGAACCCCTTCCTTGAGCTCTTGAGCTCCATGAAATGTGGAGGAGGAGACAGATTCAGGCCTGGCCAGACTTGGTATACACCACAAGTGGCATCCTGGGTTGCCTTCTTCCCTAAGAGCTAAATCATGTTTTCTAGGAGCGCAAGTGGGAGGCATCTGGTCCCCCCTCAGCTCTTGGGTGCAGGGGACCTGGGACTGCTCCTGCCAGCCCTTCCCAGCTGTTTCCTTTTCCGCCTTCACAAGGTTCTAGAACCTGATTTCGATTTAAACTATTTCCCCTTTCCTTGGGAGATCAGTGGAAACCAGGAGAAGGCTGTAGATTCTTAGTTTCTCTGGGTGCCCTTAAATCCTCAGCGGTGTCATTTAGGGAATTCTAGACTCCTCTGGGTTGGAGAGCTTATTCTAACCTATGCCTCGTTTAGGAAGCCCATCACCTGTCCTCAGAGTGTCGCGGAGAAAGGTGTCCTTGTTGGAGCTGTGAAGTTGGACCGACTTAGATTTGGATCTTCACTCTGCTCCCTGTCCCTGGGTGATATCAGCCTCTGTCTCCCCGATTGGGAAATGAGGATGGTCTCGCGTGGACCAGCCCAGGATGGGCTACTGGTCTCCGGCACGTGTGCGGGACCCCGGCTGCCCTTTCCCGCGAAGGCCCTGAGGATGCCCGCGCTCGTCCTCGGCGTCGCGCCCGGCCTCCTCGGGGCGCCGCGGCTTGGGCGCGCTCCCAGGCGCATTCCTGGCCGGGCAGCCCCTCCTCCCTCGGTCTTGGCCAAGGGGCTGGCGCCTCCCCGCCTCGCCGGGGCCGTCTCGTGCCGGCGGCTGCGGACGCTGGTGGCCGCGGGGGCTGCAGGGTCCGGCGCGCCGCGCACCTGGCCCAGAGACTGCGCCTCGGCAGCGCGGCGCCGATCCCCGAGGGGCCGCGCTGCGCCGGGCACCTCCCGGGTCCCCGCGCGCCCGCCGCTCCGGGCCCTGCAGGGGCAGCTGCGGCATCTCCGGGAAGGGCTCGGCAGGGAGGGCGCCGAGTGATCTGCCTTCCCAGGCAGCGAGGTTCTGATTGGCAAGATGGTGCCCCACTCTTGGCGCGCGCTCTTCCTTCTCCTGCTGCTCCTCGCCTGCCCTGCGTCGCGGGCTTCCCAGGTCAGTATCCCTGCAGCCCGCCGCTCCCTGTCCGGCTCGCGGGAGAGGCACCGCTGAGGCGGGAGGGACCGGGCTTGCCACATGGCACTGGGACGCTCGGGGCGGGGGCTTGGAGCGAGTGTCCGGCTGCGCTTCAGTTTTCGGAGAGGCGCAGAGTCCCCCATCTGTCATCTCAGATGCGTCTCGGGCCAGGCGCCTGGGAGGACCCGGGCGGGTCTAGCGGGGCAGTTTGTGCGAAGCGTCGATCCGCGGGGAGAGGGCTCCGCGTGAGAACCGGGGAGGAGGCAGTGGTCTCCTGGACTTCGGAGACGGGGTCTTTCTGGGTCTCCCGCCCTCCAGCCCGGCATTCACACTGTGACTGGAGTGTTCCTGGCGCCACACACCTCAAACCCCACAGAACTTTCTTGGCCGGTCAGCTCTTCCCAGGGGGACTGACTGGGGAGCTTCTGAGTCCGTGCGCTCCGAGCCCGCGACCCGCGTTTTCTTCCACACACGTATACAGGCAGCTTGCTCTCTTTTTGCGGTTTATGTTTGTTCAAGTCCCACTGGGTTTATTTACTCCATCAGATTCACGTTCCATTAACTATTAGGAACTGGTTTTTAAAGCCACAAATGCAGATAAAGATGCATCTTATTGAGGTGGACCTGGAATCGCCAAGTTCAGAGCCAGCATCCAGCAGACGAGACTAACTTGGGCAGTCAGAGATTCCTTCCCTCTGAGAGGGGCCTGGCCCTGGACCGCCCACCAGTTACCCAGACCTTCACTGCCACCGACAGCAAACAAAGTGGCTGTATGTGGAGGGGAGGGGACAGATGCCACCAGGATTCTGTAGGCTTCTTCCAGGCACTGCATCCTCCTAACAGCCGGGAAGCAGTATCCTGGTCACCCCCATGTTGCAGATAAGCAAGTTGAGACCCAAGGAGTCTGTGACTTAGTCAAGATTATACCGCCAGGAAAGAGAAATGTAAATCCAGCGGCCCTTGTGAGACTCCAAGTCTCCCCTTGCTTGCAGACTCTTACCTGTACTCCTTGCATTGGGGCAAAATCCTTGGAACAAAAATTGGGACAAAAGCCTGGCAGGCATGCCCCAAGCTATCTGGAAACCCCCTGGAGTATAAGAAGGGACTCCCGGGAGGGAAAATTAGCTTCAGACCAGACCTGGTGAGGATAGTGCTATCAGTGGTACTTAGGCTTCTCGGGGCTGCTCAGCAGCTACGCACTCAGAGGCCCCATTTGGGGCCACAATGAACCCATCCCCAGAGAAATGGAATCTCCCACTAACTTCACAGACACCAAACAAAACAAAATCTGCATCCCGAGTCCATCCCAGCAGCACAGGAGGGTGCATCCTCTAGGGGTTCCCTAGCCCTGGCCGTGGAGGGGGCAGGGTATGTGATGAGAAGCTTGACGCTCAGCCCTGCATCACCTGATCTTAGGTGCTCAGGCAAATGCCTGCCTCCTGAGAGCACCTGGGAAACAGGTGAGACTCAGGCAGCTGTCCCCAACATTGCAGCTGCTGCACCCAAAATGAACCTTCTGGGGCACCGTTCTCAGGAGATGGGGATCCACTCCCTGCCTGCCACATCCAGCTGTCTGCGATTCTAAGCTGTAAGAGCACCTGACTCAGGAGCAGGGGAGCAAGAGAGACGGTTCACTGATGCTTATTTCAACGTTCATGTGACTTGCACTCCCCACCCCTCCTCCACTCCAGCCTGCCCAGGCAAGCCTGAGGGGTGAACCACAGGGAGGCCTCTGGCCCCCATGCTTGCTGGAGTAAGCATTACCTGGCTTCTTCTCTTCTTTCAGATCTCTGCTCAGATAAGCACCCCTCTGCCAAGGCCTTCCGGACCTCCTCTGTCCCTGCATTTTCTATTATTAAGGGAAGTGGAAGGTGGCTTCAAGCAGGGTCTGCAGCAGGGACCCTGGGCCTGGCCAGCCTCCCCACGCCCCTGCTGTCTCCAGGGCTTTCCGCTACCTCCCACTTGTGAGCAGTCTGTCTTGAGTCATTTTTCCAAGTGTTCTGTGACTGGTTGATGGAGAGTAGGTGGTTGCTGGGAGGCAGGAGAGGTCAAGCAGCAGGGGGACCTTGCAAGGGTGGCTGTTTCTCAAAGCTGTGCCCTCTTTTCCCACAGGAGGAAACTGGCTTCACTGGGGAGACAGGAAACATGTTTTCCCACCCCTGATACGCCCCCCCCCCAGCCCAGAGGTTCTAGAGAAGCACAGGCGCCCAGCTCCTCCTTGCCTGTGAGGTGGGCAAGGTGTTAGAGGTGGAGGCGTCGGGATGTTTCAGAGGCTTCCCCCCTCCCCAAACCCTTCTAACCTGAGATGTGTCAGGGTCCAAATCCCACCATTACAGGGTTATGTTTTGGTCCATCACTTTCTTCTTCTTCTCCTCCTTCTCCCCCTTCTTCTTCTGCTTCTTCTTCACAGAGCCACATCCCCAGACCTTTTTTAGGGGCAGGGTCTCGCTAAGTTGCTGAGGCTGGCTTTGAACTAGAGATCCTCCTGCCTCAGCCTCCTGAATGGCTGGGATTACAGGCGATCAACACCACACCCAGTTGGTCGATCGCATTTTACAAAATAAAAACACATGTGTTTAGTGTTCATTTCCATTATTTTAACCATAGATCTGTGGCAACCACACCACTACAATTAGGATACAGGGTGGTTCCGCCACCCCCAAATCTACACCATGCCGCCTTGTGAAAAGTCACACCAGACCATCCCCTGTAACCATCATCTGTCCTGTGTCACCAAAGTACCATCTTCTCCAGTGTCATAGCAATAGGATCAAGCGGGGCAAAGCCTTTGAACTTGGCTCCTTTAGCATCAGTGTTCCAGGTCCCCCTGTTGGCGTGGGCGGCACAGCGCCCTCCCATGGTGTCACCTCCAGTTTGGGGCAGTTATGAGTAGAACGGCTATAAACATTTACACACGGCTTTAGTGTGGCTGTAAATTCTCATTTCTCTTGGGAAATACTTAGGAATGGAATTGCTGGGTCATTTGGTCAATGGAAGTTTCACTTTGTAAGAAACCGCCAAGCTGTGTTTCTTTCTTTCTTAATCTTATTTATTTATTTGTTTTGGTGGGGTTCTTTTTTTTTTTTTGTCTTTTTTGGAACTGGGGGTCAAACCCAGGGCTGTGCCAGTGCAAGGCAGACGCTTTGCCACTGAGCTACACTCTAGCCCAAGCTGTGTTTCTTATCTGATGTCACCTTTTACATTCCTGCCAGCATCACATGAGACACCCAGTTGCAGGCTGGGGACGCGGGCTCCGTGGTAGAGGGTTTGCCTAGTGTGCTAAGGCCCTGGGCTCAATCTTCATTTCCTGTGCTTATTTGCCACGTGACTAGTCTGTTGGGTGAAGCACCCATTCAGGGTCTGGTTGTTGTTCAGGCTGGCCTCTGACCCCTAGCTTCAAGTGATCTCCTGCTCAGTTGCCACGTAGTTGGGACTACAGGGTGCGTCACTGTGCATCACTTGGCATCACTGTGCCAAGCTTGCCCGCTCTTGTTGCTGTTGTTGTTGTTTGTTTGTTTGTTTTGTTTTGTATGGAGACAAAGCCAAGGGCGCTTAACCACTGAGCCACATACCCAGCCCTTTTTATATTTTATTTGGATACAAAGTCTTGCTAAGTTGAATAAGGCCTTGCTAAATTGCTGAGGCTGGCTTAGAACTTGTGATCATCCCACCTCAGCCTCCCGAGTCGCTGGGAGTACAGGGGTGTGCCGCTGCACCCAGCCAGCTTGCTCATTTTAAAAATGTTTTATTTATCTTCTTCTTGTTCAGTTTTGAGTGCTCTTTACATATTCTGTATACTAGTTCTTTTTTTAAACGTGTGAGTTACAAATATTTTCTCCCAGTTTGTGGCTTATTTTTGTAACTTTTTTTTTTAAAACAATGTCTTTTCTAGAATAAAGACTTTCAATTTTAACAAAGTCCTAGTTATTAATATTTTTATTTTTATGGATCAGGTTTTTGGTGGTCAAGTTCAAGAACTGTTGGCCTAAGGTCATGAAATTTTTCTTCTAAAAATTTCTTCTAAAATTTTTCTTTACATTTTTACTGTGGTCCATTTTTAGTGACTGTTTTTGGACCAGGGACTAAATTCAGGGGTGCTTTACCACTGAGCCACATCCCCAGCCCATTTTTTGTATTTTATTTAGAGACAGTGTCTCACTGAGTTGCTTAGGACATCTCTAAGTTGCTGAGGCTGGCCTTGAACACTCGATCCTCTTGCCTCAGTCTCTTGAGCCACTGGGATTACAGATGTGCGCCACCACACCTGGCTTTTAGTGACTTTTTAAAAAAACTCACAGGTGAGGTGTGTGCGTCCGTGTGCGTCCCTGTGCATCCCTTGTTTATTGTTTCAGTTTGATTTGTAGACAGATAGTTGGATTCCCATTGATTCTTCCTGGCAAGTTGGTCAGAAGTCAATTCGTCGTCCACGTTTGGGATACTTCTGACCTAACTTCATCCATTGAGAAAGTAAGTCCTCCAGCTCTATCTTTCCTTTTCAAAATTGGCTATTCTCGTTTCTCTGCCTTTTCAATGGAAGTCTAGAATCAACTCATCTGTATCTACAAAAAATCCTACTGGTTATCAGTATTGCAATAAATATAGATCAATTAGGAGAGACTCAAGATCTTAAAAATATTGCACAGTGGTGAGCACAGTTTATTTAGTCTTCATTTAATCCATTGGATTTATTTTTTTTTCTTTTTAGTTGTAGGTGGACACAATACCTTCATTTTATTTATGTGGTGCTGAGGATAGAACCCAGGGTCTCACACATGCGAGACGAGCGTCTACCACTGAGCCACAGCCCCAGCCCCTCTGTCAGAGTTTTTTAGTTTTGAAGTCAAGCATGGCTCATCAGATTTATATGAAATAATGAGTTCTTTCATTTTTGAAGCTATTTTAAATGGGACTTAATTTCCAATTGTGTGTTTCTAGAAGATGCCAATCCATTGGGTTTTCCTGGGTTGTCCTTATGCCTTATGACCTTGTGGAACTCACTTATCCGTTGTAGGGATTTTTTTTTTTAAGATTTCCTCATTTTTTAAATACACACAACTGTATTGTCTGTGAATAAGGGTGGTTTTACGTTCCTTCTACTCTCTTCTGTGTGTTATCTATTTCGTTTTCAGCCTGACAACATGAACTAAAACTCCCAGGACTAAATTTAGGAGGAGAGTGGACAGGCTTGTCTGTTTTTCCATCTTGGGTTGAACCCAGGTTGCTCCACCACTGAGCCACATCCTCAGCCATTTGTATTTTATATTTTGAGACAGGGTCTCGCTAAGTGACCCAGCCTGGTCTGGAACTTGCAGTCCTCCTGCCTCAGCCTCCTGAGTAGCTAGGAATCCAGGCATGTGCCACTGCACCTGGCCATGGCCACTCTGTATTTCTAAGCAGCTGGTCTCCTGTGGTGACAGACGGACACTTTCCATTGTTCACTCCCCAGGGTACTAACCTATTTTAGCTTTTTTGCTGCTATAACTCAAGGACCCGACCAGAGCTGCTGTAAAGTAGGAAAGGTTTATTTAGGGGCTCACAGTTTCAGAGGTCTCAGTCCATAAGAGGCTGGCTCCATTCCTTGGGCTCGAGGTGAGGCTGAGCATCAGGGCGAAAGGGTGTGGCAGTGGGAAGCAGCTCATGAGATGATCAGAAGCAGAGAGAGACTCTACTCATCAGAGACAAATATATACCTCAAGCCCCACCCCGGTGCCCCCTCCTCCACCACACCCACCACCTCAGTTTCCACTCAGTTCATCCCTATCAGGATTAATTCACTGAGTGGGTCAAGCCTCTCATAGCCGAATCACTTCTCCTCCGAACCTTCTTGCGCTGTCTCCCACGTGAGCTTTTGGGGGCACCACGTCTAAACCACATCATGAACCTTTCGAGCTGTCTATTGCCTGGTGCCGTAGGTGGGTTCTGCTGAGGCCCAGAAACTGGTGGCTGTAGCCTGCGGTTGGGAGCAAGGCCAGCGGGGAGGGCGACGGGGGAGATGACCTCGTGTGCTCTCCCCGACTGACTCAACGTCTACCGGCTTCCCGGGAAAACCAGTGGCTCTTGCCAGGGCAGGATTCATGACCTATTCCCCAGTCTGAGGATGAACGAGATGAAGAGGGTGGGAGAAGGGGACCCAGAGCATGTCCCTTCCCAGAACGGTGTGGCCCGGAACTTGGCCCAGGACTTGGCCTGTTAGTAGCAACTGATGCCAATGTGGTCAGGCTGCTGGGACCGCCAGGAGTGTCGGTGGGGATAGACTGCTGGTCACTCGGGAGCTCACGCTGATGAGGGGTGTCTGCCGGGGTCACAGCTCCAGGAGTGTTTGCCCACCCTGCAGGAGCCGGAGCCTCGGAGTCTTGTGCAGAGCCGAGACGGGGTATGTGGTGAGACACCGATTTGGTGCCCACAGTGGCCCTGGCACCGGGAGCAAAGCAGACAAGGGCAGCCCAGCAGTCCAATGCTGAGAGGCCTGGCGAGGCTGCAGGTGGGCATGACACCTGGACCAGGCAGCAGGAAGTGCCAGGCAAGGTGGCTCCGTGTCAGACAAGCAGAGAGTGTCCTGGCCTCGCGCTCGTTCATCTGTGTGCTCGTTCAAATGAGCACCTAGTGTATACTCGGGTCCCACACTCAGCAACAAGGTCCTGGGTTATCTGAGACTTATTCTGTGCTCAGGAGAGATGCAGGGCAAGGGAGAGGTGGGATGTGGGACACTCTGCAGCAGGTCACAACCGGTTCTGGAGCAGATGCCCTGGGGTCCGAGTCCTGGACATGTCACTGTGGCCAAGAGACATTCTGCCTCCTCAGATACAGAGTGGGCCGTCGTGGCACCCACGTCCTGGGCTGCCTTGGGCATGTAATAAAGCGTTCATGTGACACATGGTTTAAGTGCCTGCTCTTGGCTCCTACCATGACCGTCATTGCCCCTGTGACTGTTTTAGAACACAGACAAGAAGGGGACACAGTGCGAGTGTAGAAACATGAGCAGCCAGAGGAGGTAGAGCTCAAAAACTTCCAGCACTCGGGGCTCAGAGCCCAGAGGGAGGCTCGGTGGTGGACTTCCTGTCCACCTGTCTAGGCCTTGGTATCCTGGTGTTGGTCAACTTAAGTGTGGGTGGTGCTGGGAGGCATTGTTCAGAAGCCACTAGCCTTCAATCAGTAGGCTTTAAATAAAAGAGATCACCCTCATGGTATTATGGTTCGGCCTCCTGCAAAAGACGGATCCACCCCTCCCCCAGAGGAGGGGATTCTACCTTTGAGGCTGCCCTTGGACTTGAGCTACAGCCTGCAGACTTCCCTGGTCTCCAGCCTGCCAGCCCAGGAGCCGGTTCCTTACAGGCCTCTGTCTTTCTCCATGTGACTTTTAGCATGTTAAATATGTGTGCTATGGATTACACATGGATGATACCTGATACATACTACACACGTGTTCTATGTCACACTTATAGGAAGCAGACATATGTTAAATAAGCTTGTTTTGTGTGTATTCCTACTGCCTGCTTCTCTGGAGCACCCTGCTTGCGCCAGGGCCCTGGGCCGCTCCCCTGGTGAAATCCTCTCACTCCCCCAAGATGTGTCCCCTTTCCCTGCTTTCAGGCAAGGATGCCGGGTGGGGTCCCTAGGAGGAGGGAGTTGAGGAGCGGTAACTGGCCTCCAGTTTGGCCTGGAGGAAGCCTTCACCCACTTGGGCGTGATTCCCGCTCCAAGGGCGTCAGGTCCTGGCCAGCAGGCGTACATCTGGCAAGTGCATGGTCCCTAGACCTGAAGACATCCAAACATCTGGGTTGCTGTTAGCAACACACTGACCTCACACATAGCTGTGGCTTAGGCAGACCAGCGCGAGAGGCAGCCCCTCCAAGTCCGAGGGGTCATCTGTGGCCATCTGAGGCTCTGGACTCTCCTGCCATAGATGGGACTCTTGAAGGGTCATCAAACCCAGCCTGACACTGAGAAGGAGACCTTTCTGCCACGCCTCGAGGCCCACCTCCCCTGGTGCCCCCACACACCCCTGAAGGCTTTCCCCTGCCTGCAGGGCCTCAGGAGCAGACTCCAGGTCTGTGAGCTCCAACAGCAGGGGCACCTGGCTAGGACGGAGGGTCAGGCCTACCAGGGTGGGGCGTGGGGACCAGGAAAGCTGGGGTGTCACAGTGATCTTTGGCTATGTCCACCCCTGGCCACAGGTGGGGTCTCCAGGTCTAACATGCCTCTCCTGGGGTGGCCGTGAGCTCTGAGGAACCTTCCATGGATGCCCTGGAGTGAAGATGGTGAGGAATCGGCCTGGGGAAGACGTCCTGAGGAGGGGTGTGGCTGCAGTATGCTGTGGGCCTCCTTCTTCCAAGAGCCTTAGACCACCCCCCTCCATAGCTCTTGGCACTGACCTGAATGTTCCAGAACCAGCTATGTCACCTCCTCCCAGCTCAGGAAGAGCTGTGTGGGCCGTGCCTGCTGTTACTTCTCTAACTGTTCAAAGAGTCTCACCCCAGAGATGGCAGATCTTGACCTTTCCCTCCTCAGTGATGGAAGAGTTTCACAGAATGTCTTTTCTTGACCCCGTTTCCACAAGTGACTACTTCAAAGAGGAGGGGATTCTGGTTTTCATTGCTTACTGTCCACAGCAGAAGCCAGGGAAGGAGCCGGGTCTGGAAGGAATGGAAACGTTTTGCGGGGATCTCTTTAGGGAGAAGAGTAGAGGGACCCAGAAGAGGCCGGAGGAGTCAGACTCGATGTGGCAGCTTCAGACCTCCCAGGTGCAGTCCCCTCCCGGTGTGCAGTCCTGCCTGGCCAGGGCTTGACCTCGGCCTGTCCATAGCCCTGGTGAGCTTTCTCGCCAGGGTCGGGGTGGCACTGAAGGAAGTGACTTGCTCCCATCGCAGCTCAGAGAGATGGAGGCAGGGGCCTGGGAGGGAGGGGAGCCGAACCGAGGCTGAGGGTTGCCCTGCTCGGTGACAGGTACCATGGCCATGCCAGCCTAGAGGAGGAGAGCAGAGGCCAACCCTGAGTCGCTGGCACGTGCCAGCAAGAGGACATTGAGCCTTGTGCACGTGTGTCCCCCTGAGAGCTGGAACCCAATGAAACGCTCACAGATTGTGGTCCTAGGACACAATCTTTGTTTTGATGTTGTTCCTGTTTTGCACTTGGTTTAGCCAAAAGGCCGAGGTGTGGTGTTTTTCTTTGTTTCTGAATAGCTTTGCAGGGAATATGCTGTCCTTGTAGGATGGAGCAAGATGATAAAGTTTGAAAGGGGAAACACTTGGGTTCTCAGTCCCCCTCCTGCCACCTCATTTTTCTCCCTTGCAGAGGGACTCAGTTCCACCCGTGCCCAGGCTGAGCTCAGGTGGCAGATGGCTGGTCCTTGGGGACACGGGACCTGCCTGTTAGGAGCTGCTGTGCACAGCCCCCCAGATCCCCTGCGGAAGGCACTCATTCTCTGCTTCCCTGGCGCCTGGCCCTGAACCTGGCATGCTGGCCTCCCCAGAGCACCAGGGACCTTCCTGGTACCACGTTGGCCGTGTTAGCATCGTCCCAGGAGATCCTGAGGCCCTGGCCTTCCCTCAGCGAGGCAGCCTGCAGCCCTTCCATCTCCCCGCTCGCCTGGGTGCTGCCCGAGTTTGCTTGGTCACGAAGGTTTTAATATTTTCCAGTTGCAACCAGGGACATGAGTGTGTCTCACCCCTCATGTCCATCTCCGGGAAAGCAGCTGGTTTCCCTAGAAACAGCTGTGCCTGGAGCCAGGGGCACTGAGGTTGGAGACACTGGCTGGCCCCTTCCCTCCACCCGCTCCCCTTCCCCCGTCAGGGTTTGGAGCCTACCCCACCACCCAGTCTGGGCAGCTGCCTGCTCTTCCCAGCAGAGCCCTTGGCATTGAGTTCTCTCTGCTTCAAGACAGAGTTCTTCCATGTCCTCCAGGACAGCTATGGCCCACAGAGCCCTCTCCCAGCTGTCTGGGCCCTGGGCAGCTGTGGAATTCGTGGTGAGGATGTTTCCTCCACCGCTTCCCTGCCCCCACTGTCCGACCTCAGTGCACACGGGGTTGACCCCGCTGTGGGACACTGAGGTGCCAGCATTTCACTCCCTGGTGCAAATTCATCAATAAGACCATTCATCATACAGGGGCATGTGAGAACCAAAGAGACCGCCCACCGGGCATGGGGACTGGGCTAGACGTTGCAGGAGCAGGGGACAGCTCTGCTGCTCCTTGGCTACACCCATCTGGGCCAAGTCACTTGATTCCTAGCCTCCCTGTCTTCATCTAGGAGAAGGAGACAAACATATCACAATAACAAACCCCAGTGGAGACTGTCTTCTCCCGGGGTTGCTGCCAGCCCGTGGCTGCCGGTGTTTCTGGAAGAACTCGGGTATTCTCCCCTGTGAGGCACTTCACCAACAGGACTGACACACAGCCACGGAAACACCTACGAAGCAGTCCTGTTTTCTGTGAGAGGGAGGAGGCTGGGTGGGTCTCCCTGCTGGGCAGGCAGGGATGGCAGGAGGTCCCTGCCGGTGCCCCCAGGCCCTGCGTGGGAAGGCTTGGGGGCTGGGGGAGGAAAACAAACACAAGTTCCATTCCAGGCAAGGCTGGGGGGCTGTGCCTCCGAGGCCCTGGTGTGGTGGGGCCAGGAGCCCCCGTGGATTAATGAGTTCCAGGGGCAGTTGGCAACACAACTTTGACAAAAGCGTCCATTGAAACCGGCCATGAGTCATCTGCTTGGTAAGAGCAGCGGGGTGCAGGGGCCTGGCAGTCTCGCAGCCTCCCTGGGAGAGCAGACGTGGCTCTGTCCACGTGGCCACCGCGGTGGCATCCAGTGGGCGAGGCTGGCAGCCTCCCAGGCAGCAGAGGCCTCGTGCCTCAGTTTCCCAACGGTGCCGCTGGCTTTGAGACAATTTCCCTCAAATCATAAAACTAATACTCTATGGACAAAAAAAAAAAATCTGTATAAGAAAAATAAAACTCAACACATAAATTTGTCCCTAAGGATATCCTTGATCTTCATCTTGACCCAGCTCCTTTCTTCCCAGCAGGTGACACAAGTCAGGTCACATGAAGCTGGGCCCCAGCTGCGTGTGCACAACCTTAGAAGCCAGTGGCCCCGGATGTCAGGTCCCCCACCCACTCACCCAACTCGCCCTCCCCTCTCCCTCCCACGTCCTGGCACTTAAAGTCAATTGAGATTAGAGTCTCTGGGATTTTTATCATTGAACATGATGCTTACCTTGCTTTAGGAGTCTATCGATGACAAGCACAGTTCTCAATTTTTTCTTTTCTTTTTTTTTTGGCACTTAAAAAATCATCAGAATTGGCCAGAGATGGTGGCTGGCGCATACCTGTAATCACAGAGGCTCAGGAGGCTGAAGCAGGCAGATCCTGAGTTCAAAGCCAGCCTCAGCAACTTAGCAAGGCTCTAAGCAACCCTGCAAGACCCTGTCTCAAAATAAAAATTTTAAAAAGGGCCGGGGATGTGGCTCAGTGGTTAACTACCTGGGTGCAATCCTGGTATAAAAAGAAAAAGAAAATTATCAGAGCTGGTCGTTGACTTTTATGAATGCCTCTTTAACTGTATTGAGCTTTTTTCTTATTTTCCCTGGTACACTCGTGTGCACGTACGCGCGCGCACACACACACACACACACGCAGATGCACCAATACTGTTTTTGTGGTACAGGAACTTGAACCTAGGGGTTTCCACATGCTAGGCAAGCACTCTACCACTGATACAATCTCAGCCCTTTTCATTGTTTTGAGACAGGGAGGGCCTTGTGAAGTTGCTGAGGCTGGCCTGGAACTTGTGATCCTCCTGCCTCAGCCTCCCCAGCCACTGAGATTACAGGTGCAGTCGGGCCCTCATTTGGTGTTTTTTTTTTTTTTTTTTTTTTGAGAGGTGAACTGGGCTATGATACACGTGCATGGGGCTGTCCTCTGGTGACATAACCAGGCAGAGTGGGGCTGGAGTGCTGGGCAGAGAGGGCATCTCAGGAGGCCACTTCCAAATGGTGCTTAATAAGAGAGGTTTGGACCCTGTGTTTGGGGATGTCTGGAAGCCCAGAGCCAGCGCGTGGGTCTGAGCCCGTCCTGATGTGGGGTGGGCTCTTCTCTCCCCAGAACTGTCTCAGCAAACAGCAGCTCCTCTCGGCCATCCGCCAGCTGCAGCAGCTGCTGAAGGGCCAGGAGACCCGCTTCGCGGAGGGCATCCGCCACATGAAGAGCCGACTGGCCGCGCTGCAGAACTCTGTGAGCAGGGTGGCCTCGGACGCGCCCCCAGGTGGGTCCCCGTGTTAGCACTGCTGGGGCCTAGAACCCACTCAAGCGGCCGGCAATTCTATCCCCAGCCCAGGTCACCCCTGCAGGAAGCCCTGGACGGCCCTCTGTCCTCCCTCCTCCCTGCCTCCCTGCCTCCATTTCCATCAGAGGGCACATCTTAATCCTGGCTGGTGTGCCTGTGTGTGTGAGTGTGTGTGTGTGTGTGTCTGTGCGCGCGCGCGCTCGTATTAAAACAGCGCCTACTGTCTCCCCCGACCTGTCACCCTCTTTCCTCTTACACCTTCATTCTGGGCTACACAGCCACCATGGCCCTATGATCCTGCAGAACTGCCAAAGCAGTTGCTCAATAAATGTGGATGGCATCAATGAATGGATTCCAATTAGTTAGAAAACAATCGTCAATCACGTCTCCACTTTCCTGCCCCTACCCAGTGGGACAGCAATGGGCTTGTCATTTAACAATTTTTTTTTTTTTAAGCACTGTTAATGGACATAAGGGCCTTGCACATGCGCGGCAAGCGCTCTACCGCTGAGCTTTACTCCCCATCCTTAAAGGGCTGTTTTTTAGGGCAGTTTTAAGCAAAACTCCTGGGAAAGCGCCAGAGCGCAGGCGCACGCCCCATCCGGTGCTGGCATCCCGCAGCGGGTCGGCCCCGCTGCTCTGTGCGGGAGACGTGTGTTCAGGCGTGAAAAGCATCCTCCAGAGATGTTCCAATGCGGGGAAGCGGAGAAGGTCCCCCGGGACAAGTCTCGCCTGTCTGTTGAGGTTGCAGCGCGGCCCGAGGCCCCTCTGCAGGGGACAGCTCCGACTGCACAGGGGCGCCTTCCCCTGGGTGACCCTGCGGGTGGGCGCGCTGGACGCGGGCGGGTGCTTTCCTCTGGCTCCATGTCCTGGGGCGGGAGGGGACGGAGCCTCTGGCCTGACCGCACCTGCTCACCGCAGACACACCATCCGGGCGCTCTTTGCGGTGGAGACCGTTTCCTGGGCCGCTACTTTACAGAAGTTGTGGTGCAAATCCAGAGGCTCAGCGCGGAGCCCCCTCCTGCTTCCCTTGGCTGGGCTCAACCTGCCAATAAAAACTCACCCTTCCCAGGCAGGTGGTGCCCCAGCCCTCAGTGGGGTTCCCCACACCAACTCCAAGGGGCAGTCAGGGCGTCCTTCTCCCTACAGACGGGGAAACTGAGGCCAAGAGAAATGGGTTAGCAGCCTCGGGCCCTTGATCCAGTGATTCTATCCTCTCCTGTTAAAGGCTGGACTCCACAGAGCCTGTTCCGCGGGATTGCAGAGAACTGCCCGCAGGGAACCCTAAAGCACGCCCTGCCCGTGTCTTAGGCCCCTGTCCACCAGACCCACGGACAGGCAGTGCTCATGACATAACTCGTCCTCTCATCCCCAGCTTGGGGCTTTCTTCCCTGACCAAGGTTAGGTTTTTTAAAAGTGGCAAGTTCTCTTTTTAAAAAGAGCCCATCGTGTACTGTGCCTCACAATAGGTGCTGGACACAGTGCTGGGTGTCACAGGGGTCCAGCCCCGGGACAATCCTATCAGGTTGTCTTGAGGTCCCTGGGCCTCCGGAAGGCCAGACATTGCCCCAGATCAAATGGCCAGTAGTGGGGAAATTATCTTCTGCTTTGTTGTGGGGGCAGGGGCATTTGCTGGGGGTGAGCAAGAATAATTGCTGGTCTTCCTGTTTCTGGCACCAGGCCCTGTGTCTCCCTGACCCCAAGCTGCTGTGATGACTTACCTGCTGATCTCATTCCTTACACACTAACCTCATTCCAAAAGGTGCAGGGAATTCATGTGGCCCTATGTACTCACCAGGACATTCTCATAAAGTGGATCCACCCAGGGGTTCCTCCTCATCCTCCACTAGAACAGTGGCCTTCAGCTCTCTTTGGGGATGTGATTGACAATTGGTTTCTAACTAATTGGAATCCATTCATTCATGCCACACACATTCATTGAGCAACTGTTATGTGCCAGATACTATTCAAGCTATCTAGGTACAATTACTTGTGTTGCCCCTACAAGTGGTTTTTCTTTCTTGAGGGTTTTTGTTTTGCTCTTGGGTTTTTTGTTTGTTTGTTTTTTTCAGTACTGAGCATTGAACCCAGAGGCTCTTTACCACAGAGTTACAGCTCCACCTATTTTTTTAAATATTTATTTTTAGGTGTATGTAGATGGACATAACACAATGCCTTCATTTTTTTATGTGGGGCTGAGGATCGAACCCGGGTCCTGCCTGTGCTAGGCGAGCGCTCTACCACTGAGCCACCATCCCAGCCCCAACCCCCCACCCATTTTTATTTTTTATTTTGAGACAGAGTCTCAGTAAGTTGCCCAAGCGGGGCTTCAGCCTGAAATTCTCCTGCCTCAGCTTCCCAAGTCACTGGGATGACAGGCATGTCCTATCATGTCTGGCTCTTTCTTGAGGTTTTTAAATATTTCTTCTTCCCAAAGACACCCTATTCCTTTCCCCCTCCAGTATTTTAAACTTTGTCAACATGATAAAGTTATTTAAAAATAACCATGGAGTCACCTATCTCAGGCTCTGGGCAGCACCCTCTGGATGTAAGCTCCCTCCTGCTTCAGGAACTCCCCATTAATAAGAACCCCTGAGAGCTTCAGGGATCAGCTCCTGCCCTCCTGCCCCTCCAGGCTGCCCTGGCTGCCCCGTGGAGAACCCTTGCTGAGTCTGGCTGGGGTGGAGTATCAGGGCACAGTGTGGTGGCAAGCGTGCCCTCCGGGCCTCTTGAGAGCTGGGTTTTGTCTGTCTTGGTCGCAAGTGGCAAATTCTCTTTTTAAAAAATGCGTTTTACCTGGGGACGCAGGGAGAGCCCAACACATGCTGTGTCATTCATCTGTTGGTTCAAGAACCATTTATGGGTCATTCACTAAGCGCCAGGTATAGGGCTGGTGCTGAGGACACAGCAGGGACCAGGCCAGACGGCACCCAACAGAGAATACTAACCCCAAGGTGGAGACAACCCGGCCGGCAAGGATGTTCAAATGGTTGCCAATCTAAGAAGAACGTCAGGGAGCTGTGGGGCGAGGTGCCCTGGAGGTCTCGGCTGGCCATGGTGGCCGGGGAGCACTCACTCTGGGAGGTTCTAGCATTTGAGGAGAGACCTGAAAAGCAAGAAGGGGCCAGCTGGGAGAAGTTCTGGGGAACATTTCAGGCCGAGAGGACAAAAGCCGAGGCCTGGAGATGGCCTGAACCTAGCCTGTTCAGGACACTTAAAGAACCCCAGTGAAGCCAGGGCTGGTGGCAGACACCTGTAATTCCAGTGTCTTGGGAGGCTGGGGCAGGAGGATCACAAGTTCAAGGCCAGCCTCAGCAACTTAGCGAGGCTCTAAGCAATTTAGGGAGACCCTGTCTCAAAAATGTCTGGGGATGTCGCTCAGTGGTGAAGCACCCCTGGATTCAATCCTCAGCACCAAAAAGAAAAAGAAAGAAAGAAACCCAGGGGGCTGGAGCTCCCAGAAAGCAGAGCCAGTAAGTGGCAGCGAGAGGGCGAGGCAACCACAAGAGGGCGGAGTCCGCCCCTCTCTTAGGCTCCCACTTGGTGTCGCTGAGCCTTGTTGCACCTTTCATCAAGCAGGCACCCCAAGAGCCCCTGAAGACTGGGTGAGAGGTGTGTCCTGCTCGGCACAGCCTGCAGCGGGACTCTCAGAGGTCCACCTCTGCAAGCCAGGAAGCCGACTGTGGCCTGGAGGAGGGCTCCTCACCCTTCCTTTTCTCCTTACAGTTTCCTGCCCGGCGCTGAGCGCCCCAACTGACGGCAGGAAGTTTGGAAGCAAGTACTTGGTCGACCATGAAGTGCATTTTACCTGCAACCCCGGCTTCCGGCTGGTGGGGCCCAGCAGCGTGGTGTGCCTTCCCAATGGCACCTGGACAGGGGAGCAGCCCCGCTGCAGAGGTACGGCCCGCCCAACGCACTGCTCGGGTCTGCTGGGTAGGAAGGGTTGCTCCCTGGGACACTTTCGCTTGATTCTTTAATCATTCCTGGACCACAGAACATGGGGAACTTGTCTTGACTCCAGGCCTGGGCTGATCTCTGCATGAGTTTGCTAAACCCTCACAACAAGGTCATGTCCTTGCATAGAGGGAGATTGAAACCTTGAGGTAAGGTCACACAGCTGAGAACACTCTGACCCCAGAGTCTTTGTTCTTCAACACCTTCCTCTGCCCTGGATTCTGGCAACTGGGTCTAATTAGTTGGGGACAAGAAGCCACCCGTGCTTGAGGAGAGGGACAAGAGGCAGGGCCTGCAGTGGTCACTCTGTTCTGGGGTTGCAGTCTGCTTGTGAGCTGCAGGGGTTCCCCAGGATGGAGGAAATCCCACTGGTGTCCTTTGTGTCTGTAGACAGGCTCAGGGAGAGTGCTTTGAGATGTGTGGACGCAGGACACGATTTTTTTCTTGATGCTAGTTTGAAAACAGAACTTTATGATGTGGAGTGCCGGGTTTCAGTTCTAGCAACTAAAAGGCTCAGGGGTCACTCCAGTTGAACTGGGCTGACTGGGCTGTGCAAAATAACCACACAAGAGACACAAATACCTTTTTCTTTGGGAGTCTCTGTGACAACTCCTCTGACCTTAAGGGTCGGCAGGAAGAGAGAGAGAGAGTGAGAGCACATGCTGACCCCTTTTATTGAGAAGAAGCTATTCAAATGAGGCAAGAGATCAGGTTTCAGGGGGGCTGAGTCTATCTTCATGATGTCCACTGTCAGCAGGTTGACTGACACCTAGGTAGGCCAATCAGGTAAATTCCTGCTGAGAGCAGAGTGTCAAGGCAGCTGCAGTCCGCTAACTTGGGAGAAGCTGTGTCCAGCAGCTGCTGAGAGATGGGTAGTGACCTACGAGTGCTTCACTGCAGCCACCACAGGGTGACCACCACGCCCAGTTTATACTTAGATGAAAAATACCCTTATCCAACCCATTCTAGGACTTGCCACCACCTTGCTCCCTATGCCAACCCTTCCCAAATGTTAGTATACGTGGCCCTGGTATAAGTCCAGGTGGGCTGCACCATGTGGTCCTCTGGTGGGGAAGGACAAATGGCCAGGAAGGAGGCTGCAGAGACAGAGCTCAGGATGAGTCTGGAATGAGCTGGGGAGTTGAAGATCAAGAATCAGGAGAGCACCACGTGGGACCATGGAAGAGGCCAGCAGACTCACCGCCATGGTTGGCAGGCAGGACCGTCCACTCCACACAATGATCTTCCAGGGAGAATCTGACCTTCCGGGCTCTGACTTCGGTGAGGGGCTACTTAGCTCTCCCAAGACATCAGGCAAGAGGCAGTGAGCCAGTGGGTACGAACCCTCTGTCTAGTGTAGCTTGCTTGTGACTGGCACCACACTGGCTGGTTAGGGCCCCGAATCCATCCATGCTCTGAAGCTCTCAGGATCTTCTCTGCTTCTAGTAATAGCAGGAACAAATACAGGGTGTTTCTCAAAGTTGAGTTAACATCAGTAATAACTAGAGAATATACTAAAAGTGCCGATTTCCTTGGTCTCCAGCCGGGCGGGTCTTTGGAGGCCTCAGTGCCTGCTTCCCATGAGCTGTCTGGGTGGCTCTGGAGCACACTGCACAGAGTCACGGAGGAGGTCCTGCTCAGCGTGGGGAGTCCTCCCTCATGACGAGAGCACCCAGGATCCCTGGAAGACACCCTCTGCAAGTCGCAGAGACAGAGCTCAGCTGGGGGGCGCCAGGGGTCCCACCTCTGTCACGCAGCTCTTTTCCATGCCTGGGCTCCTGGCCCCCACGTTTGTAGCTCTCTGCCCGAACACATCCTCCCAGGTCTCTTCTCTGATCCACTCCTCCTGTCATCTGAATCACCTGATGCTCACCCTAAATGCACGCTCTCTTCAAGGACAGAGAATACGGGTGGTACCCAAACAGTGAGCCGGCAGCACCAGGCCGTAGAAGGCCTCTGATTGCACCTCAGATTAGAAATGTGAGCGGGCGTTGTGGTGCACACCTGTCATCCCAGCTCAGGAGGCTGAGGCAGGAGGATCACGAGTTCAAAGCCAGACTCAGCAACTTAGCAAGGCCCTAAGCAACTTAGCAAGACCCTAGCTCTAAATTAAAAATAAGAAGGCTGGGGAT
Source organism: Ictidomys tridecemlineatus (assembly GCF_052094955.1). NCBI lineage: Eukaryota > Metazoa > Chordata > Mammalia > Rodentia > Sciuridae > Ictidomys > Ictidomys tridecemlineatus. Next base: position 31,325,450 of record NC_135488.1, on the reverse strand, counting down.
GTGGCTCAGTGGTCAAGCACCCCTGGGCTCAATCCCTGGTACAAAAAAAAACAAAACAAAAAAAAGGTTAGAAATGTGGGGAGTTGGTATGGAGCCTGTCAATAAATGAGCATCCTGGGCAGATCCAGAGAAGGCAACAGGACGGGTCCAGGGGCACCTGTGTGTGTATGTGTCTGGCCACTGAGGCCCCAGCCCCCCTCCCACAGACTCCAGGTGGAGGCCAGACTCTGTATCTTCCACTGGAGGCCCCCAAAGAGAGGCAGTGGCCCCCAGCCCTTGGGGTCAGGCTGAAAGACACCGGTGTTCACACCTCTTGACTCTCTGCCCACCTCTCCATGGTTTAGTGGTAGCCCACTCTTGGAGTGGGCTGGTGGCCATGATGGGGCTGGACCACAGGTCCACACAGCAGTCCAAGCTCCATGGCATTTGTGAGCTGTTGTTCCAGCCTCTGTCCTGGAAACTGGTCACCTGAGAACAGAATGGCTGGCAGAGGGCACAACCAGGCTGAGGATATAGAGCCACGGAAATGGGTCCTGTCCCCTGGGCAGGTGACATCTGCACAGTCTGGGCCCTATGGACAAACAGAAGCCCTCAGACAGTTTACATAACAAGGCAGCCCCACAAAAGCCAAAGTCCTCTTGAATCCCCCCAAACAAGGCTATGATTCTCCTTACGTTGATGAGGGCAAGGGTTCAAGTTCCCATATGCTGCCAGCAGGTCAGCAGGCAGACCTCTTCTTCCTGCGCAGATGACTTGTACCTGGACTGAAACCCGGCTTAGGAAGTCCATAACAAGCACACAGCCTGAGGGCTTTGAAAATCATCTTTACATAACTAAGATATGCAAATGAGTGTTGGGGAAAGTGGATGCAGACTAAAAGCTATAAATAAGCCAAGAACAATCACCTAGCACTCAGAGAAAAATGGAGTGTGCACTTTTACAGTCCGTGTGTCTACCCAGAGCTCTTCCACAGACCCGTCGAGGGCATGAGCAAGGAATGGCATTACTGAAAGGTCGATCACTCCTACCTGGTGAAGCATAGGAGAGCTTGCGGCTGTGAAACTGGGGACTCACTGTTCCCATTCCCAGCATCCTGCTGGGCTCTCCCTCCCCTTGACAACACCCCTGAATTTCACTCCTGTTTAAAGGTTGTTCCACTTTGACACTGGCTAATGGGGACAGAGGGAGTGGGCAAGAGGACAGAGGCCTCCGCCTGGTTACAGCTGTCTACACTGCAGCTTTGCACACTAAATCAGTGCCTCCGGTGGAGCACGGCCCAGTGCCAGGCCCACTCCTCACAGAGAGCAGGGTTCCTGAGGAGAGAAGCCAGGGCAGCACGTCAGCCACGAGGCCCCCTCACAGCAGGTGGAGAGGGCTGCCAGGTCAGGTGGGAGTAGACAGCTGGAGGAGTCCCGTGACAAAGGAAGTTGGCTCATGATTGCCTTTTGTTTTAGAGCTGGAATCACATCTGTGTTTGGGAATCCCTTCTCTCCTAGGTACCAGCGAATGCTCCAGTCAGCCTTGTCAAAACGGCGGAACCTGCATCGAAGGCGTCGGCCAGCACAGGTGCATCTGTCCCCCAGGGAGGACTGGGAGTCGCTGTCAGCATCAGGCTCAGACTGGTACGTAGCTGCTGCTGGCTGGTGGCAATGCTCCACTGCAGGGAGGTGAGGACCCTCGTCACTGTCACCAAACACAGATGTGTTGGGAGCTCAGTGCCCCTCAGTGGAGTGTGTCTGTCCTCTCTGGTGGATATCCTCCCGTCCCTAAGGTGGTCACTTGGAGGGAACCTGGCTCTTCCATGCAACCCGTAGCTCCGCCCGTGAGGATGTGGCTGGGAAGCCTCACTGTGGTCCTCTGCTCCATCAGCATCTCAGCCAGCAGAAGTCTTTCCTCCAACCTTCACGTGCTACAAGATGGGCAGTTGCTGATGCAGTTCAAAGCATTTGAAAATCTCAACAGCCAGACATTTGAGTAGTGAGTCCCAGTATATTCCCAGCAGAGGTTTAATGTGCCACATGGTGGCTCATTTTGCACATGGCAAGAAAACCTCATGACAAGGGACCTGTGGAGAATGGACAGGGTTCCCATGCTCTGCTCAATCAAGACTTCTATTAAAAAAAAAGAAAAGAAAGAAAAAAAAATTCAACCCAAAGATCTTCTTTTCCTTTGCCAGAAAAGCCTGGTGGGGTCTCTGTGGGGGAAGTGTACTGGTGGATGCCCAAGGTCAGGTTTGAATAGTGGCCCCGGGGAATTTGCCTCTCACTGTGCCTGAACTAGGCTAGTGAGTCAGCCTGCTGGGTGCTTCCTCTAGGGGAGCCCAGGGCTCCTGTAGCTCCTGTCCTGGGGCCAATTTCTGGGAGAGGGGGGCAGAGGCTTCTTGGCAGCCCTATTGCCTCTGTTTACAAACAAGGGGAGAAGAAACGGCCCCCACCCCAGTCTTGGTCACTGAATGTTCTACCCACCCACCTCATGTTGAGATTTCTTTTGCTGTAGGACCTTCAGGACATTGTCCTTCGGGTCCAATGGTCACTATGAAATATCTGTATGACCAGAATCCTCACCATGTTAAGGCTCTTAAAGCAGGAGTCAGAAATATTATCCACCAGTTGGTGGTCCGGATCCACCAGCTGGCGGGCCAAGCGGGAGGCTGCAAGTCTAACCTTCTAGCACCTCCTGGGGTTTGAGTACACCCTTTATAGTCCAAAACCACATTAAAACATAAGTGGCTGTTGCTACGATTCAAAACCATGAACAAACATCATGAGATCTAAAATCATAAGCAGAAAAGGGAGTGGGCCCAAACCTCCCTAGTTGAGTACAAATTAGGGAATGGTTACTAATGTGTAGACAATCAATCTCTTTCAGGGTACATAGTCCAAATTTAAAAACCGGGAGCCAAAGGCAGAGGACTTTTACATTATATAAGAATTGTCATTTTGTGTTGCCAAACATGCTTTGCTAAGCAACTGCTGATGGGCACAGAGGCAGGGCTTTCCCTGGGAGAAGCATTTCTTACATGACGTGGAGTCTCAGGGCAAAATGGAGTCTGTTTGATTATTGCCCAAGTAGCCTGGCCCATTACAACCAGGAAGGTGAAAGCGGTCGTTAGTAGGTACATCTATCTAATGCCAGCTTTTGTTCTTACAGTGTCTGTGAAAGGCCAGCAGACATCTGAGCTCTTGCTCACCTGCCCGGAGCTAGAACCTTCTTTTCCTTCCCCTCAGGGGGCCTGTGTCCTTGCAGCTGGGGTGGGGGAGCCTGTCTGCAAATGTGTGTGTGTGTGTGTGTGTGTGTGTGTATTTTTTTTTTTTAAGACAGGTCTTACTATATTGCCAGCTGGCCTTGAATTCCTGGGCTCAAGTGAGCCTAGCCTCTTGACTGACTCAGCCTCCCAAGTAGCCAGAACTACAGGCATGTCCCCCAATTTCTTTTTTTAAAAAAATCAATTCATCTTATTTTAATTGTGATAAAATATAAATGACATTTGCCATTTTAATCACCACATTCACACCCTATTGCTTGCTACACCAACCAGCCATCTCCAGGGTGCTTTCATCTGCTAGACTTGGAATTCTGTCAGATTCCCCCTACCTCGTTCCTGCCACCAGCCCTGCCCACCTCGCCTGCCCCATGGACTGGACAGCATGTGTCCCCTGTGAGTGAAGTCACAGGGGACTGTTGTCCTCCTGTGCCTACCAGGAGTCCTCCCACTAATTCCTCTCCAATTTCCCTTAACCACATAAGAGCTCCAAATCCTTTGAAAACTTTGTAAAAATAGTTAGAAAACTAGTTTCTGTTCTTGGTAACACACACACCCACACACACCCCAAAAAAATAGAGACCCAAAGTTTTGAACTCCAAGGATCACTGTTGTCCCTGGAGTTCAAGTGTTTTTTAAAAAGAAGGGAGCAAAAATTTGCTCCTCAAATGTAGGCTCTCTCTTCACTCATTGCTTCTTTTGCTGAGAAGAAGCTTGAATGTTCTCTCTTATAAGTGGATGCTGATCCATAATGGGGGGGGGACATGGGGAAAATGGAAAAGCTTTGATGGAACAAAAGGGAGGGAGGTGGAAGGAGGAGCATGGGGCAGGAAAGGTGGTGGAATGAGATGGACATCATTACCCTAAGGTACATGGAAGCCTGCACGTACGGTGGGACGCTATGTCGTGCACAACTAGAGAAATGAAAACTTGTGCTGCAGTTCTGTACACTGGATCAAAATGCATTCTGCTGTCATACCTAATTAAAATACATTGATTAAAAAATAAAAAGCGCTGGGGATGTTAAGAAAATAAAATAAAAGGAAGGGGGACTTCACGCCCTGGTGGGCCTTGGCGGGGACCGTCCGGTGGCCTGCGTCTCCACTCGACATCTCACTCGGGCGCCCCGGGTCCTCGCGGCTTGGGCGCCCTGCCGGGGTCCTGGAATCCTGCGCGTCTTCCTTCTCCACTCCAGGGGCAGCGCACAGGAAGGGCCGCGCGGGGCTCCCCAGGGCTGGGCCCCCCCGCAGGTGCACCCAGCCGGCACTGAGGAGTCCCGTCTTCTCCCCGCAGCGGCCCAAGAGGACGAGGACGAGGGCGACGTGGCCGGCGACCCTGCCTTCAGCCGCGCGCCCCGCTGTGCGCAGGTGGAGCGGGCGCAGCACTGCAGCTGCGAGGCCGGATTCCACCTGAGCGCCGCGGCCGGCCGCAGCGTCTGCCAGGGTAGGCGCGGGCTCGCGGGGGACCCGGGGACACGCGGGGAGTGGGCGGGGCTCCCACCGCAGCCCGCCCACCTGCAGGGAGCCCGCCCCGACCTGGGCACGCGGGAAAGGAGAGGGTGGGGCGGAGGACGCTCCCTGGGCGTGGTCTCGGAAATTCCCGCCCACTTCGCTGTTTTGATGTTAAACAAATGGATGTAGCTGCTGGGTAGACCGTGGGGGCGCTCCTCAGAAAGCCAGCCTAGAGAAAGCAGCGGGGCGGGGTGGGGATCCCAGGCGCCGCCCCTTGTCGGATCCCGGCCCCGCCTACGTGCCCAAGCCACGGCCCTTCGTGGCTTGAAGAGCTCCGAGCCCTGTTATCCATGTGCTCTACTGCGGCTCAGGCTCAGCAGCTACCCCAAGTCCAGCAATAGCCTCAACTGCTAGAGAATGGGGCCACCCTAGTTGGTGGCTGGATGACACCGGCTTCGTGGCTCCTGAAGTCAGCGGCCTTTCTCCCCTCAGATGTGAACGAGTGTGAACTCTATGGGCAGGAGGGGCGGCCCCGGCTCTGCATGCATGCCTGCGTGAACACCCCGGGCTCCTACCGCTGCACCTGTCCCAGTGGATACCACACCCTGACTGACGGGAAGACCTGTGAGGGTGAGTGAGCTGCAGCAGGGGCAAGTGGCCCTGGGTCTGGACAGTACCATCTGTACCTGATCACCAGCTGCTGCCGCCACTCATCCTAGCCCCGACCTCACAATCAGGAGTCCCCGTTAGGGGAGTCAGTGTCTCAGGTCCATTGATCTTTAAACACAGCAACAAAAGGGCCTCTCAAAACCAGACCATGCCATCTAAATAGGAAATGAGTTGCTTACCCAGTGGGAGTGACTGTTTTCAAGGTCAGATCATTTCCACCCAGCTGGGGCTGGACCCAGAGGCAGAGCAGCCAGTCAGCCACTTCTGATGTACAACCTGGAGAAGCCCATCAGATTCCAAGGCCCTGTATGGGCCTCTGCAAGGCTACCCTTAAAAGGGATGATACCTTACAGTCACTGTGCCTCCACGTGGCCAGATACACAATGCTGGCCATGTCCATGTCCTTCTGAAGGTGGAAGGCCCAGGGACTGGCAAGAGTGAGGGCTGCCACTATCCTTGGGCTTAAGCAGTGAGGAGAGGATGGGGTTTATCAGAGCCTCCTAGATGGCTGGGGGGATGCAGATGGCTGGGGTGGGGTGCAGATAGCTGGGGGGCTGGTGGCCACCACCAGATCTGGACCCAGGCAGGGACCCTTCAGAGGAGCACACACCCACCCTCCTGCCTCCAATCTGCCAGCCCAGCTGAGAGTCCAGAGGGCTGAGAGTCCAGAGAGAGCCCAGGCCAGTGAGCCTCCTAGAACAGAGGGGGTTGGATGGGCACAGGTAAGAAGGACATGACTGGCTTAGGTTCTACCCCGTGCTGAATCCTGTCCCTCAGTCCTGGGGGAGTGGGTTGAGCTTTCTAAGGCTGGTTCCAGGAATGGTGACAAGGGGCCTTCATGGACAAGTGGGAGTGGGAGGCACCCAGGGGGCAGGGGAAGAAGTGTAAGTGGGAGTGGCTGGCAGAATGGAGAGGCTGAGAGCTCTTGCAACAGTCACTGTTGTCACCAGCCCCAGGGACAGGGACATACCAACAGCAGGCCTCCTGTGACCCTACCTCTCAAGTGTTGACATTAATAAACACGAATAGTCCAGTTCTCCACAGCAGCTCGTAGTCAGAGCGTGGTAGTCCCCGTCATCCCTGGAGGGTACGTTCCAAGACCCCCAGTGAATGCCTGCAGCCAAAGCTGGTATCCAGTCCTGTGTACATACCTATGTTCAGTGCAGCTTATAAATTAGGCACAGTAGGAGATTAACAGTGAAAACTAATATTAGAGCAATTATTAAAATATACTCCAATAAAACTTATCTATAACATGAATTATTTCTAGAGTTTTCCATTTCATATTTTTGGATCATGGTTGACCACTATTAACTGAAACTGAAGAAAACAAAACAGGCCTCTGGCGAGAACCACCGCACCCTGGCAGGACCCACAGCTCTGCTCTCCCCCCATGTATCCCCATGGACACAGTACACTGAGGGCAGTGCTGCCCTCTAGGGCAGTGGCAGGGGCCTCCTCCATGGGCACACCTGGGCATGTTCAGGAAGAGGTGGCTCCCTGCTAATTTCTCTTGGGGGTCCCCTGCCGGCTCAGGGGGGTCCACCTCTGGGACTGGAGTAGCAGGAGGCATCCAAGGAGCCGCCCCCCAGCCCATCCTACAGCTCATGGAGGCCCACAGAGGACTGCTTGAAGTGGGGAGAGATGGTCTTCAGCGGGGGGACTCTCTGGGTGCTTGGAAGGAGAGCAGAGCAGGGGGTGTCTGCATCTGGTGGAGGAAGAGCCCAGGAGGAAGGTTTTTCTGGAGACTTGAACCTCAGCATGCAAACACCAACACAGAGGCCTTTGGGCTGAGAGGGAGGGAAGGAGGTCAGATCCTGGGGAGCGTGCTCCCCAGCATGGTTCTGCAGCACTTCCGCAGGCCCCTGGTTTAGATGGCTGGGGGTGGTTCCTGCCTGAAGATAAGTGCCATTTGAAAGTCCCCCTTGTGTGGAGTGCTGCACTCAGAGCCTGTTGGAGCCGCTCCTGTTGGTTTGGTGATGGAGGGAAAGTCAGGGGTGGGTGGATGTTTACCCTGGGTTCCTGTCTTGTATTTCAGATGTTGATGAGTGTGCAAGTCCACAGCCCGTGTGCCCGCAGGGGACCACATGCATCAACACTGGGGGAGGCTTCCAGTGCGTCAGCCCTGAGTGCCCCGAAGGCAGCCACAATGTGAGCTACGTGAAGACTTCTCCCTTGTGAGTACAGCCAGGGCCACCCACAGCTCTTTGCACCCAGGCTCCTGCGTGTACTTGTGGCAGGGCTGGACGCCTCCAGGCCTTGGAGGAGGGAGCAGCTGTGTCACAGGAATGATGAGGGCCAGGGAGCTGGGCGACCAGCTTCTCTGAGCTCCCATTTCCCTTTAGGGGTTTGCATTTAACACTTTGCCATAAGAACCCATCTTGTCACGGGAGAGTAATGCACCTAGGGCTTCCCGGCCACAGATGATGGTGGCACTACAGCCACCTGTGGGCATGGCCAGGGAGGGCGACCAGACAGAAGCAGCTGCTTCTGATGTTACCTTGAATCCCACAGCAGCCAGAGGCAGGTATACATGACACGATTTGGAAGATGGTCATTTTCTCAATTCCACGTAGCTGGTAACTAATGGACCGAGTCATGCTGTGATTCCCTGCACTTTGTGTTACATCATCTGCTTTTCCAACAGTGCTAGAAGGTTCAATGCCCAGTATGTTCCACACTTAAACAGTAGAATTGCCTTTTTATGGGAGATGGACATTTAAGGGGAATAACGATCCCTAGCACAAAGCTCCCACACTTCTCAAAAAGATCCTGAGAGCCCTCACACTATCTTTAAGATGCAGAGAAGTGACTTCATAAGCTTAGTTATTTAAGTTGCTCTTTGGATCAAAGCAGAAATTAGAAGCATCAGGAAAATGTGTGGCACCTAAGAGTGACAGTTATAAAAGAGGATGAGGACTCCAGAACCTTCCTAAAGGAAGGGACCTGTCTGTTGTGGCCTCCAGGGACATGAGATTAACAGGTGAGTGTGTTATTTGATCTGCAAAATCATGATGGTCAGAATCGCCAGACACTAAGTTTTATTTGTCCTTTGTGTTTGATAAGATAGAGAAATATGGAAAACTTTTCTATGGGACCCTGTTCCAAGTGGGTAAGGAAGACAGGGTTTCCTGCTTTAAGAACAAAAGTCATTGTATTTGGAAAGCTCGTGTGTGCTGTCCCACACTGCCGCTGACTGTGGGGGTCCCTCCATGACAGGGGGAGGTCTTCCCACCTGCAGAAAGGGAACCTGGTTTGAATTCCAGTGTTGCTATCATTATGAATCTTCCCAGGCTTCGTTTTTCTTTAAAAACTAAAATAATAGCACTTCAATATAGACGTGTACACACACACACACACACACACACACACACACTCCCCACATGAGTCAGCAGGGCTCCCAGGACTGGAATAGATGCAGAGTCCCTTCCCTGGACATGCCTGACGCCAGCCACATTCACTTGCCTGCAGCTCCGGAGCTCGGGGTGAGGGACTCAGGGCTGGGGAAGGCCCCCTGGTGATTTTTGCAAGCTGGCAGGTGGGAGGGGGGCCTCTAGAGCTTCCCCAAGTCTGACTGCGTCCATCTTGCCTCTGCTCCAGCCAGTGTGAGCGAAACCCCTGCCCCATGGACAGCAGGCCCTGCCGCAGCATGCCCAAGACCATCTCCTTCCATTACCTCTCTCTGCCCTCCAACCTGAAGACGCCCATCACGCTCTTCCGCATGGCCACGGCCTCGGCCCCAGGCCGACCTGGGCCCAACAGCCTGCGGTTTGGGATCGTGGGTGGAAACAGCCGTGGCCACTTTGTGATGCAGCGCTCTGACCGACAGACGGGGGAGCTGATCCTCGTCCAGACCCTGGAGGGGCCGCAGACGCTGGAGGTGGACGTTGACATGTCAGAATACCTGGACCGCTCCTTCCAGGCCAACCATGTGTCCAAGGTCACCATCTTTGTGTCCCCCTATGACTTCTAAGGGTTGCCTGGGGGTGGGGAGCGGGGGTGGAGATATGGGCTGATTCCTCTACCCCAAGGACTCAACTGTGGACACTGACTGTGACAGATGTCTCTCCCCTCTGCCTTGCCCCTGCCCTGTCACCCAGGCTCAGGAGGGTGACCACAAAACTCAAACTGCCACGTCCCATTTTTGTCTTGCTTTAAGGCTCTCCCCTTAGATGATGCAGTTTCTCAGATCTGTCTTGTTTTGTTTTTCATTTTTTTTTTTTAAGAGGCTGGGCAGCTTTTCAAAATGCTGCATGAATGGCATTGAGTTTGTACCATCTGGGGAGGGGACGCTCATGGCGTGTGTCCCAGATGGTGGCCAACCATTCTGCATTATTACAGACCTTGCTAGGAACAAAGTGCGTCTACCCTGTGCACTTGGCGGAGGTAGTGTCCTCCCACCCCAGCCTTATGGTGTCCCTCTCCCTTCTGTGGCACGCCTGCCAGCCTTTGTACCCGAGAGCCATGGGAGGGCCTGGACCTTGATCCTTCCAGACCAAGGAACCGATGTTAAAGCTGGATTCTGCCTGATTACTTTCCCTTTTGAGAAATCACATCTCAAAAACACTGCCTGGTGTCAGAGCTGAGGAAATAAAATCTACCGCTCCTCCCTGCCCCCTCTGACTTCTCGCTGAGCACGCTGAGCACAAGACAGCCCAGTTCCTTCTGGGAGGGGACAGTGGGCTCTCTTCCTGCCTGGGGGTTGGACACACTGGAATAAATGAATAAGAGAGAAAGCACAGGGCAATCCTTGGGTTGGGTCCACCAGTCTCATTTGTCTTGGCTGCATGAGTGACTGGAAGGACATTGGGCACGGGCAGTTTAGGAAAATACTCACATCGACTGGATTCTGTGGCTTCCTACTTCTGGCAGAAGAACTGAGGGGTGAGACCCTTCAGACAACCAAAGCAGGAAGATTGGCCAGGACGGAGAAGGGGTGGAGAGGGGCTGCTCCAGTGAAAACCCTGAGGCTAGTGGGGCTGGGCGGAAGGTCCATACCCAAGCTCCTGGTAGTCCACTGGTGAGTTTCCCTCATACATATTTTATTTAAAAACTCTTTGACCTGGGCATGGTGGCATGCCTCACGAGACTGAGGCAGGAGGGTTGAAAGTTCAAGGTCAGCCTTGGCTATTTACTGAGATCCTGTCTCAAAAAGAAAAGATAACAGCTGGAAGTATTTTATAGAATTGGAAGAAAAAAAGCAAAAATTCAAAATGGCAGCTGGGATTATAACTCACTGGTTGGGCACCCCTGGGTTTAACCCCCCAGTACTGCAAAAAAGAGAGAGGGGTGGAGAGACGGCGCCAGAGGAAGTGTGTCCTTAGTTTGCCAACCAAGCTTCTTATGAAGGTGGTTTGTGGCATGGTCTGTCCTTGTTCTCTTTGTGGGACAAAACAATGAGACATGGTCAAGAGTTGCTTTTGAAATTTTCCTTCTCCCATGGGCTCAGCAATTCAGCTGCTGTCTATCGGCAGAACAGGGATCTGAAAACCTGCTTTTGTGGGTTGATACAAGACTTACTCATCATCATCCGCAGCCCTGTACTTCCAATGGTGATGTGAGGGTCCAAAGCCCACACCCCAACCAACCAGCTGTGCAGAATCCAGGCAAGAGAGCCCAAGAGCCCGCCATGCGCCTGCAAGTGAGAGCACTGTGCTGCTCCTAGCTCCGCCAGGGTTGGGGTAGCTGGGAGAGACAAGCCTTTCACCTCCCAGCACACGGGCAGTGGTCTGGGGGTCCACTGAGCAGGTGGCCCCCTAAACCAGTACATGACTAGTTTGATGCCAGCCAGGCCCAACGTAAAGCAACACATGTTCATCACCAAGATGGGCCTTCATCAAACCTGCTGCCCATTTATGAAATCACATGCTAAGCCCCTGACCCCGTAACACCCAAATATGAATGCCTGACTGCTTGGGGCTCGTGGATAATAGCTGAGCCTTTCCCTCAGGCAATGTCTTGTTCTTCGTGCTGGGCTAGTCAGCTTTTCATTACTGTAACAAAATCAAGTGGTAAGCAGAAAGAGTTATTTTGGCTCATTTTTGTTTTTTTGGCTTATTTTGGTTTTGGAGGTTTTAGTCCAGATCACTCCATTGTTCTGGGCCTGTGGCGATCGAGGCAGCAAACCATGGCAACAGCGCATGTCACAGCAGAGCCAGGAATCAAGAAGGGCAGGGGACCAGGGCCCACATCCTCTTCCAGGGCATGTCCCCAGTGATGTACAACCTCCTCATTAGGTCCTGCATCTTTAGCTTCCACCAACTCCCAATAGAGTGCCAAGTTTGGGACCAAGTCTTGAGCACACGGACTTTGGGGACACTGCAGATCCAAACTGCAGCAGCACACCTCTCCTCACTCTACCCAGTGGAAACCTGCCGCTCCATCCTCCCTGGCTTCAGTCCAGGCCTGCTAGGGTAGCCAGCCATTAACAGGTGTTAATTTTCACCTCTTTCCTGCTGGTAAGTTTCATATGCTCTGGGGCGAAGTTTAAAACATTCACATAAACTTGCAAACACATAAAAAAGCGGAGAGAGTAGTATAATGCATGCCATGTGTCCATCACCAGCTTTGACAGTCAACGCGTGACCTCTCACCCCACCTCGGGACGATTTTGAAGTAGGATCCTAGACATCAGTTCATTTCATCTGTAAAGTTTTCAGCACGTGTCTCTGAAAGATAAGGACTTTAAGAATAACCTCAATACCATTCATATCTGAAAAATGAACCACGGGGGCTGGGGATATAGCTCAGTTGTTAGAGAGCTTGCCTCGCACGCGCAAGGCCCTGGGTTCTAATCCCCAGAACCACAAAATAAATAAATAAATAAATAATGATGATGGTTGCTCCACTCCTTCAAATAATCATTCTTCACATTTCCGAGTGATTCAGATCACTGTGGACTCCTCAGTCTGGGTTTTCTAGAATGTGTCTTACAGTGTCTTTTAACACGTTCTCTACATCCAGCAGGAGGCACCCACTGTCCCTCTTTCTGATGTCATCAGCCTTGAGAATCATTGCATAGCCCTGACTTAGGGTCCAGTGATGCTCTAGTGCTACTTTCCCCGTGTATTAGCTGACATGATCTGTGAGGAGGGACTTCCTTTCACCCATTCTGTGGTTACCCTGAGATGTGGTTTGTATGAGAAGGGCAGGACAGACTTTTGATCTCCCCTTTATTTTCCAATTTTCAAAACGAGGTGATTCCCCAGCATCTTTGCAAGGGGACCAGGGCAGCTAGCTGTCTTCTTAAGTCACCGTGAATTGGTGTGCTCAGAGCTCGGCTGCTGTGGTCCTTCCTGTTGCCCACATTGTCCCATCTTCTGCTCTGAGGAGCTGCTCTAAGTTGGCTGATTCCTTTTGACAGGACCCTGCTCATCTTGCTTGTTCCCCAGTTATTTTGTAGGACAAGATGTTTCTAGCACATATCCCATATTTCCTGTCTGAGCCCTGAAATCAGCCACTGCTTTCCACAAATCCCTGGCTCCTTCTGGAAGGGAATGGGAGACAGAGATCAAGATCTTTGTTCTGGTGCAGGTCTTTTGGCTTCACTGTGTACAGCTGAGAAATATATTTTATTAGTACTTTTGAAAGACAAAACACGATGCAAGTTTATGCTGATTCTTCCAATTCAATCCATGACTGTTTTTTAAAATACAACAAAACCTTTCAATATCACCAAAATAATTTGTAAATTAAAAAAAACCTTCTGAATGACAATGTCATCCTGCAAACATGATTACTGAAGACAGTTGAAATGCTTCTTTTGTGATTCTTTTTTTTTTTTTTTAGTTGTAGTTGTACACAATACCTTTGTTTTATTTGTTTGTTTTTATGTGGTGCTGAGGAGCAAACCCAGGGCTTCACACATGCTAGGCGAGCGCTCTACCGCTCAGCCCCAGCCCCAGCCCCAGCCCCTCTTTTGTGATTCTTTCTGTCCTACAGTTTGTGCTGTTTGGAAAATATAGTCAACTTGCTGTTTTTTTTTTTTTTTTTTTTTTTTTGTGTGTGTGTGTGTGTGTGTTTTAAGAAATGTTCTTTTTTTTTTTTTTTAACCTTTTTAAATGTGGTGCTGAGGATGAACCCAGTGCCTCACACATGCTAGGCAAGCACTCTGCCCCTGAGCCACAGACTCGGCCCCTCAACTTGCTGTTTTTATATCACTTGGAATAGTTCCCCTCTCTGTGGTTATATCCCAAATTACATTCAGGATAGTTTCATTTCATTTTGCTGAATAATTTTAGAAATGGCTTGTAATTTTAATTTTGTCTTATAATTAAGCAAGCTGTTACATTGTTCCAAGGTCAAGTCCACAAAATAAGGAGCATTCAGAGAAGTCTGCCTTCTAACCGAGCCCCTTCCATCCATTTCCTCCTCTTGCTGTAAATAATTTCCCCATGTACACTTCTATTTTAAAGTGTATACATAGACAAATGATAAGTGTCAGCATATATTTTACATTCTCCTTGATCTTGTTTTTTTTTTTTTTTTTTAACTTTTTGGCTAGGGGCTCAAGTGTCCCTCTTCATAGAGGCCACCCCACCCACCCTTGCCAATGCTGCCCACCCCCTCCAGTCTCTCTTAATTAACTTACCCTGTCTCATTTTCTTTGAAGGTACTTTTCACTATCTAAAATTATCATAAATACTTTTCCCCAATATCTTGGACCCTGTTGTCACCCAACCAGTATCCGTTTCCATTTCCCACCTTCTCAAAGGAAGTCCGTTTGGCTAAGCCCCCTCCCAAGCTTACCCTCAAATTCATATGTTGAAGTCTTATTCCCCAGTGCCTTGGAGTGCTCCTGTGTGTGGAGAAGGTCTTTAAAGAATAATTAAGATAAGGCATTTAGGGTGGGCACCAATCCAAAATGCCTGGTGTTCGTGTAATAAGGGGTTAGGACATAAACACACAGGGAAGACCACAGAGAGACAGAGAAGACAGCCATCTGTGAGCCAAGAAGAAGCCTCAGGGGAAACTAGCCCTGCCAACCCCTTGATCTTAGACGTCTAGGCCCCAGCATTGTGAGAGAACCTATTTTCTGTTGTTTGTATCACCAGGTATATGGTATTTGTTATGGCAACTCTAGCTTACTAATACACTCCCCATTTCCAACCTGTATCCTAGGGGGAGGCAATGACCCACATCCCAGTCTCCAGGTGTGAGGAGGGGCTGGGGCGGCAACCACTGTGAATCATCCTTGGCCAAAGGGTGGTAGAGACCCAGAACAGAGCAGCTATGAACAATGTTCCTAGGGTGATCCTATCAGCAGAGAGGAGGGAAGGGCTGCCTCCTCACAGCGAGACTGAAACAGGCTCTTTCTTTTCCACCAATGAGACTGCTGGAAGCCATTTTTCTTGACAAGGAGGGAAGCTGGGAGAGGGAAAGACTCCTGGTGAACGGCAAAGCCCAGGAAAGCAGAGCTGGGTTCCCGGCTAAAATCCTCCAGGGTCTCTTTCTGGTCTTTTTCCGGTTATGTGAGATAATGCAGGTGTTAGGGTTTGGATGTGAGGTGTCCCCAAAAATCTCACATGTGAGACAGTGCAAGAAGGTTCAGAGGAGAAATGATTGGGTTGTGAGAACCTTAACCCAATCAGTGCATTAATCAGGCAGGTGGGGTGTGACTGGGGAGGTGGGCATGGGGCATGGCTTTGGGGTATATATTTGTATCTCTCTCTCTCTGCTTCCTGATCATCATGTGAGCTGCTTCCCTCTGCCACACTCTCCCGCCATGTTCGGCCTCACCGCCAGCCCTGAGGAATGGAGCCAGCCTTCTATGGACTGAGACCTCTGAAACCGTGAGCCCTCAATAAACTCTTCCTCCTCTGCGGGTTATGGTCAGGTCTTTAAGTCACAGCAGGGAGAATGCCAACTGAGACAGTGGGTCTCACCTGGAGCTCTCTTGTCTGCACCTAGAGCTTCCTTCTGGGTCTCAGCAGCTCCAGAGGGCAGGCCTCCTGTCTGCAAGCTCACAGAGGAGCTCCAGCACCTGCCGCCCCACAGCAGGGGAGCGAGGATCCACACTCTCCCTGCTCTGGGACTGTGAGGGGCGGGCCCTTCTGCCCTTCTGGGTGGATGCAGGGGTTGGGGGACCAGCCTTGGTTAAGAAGTGGTGCAAGTCTCTCCCAGGCCAAATTAACCTGTTGCTGGTGTCAGAATCCCCACAGTCCCCTCCTCTGTCATACAGCAGCTGGCTCCTCCGTTATGGGGCTGCCCTATCCTCCATGCCTGAAGGATCAGTGACCTGCTAGTGACTCACCGGGGGGTGAGCAAAACCTGGCCTCTGTTGTACATGGTGGAGGTTTTAGGGTTGCTAGCTATCCTGACTCAATCAGGCCAGAAAGGGGAAAATGAAATGGGGGGTTCCCTCCATCACTGATCATACCCTGCGATGGACAGAAGAGTAGCATGCCTTCAGCTTCTATGCCTGCTTTACCCCTCCCAAAAAGAAACTGCCCCAAGATGACCCGAGTCAAAGGCTGCACTGGCCTTCCCAGCATCACGGTGGCCCTCGGGCAGAGCCCTGCTCTCTGCCATACACCTGCCTTGGGAGCACATCAGGCCTCACGTTGACGGTTGAACTGTGTTCCCCAAGGATCTGTTCAAGTCCCAACATGAGCACCTGTGAGTGCAAGTGTGTGCAAACAAGGTCTTTGCAGATGCACCTGGTTAAAATGAGGATGAGGGTGGCCCTGAGTTCAGTGGCTGCTGTCTTCAGTGTCCTTACCAGAGAGATACCCAGGGAAGGCGGGGGCAGAGACGGGCATCCTGCTCTCCTAGCCCAGGAACACCAAGGCTGCTGGTGTTCCACAGGGGCGAGGAAGTGGTAAGGAAGGACTACCCTGGGAGCCAGCAGAGGGACACTGGCCCTGTGGAACGCTGTGATTCAGATTCTACGCCTCTGTTGTTTCCAGCCAGCCACCCACTGGCAGTGCTGTGACACGGTGAGACCAGCATGCTGAGTATCTACCTGCCCTCTGAGCGTCAGCTGGGGCCGGTCACCTTGCCCTGCTGGGGGAGGGGCTGCCCCACCCTGGGGCACAGGGACAGCCACCAACTGTCACCAAGCAGACACTTTCCTCTCTTCAAAAGTCCACTTTGCATCTCAGGCAGCTTTTTTCTGCCACTCATCTTGAAGCAAGAAGATGACTTTGTTAGGGTGCTGCTGCTCAGTTCAGTCAAAAAGGCCAGCCGTGTGCCATGAGCGAGTCACCGGGACACCTAGGAGGCTGCTTTCAAACAGTGTGGTCTTTTGACGAGTTTTGTAACAAAGAAGGACATAGTTCTACTTGCTTCGGCAGCAAAGGCTGAAACCCGGGACTCCATCGGCACATTTCATAAGGAGGTTCATGGACTCCAGGGACAGGAAGGCATTTGGACCCTTACTCCCAACCCTGGATTAGCCAGAGGCCCACAAACCCTCCAAAATCCAAACCCTCCTTCCCCAGGGTCTGCAGGACTGAACCCCGAGTCTCCCACCTCTCCAGCCACATTCCTGTGGCAGGTAATGCGGCTCTGTCCCCATGTTGTGGCCTGCATGTTTGTCCCTCCCCAGATTCGTACGTTGAAACTTAACCCCAGGGTGGTGGCCTTAGGAAGCGGGGCTTGTGGTGAGTGACCGGGTGATGAGGGTGGCCCTTTCATGAATGCCCTCTAAAGCCCCAGCCTCTCTGCCCTTCCACCATGTGAACACCCAGCAGGAGGCACCACCTGGGAGCCAGGGAGGGGCCTCACTGGACACTGAGAATGCTGCTGGCACCTGGACCTTGACTGCCCGCCTCCAGCACCGCGAGCAGTGTGATTCTGTTGGGATCCGCCATCTACTCTAAGGTGGTTTTTTACAGTAGCCTGCACTCAAGATCCCCAGGACAGCAAGCCGGGGAAGCCTCCCTCCTGTCTTGTCCACTGCGAATGAACCAGCCGGAGCTCCCACCTGTCTCTGCTTCAGACAGAGCTAGTGACAGACAGAGCCTGGGTTCTAGGCCCACGACGAGGAGCCAGGCTCTGCTCTAGGGCGCAGAATGCACAGCCGCGTTTCCTTTTCCAGGCTGCAGGGAGAACAGCATATAAACCAGATCAAAAGTCAGTCTGCAAGAGTCCAGGGTAGGGCCTTCCCCACGTCTGCAAAGTCCCCGCGGTGTCCCCTGGCAGTCCGCGTACAGCAATCCCTCCCGATGCTGGTGGGGTCAGCTGTCGGTGGGCAGGCCACTTCCCGGAGTCCCTCCATGGCTCTCATTTGCCACACTCTCCTCAGGATAGGAAAAGCTGCCCTGCTGTGGTGAGACTGTGGGGAGAGGTGGGGATGGCCACAGACTTCAGAATGGGCTCTCCTGGGGCCATCAGAACACGGACACCACACACCATCCAACATCTAACACCGCACACTCACAAATGGCCAAAGGCAAGAAGAGTGATGGGTCACTGCTCGTCCAGCAACGCCCTAGGCACAAAACTGGCCCAGGGACTGCTGTCCTGCTCCTGTCAACAGCCTCCCTGGCTACCTCCTGGTGGGCCCCGAGGCCTGCTGAGTCTTCACGGAGCCCAGGCCATGGGCACCAGCAGGGTCTCCCCTTGGCTCCAGGAAACCCTCTTCCTGCCCTCGGCTGGTGGAGAGGAGTCTGCACATTCTATTTAAAAAGCCAAGGGGTTCTCTCCTGCCCTCCTCTTTTCCTAGCTCAGATTTAGCCGTGGGGTGCATCCCGAAGAACACAACCCTCCAGAACCCCTGGCGGCCCAGCAGAGGGTCCTCCTCAGGGCTGGCTCACACCACCTCCCCAGCCGGACCCCACTCAGCTTCACAAGGACAGGCATTCATGCGGCCTCCCAGACAAGAAGGAATTCAGAGGAGCAGCCCGTCCTCCTGCAGGGACTGAAATGACCATTTTATGTGCATTTTGGCTAAAATAAGGCCCATTTCTGTTGATTCCGGGTTTACCTAACTGAATTCAGCTACACAAGGAAGTTTAAATTGGCCAGCAGTCCATGGGCCACGGATGGCTGGAAAGAGCTGGCCTGTCAGCAGACACCGGTCTGGATCCCACACTGGTTAGGAAGTCCAAGACGAAAGTCCATTTTAAATGGTTATGTAACAAAAATACCTGCCAAGCAACACATCCAGGCAAATAAATCAGACATTTCTGCATGGGATACAGCTGGGTTACAAAGCTTGTATTTACTTAAGTCTTACAGGAATGGGAAATAAGACCACCAAAAAAAAAAACAAAAATTCCCCAGAATCCCTCACAAAGGTAGTTTAAAAATTTGGAGCAAGGAGTGAAGGTCCCAAATAGTGATGAACTAGGAGCTTCCTGCCAACCGTCACATGCCCTTGCCTGGTCTCATTGCTCTGGGTGCAACTGCACTCCCAGGGAGATGGGTCCTGGCATGCCAGGCAGGGAAGAGGGGTTTTGAAATAAAAGTCCTAGAGGATGGTACCCGTTGTCTTCATGCCAGTGATAAATACACATTTATTTTATTTATATAATATATTTTAAAAGTGCAGTTGTGTGTGTACACACACACACACACACACACACACAAGCTATTGTGATGTCAAACAACACTTAAATGTGAACCGGAGTCTCTGCTTCTGGAATGACAGAGTAAGATCTCCCAAAATCCACTTATCCACAACTGGCATGAGAACGCAGGCCCAAGTTGTCAAAATCAAGTTTTTCAGAACTCTGGAAACTAAAGGTTTGCAACAATTTGAAGACAATTTATTCAAGTAAAACAGCTGAATCTTGCTGAAATGCCTGCCCTCCTCTCCCCTGCCCTGCTCCAGAGCCCTGCAGTCTTAGCTGTGACAGCCAGTTCCTCGCAGTAGTCACTAGGGTGGGGAGACAGGTTTGTAGCTCCGAATGTCCAGCCCGACGGTCACTGTCGGACTCATATGATGGCCCCAAGAAAAGCTCTTTTACAGGGCCCATCTTCATTTCACCAGACTCAAGAGCTCACTCTACATGAGCAGCCCGACAGGCAGATATGTGACAAAAACATTGACAGAGGTGGGTGTGGTGGTGCACGCTTGTAATCCCAGATACCCAGGAGGCTGAGGCAGGAGGATCAGGAGTTTGAGGCCGGCCTGGGCAACACAACAAGACTGTCTCAAAATAAAAAACAAAAGGGCTGGGGTTACAGCTCAGTGATCTCAGAGCACCCGGGTTCAATCCCCAGTACCAGACAAAACCAAACCCCAGGCACCAACAACTGTTGAACACTGTAACTGCCCGAGGTGGTGTCGCCAGTCAGAAGCCAACAAGAGGCTCACCGGAAAGCAGCACCAGCCAGGCCTGGCAGTATGCACCTGTGATCCTAGCTACTGAAAAAATACCTAAAAGGGAAAACTGGGAAATGAGATATCCATAGGGGGCTTGGAGATGCTCTAACACATTCCTAGGAACCCAGACGCCCGTGTTGCAAGGCCTGGGAAGGCCTGTTCTTACCTCTGCTCAAGCAGCAAGTAAACCTGAGGGGAGACGTAAGCTACCAGCCCTAATATCATGGGTTCTTTTTGCTTTTAATGCTGGGAATGGAACCCTGGGCCTCACAATGCTACGCAAGTGCTCTGCCACTGAGCTACATTCCATCCCTTTTTGTTTGATTTTATTTTCAGACAGGGTCTCACTGAGTCACTGAGGCTGACAATGAACTTGTGATCCTCTTGCTTCAACCTCTGAGTAGCCAGGATTACAGGTGTGTACCACTACCCTAGCTTGAAGGTGTATTCTTTTCTTTCCTTTTTCTTTCTTTCTTTCTTTCTTTCTTTCTTTCTTTCTTTCTTTCTTTCTTTCTTTCTTTCTTTCTTTCTTTCTTTCTTTCTCTCTCTCTCTCTCTCTCTCTCTCTCTCTCTCTCTCTCTCTCTCTCTCTCTCTTTCTTTCTTTCTTTCTTTCTTTTTTCTTTTGGCACCAGGGATGAAACCCAGGGGTGTTTAACCAGTAAGCCACATCCCCAGCCTTTTTTATTTTTATTTTTTGAGATGGCCCTAAGCTACTCAGCAAGACCCTTTCTAAGTTTCCGTGGCTGGCTTTGAACTCGCTATCCTCCTACGCCACTGAGATTACAGGGTGTGCTCCACCAGGCCTGGATTTGAAGGTGTATTCTAACACAAACACAGAACTCCTCTGCAAAGACTGGAAGGCTTATGGGTACAAGGTATGTAAGGAAATTTCTGTCCACTCATTAGCTGACTCACTCAGCCAAGCACTGACTTCAATGATCACATACAATAAAAATTAGATTTTACCAAATTACTTCAAAAACATCATTAAGCAATGATAATAATAATAAGCAGCAACAAGAGCAAGGTAGGGTGGTTTGGTTTACAGAGCTGACAAACTGCAATGCATTTTTAAAATGTCCAATTTGGGGGCTAAGGAAGTAGCTCAGTGGTACAGCACATACCGAGCATGCACAAGGCCCTGAGTTCAATCCCCAGTGCTGCAGACAAATAAAATAAAATGTTCAGTTTCAAATAAGAAGTTATAAGCATGCATTAAAAACAGGGAAGTATGGGGGCTGGGGTTGCAGCTCTG